>NC_133827.1:17585757-17888787 GCF_047830755.1 Zonotrichia albicollis
AGACTATAAGGGATTAATAATAATAATAATAATAATAATAATAATAATAATAATAATAATAATAATAATAATAATAATAATAATAATAATAATGTCTTTTTGTCACTTAGCAAGACTCATCAACAGCACTTACAAGACTTTGCACAAGGATTTATCACATCATCTCTCTTTCTTAGACGAGGAAAGAGGGGCTTACAAAAAAGCAATTTTCCAAGTGCAAATAATGAATCAGTGGATGAATGGGGGATAGGTTTTGAGTTTTGATTCCAGGATGCCTCTGGCCAGAACCAGAGCTGGAAAATAGCAGCTCAGCAATTAGAACACCTGGGTGTTTTTCCTATTTGTTTAGGGAAAGTGCTAATTATTTTCAGATACATTTTCATTATTCTTTTTCCCTTATGACATTGACATTTCTAAAGGGGACCAAGCAAATTATCCATTATGAAATATTTGACCTGAAACAAAACATCACATTTACTTTGTGTGGGCACTTGGTGAGGCAGCATATTGAAATGAAAACTGGAGCTTCTAACTTGTTTTGAAAAGATGTTCCAGCTTTTAGCAAAATCACAGGATTTGGAGTCTGGCTTCCTGGGGAAGAGCATCCTGAAAAGTGGCTGATTATGTGTGTGCCCCTGTGCTTGAGTCTGTCCTCAATCATTTTTGAGCTGTGCAACTCTCAGTTGAGAACATTTTTAGTGATCTGCCCACAGTGTATCAGTGGAGTGTGGAAATATCTTCAATATGTTCAATGTGTTCCTTCTTCTTCCATCTGGCAAAACAGTGGCTGGTGCTGATCCTGTGCCTCTGTGTTCCAACATCCTCCTTCCACTGCAGCTGAAATCAATCTTGAGGCAATTTCTCCTGTTTCCAAATGAAAAGGAAATCTTCACATTCTGCAAAATGCAGCTATTGATCAGGCTCTAACCAGAGAAATCCTTTTGAAATGAAATTCCAATGAAGCAGTAAAACTTACTGCTTTAGCAAGTTTACAGTGCAAAACTTACTTGATAATGCAATAAAATGTTATCTCAGTCATGGAACAGATTTGAGGGTACCTTTTAAATGAATTAGTGTTTCTTCTTTGCAGAAACTCCAGTGCCAAGTCAGATGCAAGCTTATTCCAAAAATACAGATCTGGTGCAAGGTTATCCTTGTGAGGAATATTTATTCTTTTAGAGCTATTATTAATTTCTACTGTAACTCCTCACAGTGGCAGAAAGCTTCAGTACTGGAAAAAACTGGAGGAAGGGCTGAGATCAAATTTAGTTTTAAAATGTATATTAGTAACTTTAAAGTGATTTTTCTGGAAAAATTAGGCTTGTCAACAATATACTTACATGTTAAAGAGAAATGTCTTAGCATTAGAAAACTTATTACCATCATCTGGATTTTTAAAATAAAATATTCATAAAGCCAGATCTGAATTTCAAAAAGAAAAATAGCCTTTAAATTCTAAAGTAATATATTCTCCCATCTCATTAAAAAGCAGAAATCTATCTTGGATCTTATATGCTCTTCCTCATTACAAGACTATTTATATAACACTCTGATAGACATCAGCTCTTCTTGGGCTTACAGCCCTTGAAAATCATATAAAATACTTTCCTCACTGTTTTAGCCTATATAACTAATTTTCCATTATTTATAGCATACAAGAGCTCGACTCTCAAGGTCACACTCCAAAGAAGGTTTTGTTATATCTCAGAATTCCAATCAGCTGAAAGAAAAAAAACCACCACAGAAAACACAGTGAAGGCAATCAAGAACATAATATGGGTTTGGTAAATGCTTTTCAAGGGTGGAGAGTTACTGAGGAGCTTTTTAGCTAAGGCTTTGCTTTAATGGTACATTTAGCTCATGCCAAATTGCACTGGGCTGCAGTGAATGTCCGTGTGATGTGCATGTAACTACCCAAGAAATTCATTCTGACAGTTCTTTTTTTTTTTTTTTTTGCAGAAATACCCTAAGACAAAAGGAGACCTTGGAGCTCTCCCTGCTTTGTATTTTTGCATTCTGACTGCTGCTTCCCCGAGGTGCATGTCCAGGCATTAATCTCAGGAAAGGTTTCACGGCAGTGCATTATTCCAGGAGGGCAGAGCTAAGGCAGAGCTCACTCTGCAGTCACTGCTGGGTGCCAAACATTTACCACAGTGCACCAGATTTTAACCCTGCAGGCTCTGTGAGGATGCAGGCATGACTTTGTGGGAGGGACAAAGAGGATGTGAAGTCCAAGGTTGGAAGGGCTGGCTTTGGAGAGCAGCTCTATGCTTGGCACACACACACTGTGTTCTCTTTACAGCAGAATTAAATGGAAAAGGACTGTGCTATGCGCTGTGGAGCTCTGGAAATTTCTATCTGGATGCAAACTGGCTTGGACTTGAACACAAAGCATAAAATAAAAAACGGGAATGCGAAAGGTCAAGATCACACTGGAGTTCAGCCCCCTCCAGAGAAGAGGAACTCATTAGACACAGAACATCTCTCCAAGCTCCAAAGGGGCTAAGGCTGCCTGTCACTGTACAACCAGCAACCATGGCACTGGTAGGAATTTGCCAGGAGAAAAGCCACCCTAATTCCAAGTCATCAAACATTCCATGTCATCCAAGTCATCAAAACGGTATTATTTCTAAAACAAATAACTAGGTAACTAACTAACCAAATGGGTAAATTCAATTGTTGATGATGTTGTTCTTACCCTTCTATAAATACCCCATTCCTCTCTGTTGAAGATTTTATGCTGTCATAATAATAACAATAACAACAACAACAACAATAATAATAATAATAATAACAATAATTTTTAAAGCCTTTTTGCCACATAGTAAGACTCAGCAGCAGCAATTTTTGGATGTTGTTCTCATCCTTCTATAAATACCCCATTCCTCTCTCTCTGTTGAAGATTTTATGCTGTCGTAAGGATGTGTTGCGGACTGCTGGCAAAAATGCTAAATATTCAAAATTCCCTGATTTTATATTTATGGCCTAGAACACTGTATGATTTATTTCACCTATTATCCACTGAAAGGGTTCATCATTTATTTGTCTCTTTACTTTCTAGCCTGAGAAGGACATGGGAACAGCACCATGGAAAGAAGGATGCCCTTCCTCCCCTTTGAGGATTCACTCTTCTGAGCTGTCTGCAGAGCTGGGCCAGAATCTTCCCTTGGGAAATGTGGGCCTTCAGCATTCATCATGACTTGCATCATGGGTACCCAGTGGAAATTAGATGAGAATTTGGCCACTGCATCCAAGTGCTTCCCATCTATCTTTCCTGATAATGTTATTATTCTAATACCAGTGGTGTATTGCAGTTCAGAACCTTTTCTTCAGGAGTGCCACAGCACAGTCATGCACTGCTGCTGCCCATAACTCACCAGTGTCCTGCTAAACACCTGCTAATGGGGTTGCTTTGATTTAAATTTGGAATAAGCCCTTTACTTCTGCTACTCATCAGTGATAAACTTTGCTTATGGGAAAGAAACCATACACTCCTTGTGAGAAAAAACAAAGCATACAGTGCTAGGACAATTTTATAAGGACATCAAGCTCAATGACTCTTCAACAATTTTTCCCTCTACCTCAAAATCTGTTTTCAGAGTGTTACATGTGTATCTTACTCTGGTGAGTTCCTCCTAAAGTCTGTGGTTCCCATCATGTGCTCCATATGCTCTTGTTGTAGTTCAGAGTCTCCCACTTTTGCTTCTCACTATGGAATGTCTAGTTCTCGTTAACTGAGATTCTCTGCATTTTTTGATAGATCTAAAAGCATCACTTTTTTTTTCCATGGGCCAAATCCTGAAATAACTGAGCATCCCTTAGGTTTACAACAGCCAAGACTTGTGGATCTTCTTTAAAACAAACATTGCAGCATCCTTCAGCTTTATTCTGAGTGTCCAAGTCCTGCTGACAAGCTGGCTCGTGATTTCATTGGGCTGTTTCACTCATCACCTTCTTTTTCCACATCCCACGGCCAGAGGTTCTGAGTTGCAGAGCCAGCTTTGCATTAAATGTACAAATGGCATCAGCCAAACTTCCATTTGCCAACCTCAGCCTCACACAGAAACTGGGAACTGGAAGCCTCAGAAACCTTGTTTCTCTTTCATCTCCTTTTCCACCTTTTCTTCTGGAATGTCCTACAGGGATATTTCAGCAGGGTGTCTGTTGTGCAGCCCCACATTTTCCACTTTTGAGAGATTTAGCACTTCCTAACAGTCCTAAGGTTTCTGCAGACTCATGATGGGCAATCCCAGACCAGAAAACCATTTAAACTGAAGCTGCTCAGGTTCCTCAGCCTGGGGAAGAGACCCCTTGAGAATGGTGGCCATAGAGAGAGCTGGATGTGGGCAGAGAGCACTTTTTCGTCCAGGGGAGTAGAGGAGGCTGTCAGGACATGTTGTGACATACTCTGTACCACCTGCACAATGCAGCCAACAAACACCACTCAGGGCTTGGGACAATCTGTGGGACTGTTGGTTATGGGCAGAGTTGTTTATGACAAAAGAATTACTATGTTGGTGATGTCTTAGGTTTTAGCTTTTATGTTTTTCAGGTTCTGTGCTGCTTTAGTGTGTGGGTCTGGGTTCATATGAGGGGATGCTGAGCTCTGTGCACAGAGCAGGGAGACAAAACAATTCCTGCTCCAGCTGGGCACCAAGGGCAAATGATCCAAATCTCAGCCCAAGAGCACAAACACCGTGGGCTGGAGAGAGAAAAACAAGCAGGGTGGGACTGCCTGGGCTAAAGCTGGATGGGACAATGAACTGCAAGGTGCAAATGGAGCAGAACTGATCAAAGGGAGAGACCCCGTGCCCAGTCGTGCATTTTGTGACCAGACTGATGATGCCTTGTGCAGGCTGACCTAGAACTGAGGCTGGACAGAGTTAAAGAATAAAGCAGGGATTTATTAAAAGGCCTCAACAGAGCCACCTTGGGCAGCACAAGAGCATAGCCAGGCCTGCACCCAAGATGAACCAAAATGAACCCAAGTGAACCCAAATGGGAGTGCACTTGCCACAAGGGCACCAGCCTTCTCCTCTTTACAATCCGTGTTTTCCTTAACCAGACACTGACTGTCCACTTCAGCTAGCAGTGGTTGAGGCCCAATGCAACTTGAAGGGAAAATAAATGGAAATATATGACCCTTAGTTAAAATAACATTTTAAAAAGGAAGGTAGACTTTCAGTGATTCATAACAGGAATTGTGACAGGGAAGAAGAGAGGTCACCCTGAAAAATTTAAGGAGACTTAAGCAGGATCTAATTTGTACAAAAGGATCTGCAGTGCACCTTGAGGCTACAGAGCTATAAATCATGCTGTTTCAGGGCTCATTTATCACCACAGTTTGCCCCAGGATTTGGAAAAGGAGGTAGAAGCCTTCCAGCTGTTTTCTGCAGCAAAGTGTCATTGATAAACGCAAGCCTGCAAAGCAAACAATAAAATATCAATTATAACTGAGACACTTGCAAGGAGGCTGCACAGAATCAGGTTTCCTGTGCCTTGCAGAGCTGTCTAGATAGTGTCTTCTTCCTCACTGGTGACAGATTCCTGCATGTTTGAAAATTCCTGCATATTTGAAGATTCCTGCATATTTGGAGATTCCTGCATATTTGGAAATTCCTGCATATTTGGATTGGTTCTTGCAGCTGAAAACAGGTGACCCAGGCGTGACACCCACCTCCTCATCAGCAGCAGGTGGGCAGGGAGTGAGCAAGGCTGGGGGAAGGAGTGGTCACTGTCCTGCTGTCCTTGCCAGGCTCCTGCAGCACAGCCAGGGCCAGCACTGACACCTGGAGCCATTTCCCACTGCAGAGGGGTCTCTCCTTTGAAGCCAAGGCTTTCTCAGGGAGGGAATGGCAGTGAAACTGATTCAAAATTCCTGCACCCAAATAAAGCCCCTGGTGAGAGAAGTGCCCTCTGGCCAGGGCAGGGCAGGGCTGGGGTGGGTTCTGCTGCCCTTGCAGGTGCCAGCTGGGCAGAGAGGCACCAGCTGTGTGGTGACCTGGGACTCACCTTTATAAATGGATGTGGGGGTTAAGTCCCTGCCCCTTGCCCAGCCTCTGGCAGCAGGCAGGAGCTTTACTGAGGTGGCCAGCACCCCAAAACCCATTCTGGTTCACCAGTTCTTTAACAAAGGCTGATTCAGTCTGTTAGAGAATGAATTGTTTATTTAATAGACACAAAACTGACAGATATAAGACTTAAAACAAACTGATACTACACAGGAATAAAGACAAAAATATACTACTAGTAGGTATTACAGCATGGGGTTAAAGGTACCATTAATTTTACAGCTAGGGAAGAAATAATAAAACTTAGGATTCAATATACCTTACTATGCAATTGTTGGTGGGGCACACATTGAATCCTTTCCCTCAATTTCCAGGCAAGTAACCATGGAATCTGCATCCAAACTCTGGGGAGGAGTCCTGAGTGTGTGTGTAGAAGGCTCCTGCCTCTGTGATAACCTGTGTGTGTTTCATAGTTTGTAGAACAGTGTCACTCTGTGGCACACAGATAGTTAACACACAGGACAGGGACACCTCACTCCATCAATTTTGGACAGAAATGCAGCTACACAATGAATAGCAAAGATTGTAATAACCTTTCAAATCACAGCAAAATGCCTTCAGGCTCCACGTGTCCATATACCAGCACCCAGCACAGTAAACTCCCATTTCTTAAATCTCAACAACACCAACCATGTGTGTATAAACTCACTCAGGATAGTTTGGAACCTTGTTTTATCAAAGGCTTCTCATATTTATCCAATGTATTAGTTGCCATTGCATGTTAAAACTCTTATAAACTCCCTGCAACTCCCTCAATATGTAAAAATTAGGATGTGCGTATGTAAACATGATGGAGAAGAGAACCTGGATGGTGGAGCTTTGTCTGCTGCTCTCCCCTGCCATGAGTGATGGGAACCCAGTGGAATTCCACAGCTCCACAGTGGAATTCCACAGCACCACAGTGGAATTCCACAGCTCCCTGACCTGATGCTGCTGCACAGAGCACACTGTACAGCCAGGGAAACATCCAAAGTCAAATCAGTTTAGCATAAAACAGAACAAATCCTTTATCACCAACAGATAACAAGAATCCTATAGACTTGCTTAGTGCCTGTTTGTTCTGGGGGAATTCAAGCCTCAAATTAATGATGATTTCTTAATTGTAAAGATTTATTATTTAAAAAATTACAATACTTTTTCCTTAATTACTTGTAAAAATTAATTGATATTGTTAAGGAGTATAAATTTTCAGACTGCTTTTGGACATTATTTTTCCTAGGTGTTATTGTATTATAGGACTATTTATGTTTTGCCAGCAATCTAGTTACTGGATTGTTAAACTCATTAGCCTGAGACTGAAGGCAGGCTCCTATGCTGCAGAAAGCTCCTCTGCAGTCCAGCTTGCCTTGGATGCCTTCTGCTGGCCAGAGGAATCCAGCCCATTTTCAAGACACCTCTGGTTTTTTGGTGGCACTAAAGATACAATAACACCTAGTAAAAATAATGTCAAAAAGCAGTCTGAAAAATTATACTCCTTAACAAAATCCATGAATTTTTACAAGCAATTAAAGAAAAAGTATTGTAATTTTTAAAATAATAAATCTTTACAATTAAGAAATCATCATTAATTTGGGGCTTGAATTCCCCCAGAACAAACAGGCACTAAGCAAGTCTATAGGATTCTTGTTATCTGTTGGTGATAAAGGATTTGTTCTGTTTTATGCTAAACTGATTTGACTTTGGATGTTTCCCTGGCTGTACAGTGTGCTCTGTGCAGCAGCATCAGGTCAGGGAGCTGTGGAATTCCACTGTGGTGCTGTGGAATTCCACTGTGGAGCTGGGGAATTCCACTGGGTTCCCATCTCTCATGGCAGGGGAGAGCAGCAGACAAAGCTCCACCATCCAGGTTCTCTTCTCCAGCATGTTTACATACACACAGCTTAATTTTTACAAATTGAGGGAGTTGCAGGGAGTTTGCAACAGTTTTAACATGCAATGGCAACCAACACCTTGGATAAACACGAGAAGCCTTTGCTAATAAAAGTCTGTCTGACAAGGAGCCTTAGTCTTGACAGAGCATCTTTTCACCTGGTGTAGAGGAGCTGGAATGATTCCCCTTGTGCTCATTGAAATTCTGGCCCTCTGGTTGTACCACTTCATTAAAAACAATTGCTGTAGTTTAAACTGATCAGGAAGGAAACATTTTTCAAGCCTTCTAAACCTAAGAGGGAGTGGAGTTGCTGGTGGTTTAATAATTTATCAACATCTTGTGAAAATTCCTTGTTTTCTGTAGCAGCCATCAGCCCTTCTGGAAAGCACAAGATGCATAACCCAACCATGTAGCTAATCTGAGTAAATAACAAGAAGCCAGTAATTTAAACCCCTGTTTTCTGTCAGGATTCTGTAACTTCAGGGAAATCAGCCTGGTTAAATGTGGCTCATGCAAAGGAGCCAAGCCCCCTGATGATCTCATCTGTTTGAGCCAAACAGAAATGTCAGCAAGGATAAATGATCCAAATCTCAGCCCAAGAGCACAAACACCGTGGGCTGGAGAGAGAAAAACAAGCAGGGTGGGACTGCCTGGGCTAAAGCTGGAATGGGACAATGAACTGCAAGGTGCAAATGGAGCAGAACTGATCACAGTGACAGACCCCGTGCCCTCGTGTCCATTTTGTGACCATTTTGGTTCATCTTGGGTGCAGCCCTGGCTGGGCTCTTGTGCTGCCCAAGGTGGATCCATTGAGGCCTTTTAATAAATCCCTGCTTATTCTTTAGCTCTGTCTGGTCTCTGTTCTAGGTCAGCCTTCAGAAGGCAGCAGTTTGCCCCAGATTTATTTCTTTTTTTCTTTTAAGGAAAGTTGATTCCAACAGTCATTTCCAGGGAGTCCATTACCTAGTGTATCAACTAATTGGCTTTTTCATTATTGCTCCTCAGGCTCTCCTTTAGTTTACAGTTGGACAGTCTGAGTCAGTAGGCCACGTTCAGCCCTGCTGTGAACCTTAAGGCAAGATCATAAATACCAATTCTTCTGTGTCTATGGCCCCAGATCACTTCTGCTTGAGTTGCAGGGTCTCAGCAGCTCACAGAATTTGGCTGGAAGGCTACATGGGCTATTAGACAGTGTGGAATTGTAGAAAAGATATTAAAAGTAACTGCTTTCAAACTTACTCTGAATTATGGTTTAGGAGACAAAATGAAAAACAAACCACCCTGACTTTCCCCTGGCCTCTTCACTGGCAGTCTCTGCAGTATGACCCCAGCCCCAGTCAGAGCCTGAACCCTCCCAGCCTCAGTCCCACAGTCTGGAGAACACCTAACAGGAGCTGGGGATGCTGTTATGGAGCCTTCCTCCCCCGCTTATTAAACACAACTGTCCTAATTCGTCCAGCAAGGTGCAAACCCTGGGGGGAAATTGGGCAGTTGTGGCTGATGACAAGGCTCTGTGAATTTTCCTTTTTTCTTTTTTTCCTGGCCGGCTCCCCCTGTGCTGGGGCTTTCTGATCTGTGGTTCTCATCTGGGATGTAATTTATCATTTCTGAAGGGCTCACACTGTCTTCACTCCTGCACAGGGTTGGACTGGAGTCAGGCTGAACCCAAGCACTACTTGGTGCTCCAGATCTGGGTTTTTTCCTGACCAGACTGAGAGCTGTGCTGAGCTGTGCGCTGCTGATTTTCTCTGTCTCAGCAAACTCCCCCCAAATGTCTCCTGCCTTGCCAATGGGCCCTGATTTTCCAATGGCAAAAGGCCAGAACATTCCTTATCCCAGCAAGTAAGCAGAGCCCCTGCAGGTGCTGATGCACTGCTACAGTCTGTTATCTTCATTGTTTCCCTCTTCCCATCACTCTCTGAGTGTAAGTTATTGATTGTTCTGCCAGGGGTTGCTAAACCAGAAAATTTGGATCTCTCAAATGAAAGCATGTATCACAACTTATTTACTGAACTGCAGCCAGTTTATCCAGAACATTTTTCTGTTATATGTGAGAGAGAATGACTGCCCTCAGGCACAGCAAGTTGGGAAAAATAATCATAGTGTGGTTCTTTATCTCGTCTCAGATAGAGGCTGAGGCCAAATTAAATCTGACCTCTGTTATTAGGGAGGGCTTGGAGAGGTCTGTACTGTGATTCCACACCCTTCCAGCTCTGCTTCCTTCTGAGGGGCTCTGCCCCTGGCACAGGGATGCCCAGCTGCACCCCCTGCATCTCCTCACTGCCTGCTGCAGTGCACAAGTGTCTTGGTTTGAACAGTGTCTGCTAAGGAAGGCAGGAGCCTCCCCTGAAATGGAAAAATGTAAACCCTTTCCCTCTGAATTATTATAACTTTGAAATTAAGGAGCTCTCAGGCAAAGATATGGGAATAGGAATATGTCTTGGTTTGGAAAGAGAGGTGCCTGCTAAGGAAGGCAGAAGCCTCCCTGAAATGGAAAATGTAAACCCCCTCCCTTACAATTGCTATAAATTTGAAATTTAGGAGCTCTCAGGCAAAAAAAAAGGGAGCAGGAGTAACAGTTCTTTCTTAGGGAAGAAAATAAAAAGATAGAATAAACAATGGAGTAAACTAAACCAACACTGCCAGAGTCAGAATCCAACCTGACACCCTGTGGGTCAGGGTGTTGGTGGCAGTCCCATTGGAAATGTGGCTCAGCCCTCCTGCAGTGTCAGGGGTGGTTCTGCTGGAGCAGGGATCCTGGAGAAAGGTGCAGTCTCTTCCTCTGAAGATCCAGTGGCAGAGGCAGCTGCTGTTCCTCTGGGCAATCCAGTGGAGAAGCTGTGCAGGTGTTCCAGAATCTCCAGATTATATCCAGGTAGGAATGCTTGGCTCCTCCCCCTGGGCTCACATCTCCCAATGGGATGCTGTAGTTCTTATCAGCCATGCAGTGACATTCAATAGCTGTTATCAGCAAATGTCTGTCTGGAGGGAGGAGTGGGTGTGGAAGAGATAAGGAAAACTGCCCAATGAACAGAAGACAACTGCCATACAGATGGCAAATAAATACAATTGGCTTGGCAATTCAGGACAGAATAACAGTTCTTTACTAGGAAAACCAAAAATACAGATGCAATAGTACAAAGAACATTAAAAAAAAAAACCCTGCTGCCAGAGTGAGAGCAGTCCCTGCCCCCTGTGTGTCAGGGAGGTGTCCCAGCCCCATCCCATGGGGGCTCAGCCCTTCTGCAGTGCCAGCTGTGGCTCTGCTGCATCAGGGATCCTGAACAAGGGGGGAGTTTTCCTCTGCAGCTCCAGGGCTGCTGCAGATGGGCCTGGGCTCCCTCTGGCCATGCAGGGCAGCAGAAAGCTGCTCCTCTGGCAATGCAGGGGGCAAAGGCTGCTGTGCTGTGCCAGGCTCAGATTGGATCCAGGTAGGAATGCTTGGCTCCTCCCCTGGGCGGAGCATCTCCCCATGGGATGCTGGGATTGGATCAGCCCTGCAGGGACACTCAGTGGCCATGGACAGCAGAGATCTCCTGGAGGGAGGGTTGGCTGTGGGAGAGATAAAGAAACAACTGCCCCATGGCCAGCAGAGAACTGCCCCAGCTCTGAGAGATGGAGACAGAGCACACACAGATGTTACAGCCCCGGGCAAAAAGGCACAAACATCCCTGCTCCAGAGCCCAGGGCACACTGGATCCCCAGGGTCTGGGGAATGGTGTGTGAAGCAGCCTCTGAATACCAGACTCCAGGCACAGCAAGCCCAATTTTGGTCCTTTTGATACACCCAAAGCAGCATTTTAAAAGCCTCTCCAAACAGGTTCAACTGTTACAGTGCAGTGGGAGAAACTGGAGAAGTGGATTTAGTGCTGAATTCACCATCATCCCTGACTTTCTTGGCTGGACAGCAGCAGCTGTCAGGGCTAACCTCTCAGACCTCAAACCTCGTGGTTTGAGGCAGTGGCTCCTGTTTTATGGACTTGTCTGCAAGTGTATTAGCTCCCACTTTCCAGCTTCCCAGCTGCATTCTCTACTATCAGCAACACATTTCAAAGCAAAAAGAGCACCATGTTAAAAATAGCAGTGCTTGCTCTCAGGGCAAGGAAGCAGCTCCTGCATTTGCTTTAAAAACATAAAAATAATTTTAAAAATCTTGACTCATTTGGAGTGTTGACTTTCAGAATATATTCCACAAATCAGAACGGAGATCTTGGGTGGTTGACAAATAATTCCAGGATTAATACAGATATATATCCCTGAGTGCAAGGACTTTAATCAATCCTTAATCTCCCAGAGAAGTAGTTTGACTTTGCCTGACAGCGCTGTGAAAGATGATCTGTGTCTATGTGACTGGTGTAGTAATAGAAAAAGCCATTTCCTCCTTTTATTACTATTCAATTTTTAGTACAGAGAGCCACAGTTGCTGAAAGCCACATTGAGAGCCTTCCATTGAACACAGAATGCTTTGGATCAAGCCCTTGGATACTTCCCTACTAATAAATAAGGCTTAACGAGGCTGGCAGCCGCTCTCCAAGTCTGGAGGCCTTTGAATCTCCTGAATCCCCAGCAGTTGAGTTTGGGCTGAAAAAATACCTGAAAGTGTGAGAGCAGGCAGGGAGCTGGGAGCCAAGATGTGCAGGCCCAAGAGCACAAACACCATGGGCTGGAGAGAGAAAAACAAGCAGGGTGGGACTGCCTGGGCTAAAGCTGGAATGGGACAATGAACTCCAATATGGAAATGGAGCAGGACTGATCAAAGTCACAGACCCCGTGACCTCGTGTCCATTTTGTGACCATTTTGGGGCTCCCATCTCTCATGGCAGGGGAGAGCAGCAGACAAAGCTCCACCATCCATGTCCTCTTCCCCAGCATGTTTACATACACACATCCTAATATTTTTGCTCTTCTGGGGCTGCTCCCAGGTGCTCTGCTCAGTTTCCCCTGCACAGAGGAGCAGCTGCCCCATCCTGCTGCTCTCCCAAGTCCTTCAGAGCCCCCTCAGCTCCTCCCTGGCAGCCCAGCAGAAGGTGATGGATTGCCTGGGAGCCTTTTCCAGAGCAATTGGAAACTGCCTGCTTTATTAGCTGTGTAATTAAAGTGAGGGGCCCTAACATAGCATGATGTACAGAAATAATAGCAGAAATTCAACAGGCAGCTCTGAGAGCAGAGGTTTTTTAAACTCCAGCATATTCTGCAACATGAGCTTCAGTAATAACTCACCAAGAGACCAAATATAGCCTCTGATATGAGACATCAGGATAACTAAAAATCTAACAAATGGAAGTTTTATCTATTGGCATTATATATTCTTGTAAAATATGTTCTTTATTATCTATTTTATTAATAGAAGCACTGCACAATAGCAGTACAGAGGATCGGAGGAAACAGCTGCTAATAAACATTTTCACTATGGTTTGGTTCTCTTTGATTTGGACTGTGAAACTTCAGATATGCCCACAGCAGAACAGACTGAAATAATGTACCCTTGTACTTATGTTCTCATCATGCAACATCCTCAAACTGATAGGATGGTTCAGTGTCCATGGATTAACCTGTCACCATGATATTTTCTGAAAAAATCCTCTTTGCCCAGGATTTTATCCTGGGAAGCTGAGAAGCCTCAGAGAGGAATGAAAACAATAATTATCTGGTTGCTGCTCCTGTGTTTGCTGCTTTGGAATGTGGCTTGGACATTGTTCACCAACAGGTGCATGTTTGATTGGTTCCATGTGAATTGTTTTTAATTAATGACCAATCACAGTCCAGCTGTGTCAGACTCTGAGGAGTCAGTCACGAGTTTTTATTATTATTCTTGTTAAGCCTTCTGTCTGTATCCTTCTCTTTCTTCAGTATAGTTTTAGTATAGCAACATAATATAATATAATATAATATAATATAATATAATGTCGGATCTCAATATCTCAGTCCTGAGATGCTGAGCCTCCGAGACCAGCTTGGGGGTCTCGGGAGTCCTGGAATGTTGCCAGAAGTGTCTGGTAGCTGGACTTTAACCCTACACAGGAGACGACAAGGATGAGGGCTTCACAGGGCCTCACCGGGGTGAAGGGTGGAAAGATTAGTTAATTAGAGGGTGAGACACAAGGTTTAAGATTTATGTACAGGGGGGTTTAGAGGAGTAAGATGGAGGAATTGGGGTGTGTCCTGTCCTCCTCCTTCTTCCTCCTCTCCTCCATCTTCTTTGGCCACGGTGGCACCTTTCTATTGGTTATTACTAAGAGTACACCGAGTTATAACAATAGATGGTATTGGGGAAAAATGATAAATATTGTATACGTAGCAAAGGGTATAAAGATACGTGGCTGCCCGGAGGGCAGGACAGAGTGTGCCCATGGCTGACTGCTGTGCGGATCTCTGTTGGGCTGAAAGAACATCTTTTAGATAAACAATTAATAAACATAAAACCAGAAAGAAGAACTGAAGCCTCTTCTTGTCCTTCAACACGCGTGGTGCCCCAAGGCCACCCTGGGCCTTTCAGGCCCCTCAAACAGCCGAGATAAACAGGAGACTTGGCGTTCCCTGGGCGGACCAGAACCACCACAACCTTTCGGGGGGAGATAAACCGGACATTTGGCTTCCACTGGGTGAGCTCTGACCACCACAACCTTTCGGGGGGGCCACCACCACCTTCAAAGCCCTGAAGAAAAAGAGAGAGAAGAAGAAAAAAAGCCAGCAGAGACTGCAAAAAAAAAAACAGCAGTCACTGAGAATTCCACCTCTCAGTTTCTGCCGAAGACAATCGTAGCAGAACAGCCCGGACTGGAACCAGAAGGCGCCCTGGGTCCACTTCTCGTAATCTGCTGGACAGACCGAGACGTCCAGACTGCTCTGGCGACAGATTTGGTAAGAAAGCCTGAAAATAAGAACATGGGAGGCACACCTTCCCAGGAACAACGGGAAACTTTGTCCACCTTATAAGGTGTGACACAAACATACAAAAAAAAAAAAATTATTAGCTCTGGCCTTAAAAGGCCGAGAGGAAAACCCCCGAGACGCAGCAGACGTCCGGGGGGGGGGCCCTCAAAAGAGGGGGGAGCAATGCAAGACTCCGGAAAAAATTAGCTCTGGCCTTAAAAGGCCAGGAAGAAATAACCCCGAGACGCAGCAGACGTCCGGGGGGGGACTCTCTGAAAGAGAGGGGGGAGCAAGGCTCCAGGAAAGAAAAAATTAGCTCTGGCCTTAAAAGGCCGAGTGGAAAAATGCTCTTGGAGAAAAAAGAGCAAGAAATATTATTAAAATACCCGGTCCCAAAACCCAGAAACCTCGGGAAACTCCCAAAAAGCGTCCAAAGAGTCCAGAGAGCATGGAGGACTCAGGAGCAGAGGGAGAACGGGGGGGGAGAGGGGACCGGGGAGAGGCGCTTTCTCGCGGCGGCGGAGCAGGCGGGGAGCGCGGGTAAAGAAAAAACAAGAGACGCGTGTTCAGATACGGCTTTGCTAAGCTCAGGGCCGGGGGGTGCAGCGGCCCCGGGGGCCGGCAAGGTAGCAGAAACGCCCGCGGCGGGCAAAACTCGCAAAAAACCCGGGGGGGAGAAGCCACAAACCAAAGCCGGGGCGTCTGACCCATGCAGCGAAATTAGGGGAATTGCGCAATCCCAGAAAGCTGCGGCGAGACGCAAGAGGCGCGCGGTTGTGACGCAAAAAAAAACCCGGTGCGAGTCGCGGCGGGCGCGGGTGCCGGCGGGGACGGCTTCACACACCGATATAGGGCCACACACACACACAGCGTCGGAGGAGGAGGAGACAGTCAGGGGCAGACCGAGGGGGGAAAATTCAGAGGCGGAATAAAAAGGGAGAGAAAAAAATTACCTCGGGAGAGACACAGAGCAGCTCGGAAAGCACGCATGCGCCGAGCGCGGGCGGGGGCGGGCCAGACCCCCGGTGACGTCTCAGGCGAGGAGGGGCCCTCTCCAGACTTGGTGCCTTTGGTAAAAACCCTCGGGGTCCTAAGCCTCTCCCCTCCTGGGGAGGCGTGTGTGTTCTAACCCTATTGTCAGTTGAATCAAAAACCAGGTAACCCCTGAGTGCACGACATGCCAGATCGGTTCAGCAGAGCTACAGCATCATTTCGTAACAAGTCTGCAACTATGCAACGATTTTCCTCAACAAGATATAAGAAGAAACGAATACTCAGACAAAAGTCGGGACTCAGACTGCAAAGGACAACTCAGAAGAGAAACAAGAGAAACGGAAAGACTCTGGGGGGGTTTTCTCTTTGGGGTCTTGAATATTTCTGTATAAGAACGAAAGACTCTGGGGGGTTTTCTCCTTGGGATCTTGAATTGCAATAGGCAATGGGATAAATTTACCTATTACAGGGGAAACTGACAAAGGATCATATATTGATCAGCTGGCAGATTTCTTTGACATTTCTCCCATTTGGAGAGGAATTTTAAGGGCAGATTTCTTTGACATTTCTCCCATTTGGAGAGGAATTTTAAAGGCAGATTTCTTTGACATTTCTCCCAGTTGGAGAAGAATTTTAAGGGTAGGATTTTATGTTTTAATAGTTTAAGGTTTTATGTTGTAATAGCTTTCCTAGTCCTCATCCATGTCGTCCCAGATGCCATGAATCAGATTGTAAAAGAGGTTTTCTTGGGGCAAACAGAAGGGGGAGATGTCGGATCTCAATATCTCAGTCCTGAGATGCTGAGCCTCCGAGACCAGCTTGGGGGTCTCGGGAGTCCTGGAATGTTGCCAGAAGTGTCTGGTAGCTGGACTTTAACCCTACACAGGAGACGACAAGGATGAGGGCTTCACAGGGCCTCACCGGGGTGAAGGGTGGAAAGATTAGTTAATTAGAGGGTGAGACACAAGGTTTAAGATTTATGTACAGGGGGGTTTAGAGGAGTAAGATGGAGGAATTGGGGTGTGTCCTGTCCTCCTCCTTCTTCCTCCTCTCCTCCATCTTCTTTGGCCACGGTGGCACCTTTCTATTGGTTATTACTAAGAGTACACCGAGTTATAACAATAGATGGTATTGGGGAAAAATGATAAATATTGTATACGTAGCAAAGGGTATAAAGATACGTGGCTGCCCGGAGGGCAGGACAGAGTGTGCCCATGGCTGACTGCTGTGCGGATCTCTGTTGGGCTGAAAGAACATCTTTTAGATAAACAATTAATAAACATAAAACCAGAAAGAAGAACTGAAGCCTCTTCTTGTCCTTCAACACGCGTGGTGCCCCAAGGCCACCCTGGGCCTTTCAGGCCCCTCAAACAGCCGAGATAAACCCAGAATATAATATAATATAATATAATATAATATAATATAATATAATATAATATAATATCACAAAATAATAAATCAGCCTTCTGAGAACTTGGAGTCAGATTCTCATCTCTCACCTCATCCTGGGGACCCTCACAAACACCACATTAACCCAGCACTGTGAATGCTCACTCTTTACCATTTAGGATCATGGCTAATGCTGGCTGACACCATGGCTCTGCTGTGCTTAGCATTTTACTCAACTGGGAGATTCCTGAAAGGAATTTAGCATTTAAACAGAGGAGATGCAGGTAACCAGGCTTAAAAGCAGGGAAAAAACAAAGCAAAGCTGGGAAAATGGCAAAGCAGTCTCTGTGTCACTGGTGTTGAAGAGACAATTCCACTGCAGCAGGGTGTATGGTGCTTGATTGCATCTCCAGGTGCTGCTGCAACAAATTCAGGAGCTGTAAAAGCTTTAAAAAGCTGTAAAAGCTCTGTGCCCTGAGCAGAGCCTGGTGCTCTACCTGAACACACCTTGTTTCTATCTCTTCTGGGGAAAACCCAAGGAAACATAAGTCTGCATTTCAAAATCACATTTTGCTGTAGTGAGCTTCTGAACTGAAAATCTAATATGGGACAGTAAAAAGAACATGGGTAGATCCATTCTGGCATCCCAATTCGGGAAACAGAATTGTGTACAATATTGTAAATAATATTGTGTATAACAGTTAGATTAGCAAATATATTTTTCTTTAAATCTAAAAGTCCAGATTCTGGACTCTTTTCTCTCTTGAGGGACCTGTAGGTGACTGAACATGGGGATTTCAATGCAGGTGCCAGACCTGCAGTGTAACGGCAGCTGTGCCACTGTGCCAAGGGAGCACTTTGCAGCAAACCTGAGCCCTTGCATGCATATTTCCATGGGATTTGCATAACCCATCCATAAACCACTGCAAACCTAATAAGAAATCAAGTGTCAGCTATGGCCACTATATCACTGTGTCTGAAAACACAGCTCCACTGTGGCTTGACCTTTTCTGTTTGGAATTTGGATTTTCCAACCCTTCTTCCATCTGTTTACAGAACCAGACCCTCAGGGAAACATAAATAAATAAGTCTTTTCTCCAGTTCATGCTCATGACATCAAATGATGTAATAAAATGAAATCTCTTTCCTTCTTTCTCCCCTTTCAATATTTATTCTGGGGATTTATTGTTTTCCCTGCTTTTCATTCAAGGTTTCCCTCTGATAGATCACCTCACTGTGGAGCATTTCTCATACTCTCCATGCATTACATCTCAAGCTATTATTTTAAAATGTAGTCAGAGCTGCTTTAAGCCAAAGACAGTGAAGAGATTTTCATTTTTCCAATTCTGCTGGACCCGTTCAGTGAAAATTCCTACTCCATTGTTAGTTGAAATACTGTTAACATAGAATAGTGCTTCATGTAGATGCATGAAGACCAAAAACCTTGTGTATGTTTACATGTGGGCTGTGTCCCCACAGGTTTCTGTTGGTGTTATAAATATCTGTGTTGTCCTGTGTCACGATGATATTTTCTAAAAAATCCTCTTTGCCCAGGATTTTTCTCCTGGGAAGCTGAGAAGCCCCAGAGAGAATGAAAACAATAATTATCTGATTGCTTCTCCTGTGTTTTGCAGCTTAGGAGTGTGGATTGGACATTGTTTACCAACAGGTGATTGTTTGATTGGTTCCATGTGAATTGGTTTTAATTAATGGCCAATCACAGCCAGCTGTGTCGAGGCTCTGAGGAGTCAGTGACAGGTTTTTATTATTATTCTTGTTAAGGCTCCTCATGTATCCTTTCTCTTTAATATCGTTTTAATATAGCTATATTATAGATATAATATGATATGATATAGTATATCATATATATATAATGATATACGAATAAATATAATATAATATAATATAATATAATATAATATAATATAATATAATATAATATAATATAATATAATATAATATAATATAATATAATATAATATAATATATATGTAATGTAATATTATATTACATTATACTACATTATATATATTATTATATTATATTATATTATATTATATTATATTATATTATATTATGTTATATTATATTACATTATATCTAATAGCCTTCTGAGAACAAGGAGTCAGATTCTCATCTCTCTCCTCATCCTGGGGACCCTCACAAACAGCACAGTCCTGAACTGAATTCTCAGCTGGCACGAATGGGAATTGTTCTGCAGGAACACCACAGTGGCATTACTGCTGGGCTGGAAGCCAAACCTGAGGATTAATGGTCACTTTCAAGTCTGCTTCAACCTTCCTTAACATCTCAAGGGAGAATAATCAGCAAGGATTTCAAATATCTTAGATGTATACTAGATCCTCACAGGGATTTACACAGCCAGTGCAGAGAGCAGGAGCATAGAAGAGACTTAAAGGAGGATTTCTCTAAGAGCTGAGCATCAGCATTGCTATCAGAAATGTCCCTGAGCTGCCCAGCCCTGGAGGCATCTCCTGTGCCCTGCCCTCCCCACAGGGCTGCTGGGCAGAGCAGGGCAGGACAGCAGGACAGCCAGGAGAGCTGTTCTGGGGTTCTGTAGGGCTGTTCTGAGATGCTTTGGAGCTGTTCTGGGGTGCAGTGGGGCTCCCTTGTGCAGCTCACCCCTCTGGCTGTGTTTGTGCCCAGGGACACCAAGGTTATGGTGCTGTGGGCCTCCCTTGAGTGAGACCTGGAGCTTTCTCACAGAGCACCAGCAGGAACAGAGGCAGCTGTTTGTGTTTATTGAAGAGATTTGAGGCTGTCTTTTCCCTCCTGTGGGCAAGCAGAATGTCCCAGAGAACTGCCTGTCCCTGCTGGGGCTGGGGTGGCTCCTCTTTGTGCACCCTGATGTGTGAGGATGCATTTGGGACAGAGCAGGGGAAACTGGCCCCCATCTCTGCCCAAGAGATTGCCATAAAACAGAAACTACTGGGGTTCTGCTCCTAAATGCAGTCAGGGGGATTTTAGAGTCCCCTAAGCCCTCTCATCCTAAACAACTATTTTTTTCCTTCTTAATAAAAACACCTAGAATACACTTTATCCCATGAGTTAATCATTCAGGCTTTAAGCTTGCAACACCAGGCCCATTGATGAGTTCAGATTTGCAGAACAATCCCCTGCAATAAAAGCTGCTGTCTTTCCCTGAGAGCTCCAACGTAATGCAACAGCACTTGCTTGAACAAAGAGTAATTGACTCAGCAGCTCATGCAAGAGACAATCATATATAAATAAATATACATATATAAATAAACATAATATATGAATATATATTTATATATGTATTTCTAAATATATTTATATATAAATATATAAATATATAAATATATAATATATAAATATATAAATGTGAGGAGTGATAAGGACTTGAGGCAGTGACAAAAAGTACAAAAACTCATTCAGAAATTGAGCATATTGCCCTTTGTTTATAGAAAAGCTTATGAAAGTGATGTGCATGTTACAGCTGCATGATCACCATTAATATGTTCAGGTGAGCTGTATAAATAAGCAAGACTTTACAATAGTTTTGTTTACACCGTTTTTATATAAAATTTGTAATCACTCATGGGGTGTCCTTGAGATCTGCTGAAGAATATTGACTCTGAAATGTTGCAGTTCTGCATACTCAGGTAGAAAAAGCATTCTAAGTATCTGTTCATCCAGCTAAGACAGAAACAAGCACTGGGACCTCTATGTTCTCCCCTCATAAGTCACTCATATACTGGGATATGAGAAAACAGCTGACCAAACTCTGTTTTCTCATTAAGTTCTGATGGCAGAATAATGCCAGCCAGAGGCCCTTTGCAGTCAGGTCATTAGAAATTAAATGTGAGTCCTTTCCAAGCGCATGGAATTGTCAGCCTGCTTTCAGCCTGCCCCCATTCAAAGCAGATCGGTGCATGACTGAAGGAGAGATGGTTGTGGCAGGATGCCTGGCTGAAGATTAGATCTAAAATAAATATACTCTCCTATATTATCATCTCTTCAACATCTAGATGTTGAAATTGCCAACTGAGAACCTTGGAAACCTGCCTCAGGCTTGCAGACTGAGCTGGTCATCACCATGGCCAAACTTCTGTTCCTGGCTTGCCAGGAAAGCCCAAAATCCATGTGGTGCCTGCTCAGGTGGGCAGACCTCCCTCCAGCCCACATTTCAGCAAAAATCACTGGTGTATGGCCAGCTAGGCAGCTCCTGATAATGCAGAAGGGTTTTGATCTATAATACTTGCCTGCACAGCCTGGCTAACAAATATGAGTTTAAGCTCTAAGCCCTGTGGCATTCACATTCTCTGAAAAATCCCTTCTCCCAGGATCTTCTCCTGGGAAGCTGAGAAGCCTCAGAGAAAAGGAAAACAATTCTTATCTCATTTGCTTCTCCTGTGTTGTGCTCATGTGGAATGTGTTTGGAGATTGTTCACCCACAGGTCATTGTTCCATTGGATTCTGCTGGGAGTTGTTTTCACTCTTTGGCCAATCAGGGCCAAGCTGTGTCAGGGCTCTGGAGAGAGTCAGGAGTTTCCTTATTATCTTTTTAGCATTCTGTAAGTATCCTTTCTGTATTCTTTAGTATAGTTTAGCATAGTATTCTTTAGTATAATATAGTATCATTGTTGTGGTGTGTTTTAAACTTTCAGGTTCCTTCCCCAGGTGTACCAATACCGGTCTCCCTCCCCCCTTCGCCCTTTGCTGAGTGAGTCCTGTCAATCAGGCTTAACATTCCAACAAGGTGTCGTGTGGTTGGTAAAGTTCAAAGGATGCCCCTCAGGCCCAGAGGTCATTGGCCTGTCTAGATGTCCCTCTTCCCTTGAGACCCCGCCCCTCCCACCTGGTTGGTGGCTCACCTGTCCCCTCCCCTCCCCCTGCCCCGGGAGCTTAAAAGGTGAAGCAGACAATGCGGCCGCTATTCTGTTGGAGCTGTTCCTAAGATTCAGACCTCTGTAACCATGGAATAAACATCTGGATATTAAACCCTCCAGCAGAATCCTCTCCTTTTTCTCTTCACCATTCCTTGAAGCTTTCCTCCTGAGGTAAACGGAGTTCCTAACAAGCCTGGACTTATTTAGTGGCCGGCTGCAACCACCAGCAAGCTAAAGGTGTCTGTGGGGTGATACACCACAGATGCCGCCTTCAGCCTAGCAGCGAGGGTCAGACTGGCCCAGGCACAATCTAACTGGTAATATTGGGATTCATATTCCAATATATCATAAAGTAATAAATTAGCCTTCTGAGAACATGGAGTCAGATTCATCATTCCTGCCTTCGTCAGGGCACCCCACAAATCCAATAGAGCCACTGGCACAGGATTTGCTCAGTTTCTAACAGCAGCATCCTCAGAGCACACAGCTCCACCAGCCTAATTCATACCTGCAGTAGATAACACCATGACATGGCAGACAGACTACAGAGATTATTTGTTTCAACTGCATTCCTAGGTCTAGTGGTTTGCACTGATGTTAAGCAATCTTCTGTCACCACAGACTTTTCCCTGTCAAGACTCAGTCCTCTGGCTGCCCTGGAGGACTTGAGACACTGGCAGGGGGCTCAGAGACCTTGGCACAGAGTCAAAAACTCCTGTGCCTTTGATTTTAGCCCATGGAAACAATTACCAACTTTGTGTGAAGAGTTACAAGCCACAAGGGTTTGAGTAGAATAATAGTGAATTTGTGACAGGGTGAAAAAGTAGAGTTTTGGGGATTTAGAATGGGGGTTCAAGAGGCAAGATGGAGGAAACTGGGCATGTCCTGTCCTTCTTCTTCTTCTTCTTCTTCTTGGCCTCCATCTTCTGCTGGGATGGTGACACTTTTGGATTGGTTTAGGGTAGAGACAGACGGTGTAACATAGGTGATAGGTATTGGGAAAATATTGTCAATAAAGAACATGTAGTTTTTAGTATAAAAAGTTAACACCACCCAAAGGGCAGTCAGTGTGCCACAGCCCAACCTGCTGGACAGATTTCAGCAGGTCAGAGAAAGAATATAATAGATAAGAGAAATAAACAACCTTGAGAACCAGAGCTGAGGAATCTTGACTCCTTCTGTCATGGGGCTGGAAAAAGAGACTTTCTGACACCTGGGGAGCCATTCCAGCAGAGATTTCCCCTGACTTTCTCAGTGCTGTCAGGAAAGTTCACTCAAGCATTTACAGCTTAGATCATGGATACAGGCCCATTCCTGTAACAGAGTGTGGAACCCATGGAGCTGCATGGATCCAGCCCAGCTGCAGGCTGCCCCACTGGGGCAAGGTCAGCTCAGCCCAGGTGCTTTAAACCAAGCAGAGGGGTTTGAAAAACTGCACCCATTGCTCTGCCCAACCCTTCAAAAGGAACATTGCCCACCAGGGCCAGAATTAGAAACATTTATTGGGAAAATGTGGCAAGAGCAGGGAAATACGTGTTTGATAAGTAAGCTCAGTTTCTGTATCAGGGTGCTTCTATTTTGTCTGAAAACCTGGAAAATATCCAGATTCAAGCTCAGTGTTCTCTGCCACGTCATTTGTGCTGTGTTGATCTTGGGAAACTTTACTGTTTTATTACAAATTTCAGCCCTGGCTGTGTTTCAATATGTTCAGTACATCTTAAACAGCTCTACTGAATGTGAGGTCAGTCAGTGACTCACTGGACAGTTGTGTTTTATTAAAGAGCATCCAAATTAATAAAAGTTAACAGGTATTTGTAATATTAGGTAGATTTTTATCTCTGACCTTGATTTATGTGCTTTTGCCACTGGTGTTGGATGCATTATTTCTGTGCTGGGATCCATAGCAATCCCAATCTTGTTGTTTACCAGGAAAACTCATGGATTGCACCAAGGCTTAAGTAAAGCAGCTAAATACAGCAAAATGTAGCAAAATGGGGAAAGATGAGGGAAAAGGCCCAGGGGAAAAGCAAGAAAACTGGAGCCACAGGTTGGCCCCAAAGTGGCGAAAGGTTAACAGAAATGGTTTCACACCAAAATTTTTGAAATGGTTTCACACCAAATTGCTCTGTAGGGTGGCACTGAGACATGAGACACCATCAACACATACAGAACACAGTGCAATAAAACACAAATGTGCCCACAGCTTATTTTTTATTGTTTGAACCATTCTGCCATCTGTGTGAAGGCTGAGTTCAGTGTGAGCCTTGCCTTCCATCCTGGAGATGATTCCTCACTCCCTGCAAAGGCTGGAGCTGAACACAAAGGGGGACACAGAGCTGCAGCCAGGCTCAGCCTGGCAGGGGATTCCAGAGGGCAGCAAATGAGCAGGATAGAACACGAGAGCTGCAGGAAAATAAAATGTGAATTGTAGAAACGTGGTGAGCATGACTTAGCTCTGCTTGTGCTGGAAGTATGATGGGAACAGAGTCAGGGTGAGGCTGAAAGTTCCTGAAAATCTCATTATGTATGTCCTTTTTATTATTTACATCTTCTACATCTATCATACAGTGCCAGTCTAAGAGCAGTATATAAGAATTACTTCTTTTTTTTACACAGATCCTTTAATTTAGAGACACCCAGAAGTATTCTAGTGTTGGGGTTTTTTGCTCCACTATTTGTAAATCAAAGTCTTAAGCTGTAGTTCTTTATTGAATACAGTGACAAATGGGGATGAACTGCATTCTTCCCTATAGTCATAAAATTGATTTAGTATTTCAATTAATCTCTGCTACCTTCTCAAAAAATTTATGTGAATACATTCTGAGTAAGTCATCTTCAGGACTTAAGTAAATACTAACATAAATATAACTTAATTTATTTGCTCTCTTTAAAATTCCTTTCTATCACTCTTGCAGTCAAATGCAGGCATTGCTTCCACCAACCAGAATGCAGGAGCATCAGCTGAGGTTGTCCTTACAAAAGGATTGTCACATTTTCATTAAACAATTCCATATTCACAGGCTGGTTTCCACAGTCAGTGAATTGGTTCTTCACAGCTTTGCAGAGGACAGAAATTATATCATAATCTATCCTTTAATATCAAATAAAAAGAAAATATGATTAAAAGAAAATGTGAGTGCAGTTTTTATTTCCAGAAAGGAGAACTGGACAGGCTCATTGTTAGGGCTTGTCTTCTTCCCCTCTGATCCAAGACTGCAGAGGGGCTGACAAGGGTTCCTGCAGCATTTTGAGAACCTGCATTTCATGATGTGGTGTGCTGTGGTTCATTTTTTTCTTGTAGTGATCCTTTATGGCCAGAATCTCCTGAAGAGGAGACACACAACTCCTACTGGACTGTGCTAAGGTAGTCCAGAAGTGCTCAGCTGGATGGGTATGTGCATGCATGTGTTGCTTACTTCAGATTTCTGAGGGCTAATAATACTTTTTGCATAAGTACTGCTCCTCTAATCCAGAATTTTAGGTTTATTAAATGCAGCAAGCAATTCACTGTGCATTAACAAGCTATTTGTGAGAGCCCAGGGTATGAGTGCCCCCTCCCCAGCTCACCCTGCAGCCCCTGGCAAGGTGATCTCCTGCTCCGATGGCAAAAAAATTGATTAAAATTTGGGTTTTGTGAAGCATAGCATGCTGTCCTAAAAAGCAGTCTCTAATGAAATTAAATAATTAATAGTAAATGGGGAAAAGGGCATCTCTCTCTCTCTTCCTGGCTCTGCCCTTCTGGACATTCTGCCACTCCTGGTGATTACTTTGAATTTCAGAGCTCCTGGAGAGCTTCAGTCAGTCCCTTGGGCAGTGATGCCCACAGGCAGCAAAGCCCTTGCTCAGGACCCCCACACCAAGTTCTGGCACAGCACAAGATTCACTTCTTCACATTTTTAAGATTAAGTCAATGTCATGGTTTGAGCCTGGCACAGAGCCAGTGCCCCCATGAAAATTCCCTCACCCTGGTGTCTGCTGTGAGATGTGACCAGGAATAAGCAAAACAGGCTCCAGCTTAAACATAAAGAACACTTTGTTACCTAAACTACAGGAAAATAGGGAAAAACTATAAGGAAAAGAAAAAAAAAAAATTGAAAACCTTACAAAAAACCACTTTCCTCCTCCCCACTACCTGACTTTCCCAATCCGATACATTCTCCCAAATCACCAACTGCCCAGCCTGGCACCACACTTTAGTATACTCAAACTTCAGTTCATGAAGAGGAGAGGAGTCCTTCTTGTTCCATAGGCTTCCCCTGGAAACACACTGAAACCTCGTGTGCTTCCATGTCACTCGGCACCGCCCGGAAAAAAGTCCTTTTGCCGCTTGTGACATCTTCCTTCCATGCCCAGTGCTCTCACCACCGTGCATGGACCAGAGCTGCTTTTAGGGTTGTCTTTCAAGGATGCCTTGTCTCACTCCAAAAAGGCACAGTCTCTGCTTTGGGACATCTGTCCCCCCCATATTTTTCCAACCCCCTGGGGCCGGGGGGTCCTCACGATGAACCCTCCTGGTTCTGAGCCACTGCTTCCCTCTAAGTGCAGTCTCTGTGTCACAGGAACAAACTGAGTCCATGGCCACAAGAAAAGTCCAGCCAAAAGGCCACTCCAAATCATCTCTCCCCATTCAATCATCTCCACGTTCTTCGGGCCAGGTCCTTGTCTCATCTTATCTCTTATCTCCCTTCTTATTCAGCTTCGAGGAGGATTAGCATTTTTGCAAGGCCCCAATCATGAAAGAAAGGGGTTAAAACTTTCAGTCTCTGTCTGTCCCGGAGCTGCGGCACTCCCACACACGCTGCTGCTCCGGCCGGGCACTCTTCCCCCCCCTTCTCCTCCTGGGCCGGCTGCTATCATATTCGGTGTCGCCGGCTCTCCTCCTGGGGGGGGAAATGTCTGCCTGATGTCTCTTGGGGCTCCTCCACCCTTCCATCCTTGAGGGCCTTCTCACCCCCATCTCTGTCCAGGCCCCGGGCCTACCGCATGGCTGCCCCTCCCCCGCCCAGCAGCAGCGGCTGGACAGGGGAGGGAGATCCGACCTCTTCTCCTCGACGTCCCAAGAGAGCCTCCCAGGGCCAGAGCTCTGCTTTTTAACCCCTGCGTATTCTCGGAGGTGTGTCCAAACCCCACTGGCTACACCAGGTGCCAGTCTCAAACTCAGAACATTCATTGGTTTGACCACAGCTTCCCAGAATTCCCACTTCTTCCTGGTCAAACCACCACAGTCAATTAAAAGGCTTGGGGTTTATTTTCGTTCGTTGTTTTTTGGTTGTTTTTTTTTTTTTTTCTGTGTGTGTGTGTGATTATTTTACTTGATTTGATTTGATTTGATTTCATTTCATTTCATTTCATTTTTTGGTGGTTTTGTTTTTGGGGTTTTTGGGGATTTTTTTTGTTTTTGTGGGTTTCTTTCTAAAAATATGACTTCAAGATCTGAGCTCTGTGGCATTCACATTCTCTGAAAAATTTCTTCACCCAGATTTTCTCCTGGGAAGCTGAGAAGCCTCAGAGAAAAGGAAAACAATTCTTATCTCATTTGCTTCTCCTGTGTTGTGCTCATGGATTCTCTAGGATTTGCAAGAATCCTAGAGAAAGACGCTGGTGGTGCAGAGTTATAGTGAATAAAAGAGCTCTCCTATGGCTGGCCAGGCACTGAGAAGTGGTCAAGCTGCCCAAATAAAGCTTCCCCATACTCACTCTGAGCAGCAGTCACAGGTTTCCCTCACTGCATTGCCTGTAAATGGCAATTTTAGAGGTGCCTGCAACAGATAGATGTATTTAAAACACTGGAATGGAAAGGTACCTAGCACACAGGGCTGAAAGAATCACTGAAATAGAGACTTTCCCCCTCCTGTGTTTCCTCACAGTCTCCCCATTTTGCTAACTTCACAGTGTAAGAAACTGAGTTAAGGGCCTCAAGGTCCATTGCAGTCCAGCTTGTTGAGCACAGCTGTAACAGAAAAGTCTGGGCTGGTGGGGGAAGGAGAAGATTGAGCTCTTTGAAGTGGACCTGGAGAGGAGGAGGTGCTGGGAACTGGGAGAACCAGCTGGGAGAGGTGGCGGAGGTTACACAGCTCTGTGGGTAAGAGCAAACCCTTGGTGTTTATTATTCCACCTCACCATAGTGCAAAGACAGGTTAGGTGTCATTTGTTAGGTGTCACACGTCAGGTGATGTTTTCTGAAAAATCCCCTCACCAGGATTTCTTCTCCTGGCAAGATGAGAAGCCTCAGCTTTTCCATGTTTTGCTCCTCTGGAATGTGATTTGGAGTATTGTTTACCCAGCATGTGAATTGTTTTCATTTAATGACCAATCCCAGTCCAGCTCTGTCAGGACTCTGGTCAGTCACAGGTTTTTATTATTCATTTCTTTTCTAGCCTTCTGTCTGTATCCTTTCTCTAGTATAGTTTTAGTATAAATTATAATATAATATAATAATAAAAAAATCAGCTTTCTGAGAACTTGGAGTCAAATTTTCATCTCTCACCTCATCCTGGGGACCTCACAATACCACAGTTAAACTCTAAAATATTTGTGGAAACAGCAGGTACAGATAAGATAATCCTTTCTAATTAGAAATGCACCAAAATGCAGAGGGGCAGCACTGTTTCTGTGCATTTGATGCTTTCAGAACAATGCATGGCTCCTAATGAGGAGTCCAACCTGGGACCACCATCTGCACCCCTCAGCTCCAGCACGCTGCATCATCATTTATTTAGTGCTGCTTTTCCACTTGGCCTCACTGGGCTCTGCTCTCCTGCTAGTGCTTGCCAGATGGAGTTTAACTCTGCTTCATTAAGCCCTAAATGTTTGGGCTATGTTTGACTATCCTGCCTTGTGGTACCACCCTGAGGCACATGAGACCTCAGTGCCATTGTAAATTCAGACAACCAAAATGAGGGGAGAGAATGATGAGGAGGACTCCATCTTATCAGAAGGCTAAATTATTACTTTATTATACTATATTTTATTAAAGAATATTATGGTAAAGAATACAGAAAGGATACTTACTGAATGCTAAAAAGATAATAATGAGAACTCCTGACTCTCTCCAGAGCCCTGACACAGCTTGGCCCTGATTGGCCAAAGAGTGAAAACAACTCACAGCAGAATCCAATGGAACAATCACCTGTGGGTAAACAATCTCCAAACACATTCCACATGAGCACAACACAGGAGAAGCAAATGAGATAAGAATTGTTTTCCTTTTCTCTGAGGCTTCTCAGCTTCCCAGGAGAAAAATCCTGGCTGAAGAGATCATGTTCAGGGAATGTGAATGGCACACAGTGCCAGAAGTTACTGAGACCTTTATGGTTAACCCTGCTATGAGGAGTAAGATATTCTGCCCCCTCTCAAACCAAAAATTCAGTGTTTTGACCCTCCTGGTGTAGGAAAACTCTCTTCCCTTATTACGTGTCTGGAGAAGGGATGGGGTGAGCTTGGTCAAGGCTGCCTGGAGCAGAACCTGAGTGTGGGGGACAGCTGACCAAAGCTGATGGGATTTCTGCTCTGGGGAAGAGCTGCCAGTTGGGCAGTGAGCACCTGTGATGTTTTCAGTTTTGTGTGGTGTACCTAAAGTGGAAGGAGATCTGAAAGGAAAGGAAAAAATGAGCTCCCAAGAAAAGGAAATGCCTATATTCTGCTATATTCTGATACTCAGTGAATGCCTGTCTTGGAAACATGGGTCAAATATGATATTGGCATAACATCAGCCCCAGGAAGCTGATGATAATTCTATCCAAGTGCTGTGCACAATTATAGACGTCCAGTACAATTAGTGTCAGCTAAATTAGGTTAAAAATAATCAATAGGAGTCATTTTGTGTGCCAGTTTAGATCACACAAGGGCTTTTTATAAATCACAGTGTGAAGAAAAGTATTTGGTTCCTTTCCATTTTAGTTCACACAGCGAGGGCACAGATGTCTGGCATTTTTTCAGTTGCTTTTTGCAAGTGGCACCACGCTGCCAGAGGGTGCAGTGCCAAGCTCAGGGCTCCAGCAGCAGATGAAGTCCTCACTCGCTGCTCCTCTCACCTGCCAGCTTGGGCTGGCAGTGGGCAAACATGGGACAGAGCTATTTATAAACAGAACATTGCTCATTTCATGCCTTCCTGGAAGCAATCTGCAATGTGTGTTGGGACTGTTCTGTTTAAACACAGCAGGCAGAGTTCTGAGCTGTGTCCTGGAGAGCCCCAGAGCTTCAGGAGGCTGCAAGGCCGGGGAGGAATCTGGTCCCCTGTGCTCAGGTACCCTGGGCAGAATGTCTGACACCTCAGTGCAGGCTCCCCCAGCCTCCCCCAGGTGTGCTTGCTGCAGCTCATGGACAGGATCCACCCTGGAGGTGCCTTGAGAAGGCTGAGCTAGAACAGAGATCAGACAGAGTTAAAGAATAAAGCAGGGATTTATTGAAAGGCCTCAATGGCTCCACCTTGGGCAGCACAAGAGCCCAGCCAGGGCTGCACCCAAGATGAACCAAAATGGCCCCCAAATACACAACTGGGCACAGGGTCTGTCCCTGTGATCAGTTCTGCTCCATTTGCACCTTGCAGTTCATTGTCCCATTCCAGCTCCAGCCCAGGCAGTCCCACCCTGCTTGTTTTTCTCTCTCCAGCCCACGGTGTTTGTGCTCTTGGGCTGAAATTTGGATCATTTATCCTTGGTGCCCAGCTGCAGCAGGAATTGTTTTGTCTCCCTGCTCTGTGCACAGAGCTCACCATCCCCTCATGTGAAGCTCAGACCCACACACTAAAGCAGCACAGAATCTGAAAAATATAAAAGCTGCAACCTGAGGCATCGCTGGAGCTGGGCAGGCAGTGAAAAGTCCCAGCAGGCCCTGCCTGAAGTCAAGTGGCATGGAATATGTACAGGCATGGGTGTGCAGGATTTCTGTGTGCAAGAGATGGATCTGATCTCTGTTTCTCACCGGGCCTACCTGTTCTTCAGTTCTGAGGAAAGCTGTGGGCTGTAGCCATCCTGGCCAGCTGAGAGCCCCCAGCCTCCCCCATCCCCTCTTCCAGCTCCCTCCCTGCACTCTGGGCCTGCTACCTCCCCCTGCTTGGCTCCCTGGGCAGCACTACAGCAGGGCTTTACATTCTGGAAACACAGGAGGGAAATCCCAGAAGGAAGAAAGCCAAATATTGAATGTGAGGGGAGCGTTACCCCAGGCTGGAGCTCTTGTCCCAGTCTCAAGCTTTGCAGTTTGCCAGGTGTTTTTGTGTCCTCTCTCCACTCTCGTTGGTGCTGGACTGAGGCAGTCAAGCCCCTTGCTGCTGGAAGCAGCTTTTCTCATCCTGTGTTGCTTTTTTTTACCAGCATTTTTATTCTATGTTCTGTCACATTAGCAAAGGTTTCCTCTTGGACACGTGGTGCCACATAAATGGTGGATGGGCAGAAACTTTCCAGCTGCCAGAGCAGGACAGGGGACTCAGTCTCCAAGCTCTCCCCAGCTCTGCCCTCCCTGCAGAAATGCTGCTGAGGACATGCACAGCTGGTGAGCACCATGGAGCTCTGCCCTGGGGAGCAGCTGTGATCACCCCAGGTCCTGTCAGGGGATAAAGCCATTGCTAACATGAGCAGCACCATGGGTGCTTTCTGTGTGTGATCCATCCATGGCGGTGTGATCAGAGTGCAGAAGGACAGACAGCACATGAATGAACGTGTCCAGAGGGGGCTGGAGAGGGGCTGGGAACACAAACCCTGAGAGGAACCCCTGAGGGAGCTGGGGGTGCTCAGCCTGCAGAAAAGGAGACTCAGGGCTGCCCCCATCACTCTGCACAGCTCCTGAAAGGGGCCTGTGCTCAGCTGGGGCTGGGCTCTCTCTGCAGCAGCACTGACACAGCCAGAGCACACAGCCTCAAGCTGTGCCAAGGGAAATGCAGGCTGGATATTGGGAAAAAGCTTTCACAGAAAGAGTGATAAAGTTCTGGAATGTTCTGCCCAGAGAGGTGGTGGAGTCCCCATCCCTGAGTGTGTTTAACAAAGCCCTGTATGTGGCACTGGGTGCCAGGGGTGAGTTGAGCTGTTGGGACTGGGTTGGACTCCATGGTCTTGAAGGTCTCTTCCAGCCTGGTCATTCTGTGATTCTGTAATTCTGTAATGGATTAGTTTCTCAATTACATGTTAAGGGTTAAATTGGCATGAAAAGCCAGTCTAAATGTCCTTTATGCATCCCTTAAAGTCCCTGACTTCCCCTCTTCTCCTTGAAGCATGGCGAGGGCTTTGCCTGTGAGAGCTGCCAGCCCTGCCAGCAGCTCAGGGCAAGCAGGAGGGACAGAATGTGGGGCTGCCAGGGCCTGGCACTGCCACACTGCCCACAGCAGCCATGCTGGGCCACGGGCACACTGCCCTCACTCACCTCTGCAATCCTCACCAGGTCAGCAGAGCAGTGAGGATGCTGTAAAGGAACTTCCCTGGTGACCATTCCGATGCTGTGGGAATCAATAAAACACTGAAGGATTTGATCTGCAGCCTTGGAGGAGGCTTGATTAATGTAAATATAAAGTATACAGGCATTAAGCAGAAGAATAATAAACTTGTGTTTCTATAGTTGTAAGTAAGAATATGACTTAAGTAAGTGAGAAACTGAATTGGGTAAGATGGTGAAGGGTTCATAGTATAGCAATGTAATTGGAGAGATTAAACTCTTGTACTTGTGAGGTTCCCAGACAGAGGAAGGATTGATGAATCTGATTCCACATTCTCAGAAGGCTAATTTATTATTTTATGATACTATATTATATTAAATAATGCTATACTAAACTATACTAAAGAATACAGACAGGACACTTACAGAAGGCTAAAAAGATAATAATGGAAACTCCTGACTCTTTCCAGATTCCTGACACAGCTTGGCCCTGATTGGCCAAGGAGTGAAAACAACTCCCAGCTCACCTGTGGGTAAACAATCTCCAAACACATTCCACATGAGCACAACACAGGAGAAGCAAATGAGATCAGAATTGTTTTCTTTTTTCTCTGAGGCTTCCCAGCTTCCCAGGAGAAAATCCTGGCTGAAGGGATTTTTCAGAAAATGTGACGGTGACAGTAAACTAGAGTAATCTCTAGACTAAGAGTTTAGGAGTTATAACAGAAGCATCTGTGTGTCTGTAAGACAAAATCCCATTGGACAAAAGTATCCACACTACAGTAAAATTAAGTAAAGGTGATAGCTTAGAAAGGCAAAATAAACTTTGTGGCATCCATTGGATCAGAAAGTTCTATATGGCCTTGTTACAAAGAACTTGTGATCGCTTTCAGCTGTGGCTGAATGCTTGATCTCATAAACCTCACAGCCTCTGAGACTGATGTTTATCTGAGCAATAAATCATTTTTAGCCCAAGGATAAATTTCTTCATTAATAGCACTGATGATAACGTGATGCCAGGTGGGAGCCAGGTGCATTCCTCAACAATCCTGTGTATGGATCTCTGTGTATGGGCAGGAATGGGGTGCTGTGTGATCCCTGCTGCCAGGGGATCAGCCCTGCTGGCCTCACAGGGAGCACACACTGGAGCAAAGCAAAGCAGTGCTGGACAGAGAGTGAGAGGGGTGAGCAGTGCTGGGGTCAGTGTGCTCCTGGGAATAGCTAAAGCATGGCCTGCTGCTTTCTTCTGAAATCTCTCTGCATCTGGAAAAGCTCCCTGGCACTGGAAGCTCACATCTGGCCATGCTGGTGCTTTGCTTGGGGCTGATCTGGCCCTTGGAAATGAGGATCCACAGCCGGACAACGGCAGCTGTAGCTTAGGCTTAAGCCTGAGCTTAAGAGGTGCCCAAACTCAATGTCAGTCTGCAAACTATTGGGGGCACATGCTGGATTGTGGTCTGGTTTTTGCCTGGCTAAATATCTGTGATTCCAGCTCTGTCCAGCACATTGGTGTGAATCAGCCCATTGTTTTGGTCATGAGGTAACCTGTACAGCATCAAGGGCACAGATCCACCTTTCCAAAAGAAAAACAGTTTTGAATTTCCCATACTGAGCTATCCAGGCTTCCATATTGATTCTGACAGCTTTCCCTGGCACCTGGAGCAGTGGAAGTAAATAGTTCCTTGTTTTACTGACACAGGAGAAAAATCAGTATGGCCATGCAGATTGGATCTTTTTCCTTTAGATTAAATGATATTGCATCCACAAAAGTCATTAGAATTCCAAATACTTTGCAATTAATCATACTCAAGTGAGTAAATGAATCATTGATTTAACATTAAGAGAGCTTTTTTGGGTTTGTTTTTTTTTTGGCAATGTATTCTCCTGACAACTTGCATTACTGGTATATATTCAATAAAGAATAAAATAATACATTTGGTCTGGTTTAGAATGTGCCTCAAACTCCATAAATATCAATGCAGATACAGCTAAACAAATCTTTTTGTGATTGTGAGCTCTAGCTGAGAATGCATCTAGCAATAAAGGTTGTCAGTGGAAGCAATGATGGATACAGGGGTTTGGTGTGTCTGGTGGCACATTTGGGCAGTTGCATGTTTGTTTGCATGGGTTAGGGGTAATTCTGGTGAGAAGGAGTGGAGGGAGGTACTGGAAGATGTGCCAGCTTTTTCTAAGGGGTGTATGGGGGTGTAAAAGTGCCTCTGAGCCCATGCCCACAGTCCCACAGCTGGCTGAGTTCATATTTGAGTCCATGTGTAAACCACCTGCGCTGGAAAGGAAACCCCAAGAATTTTATGAAGGTTATGAACTTAAGCACTCAGGTACTAAAAAATGTGCTCAGAGCTCTGTAACTGGCTGATAGATTTGACATTTGTGTGTCAGGAGCGTGACTTCTGGACAAAGGTCTCCCTGCTTTGGGGCATTTGGCATTTGTGGGGTGGATCAGATGTGAAGAAGGCTGCAGCAGGCGAGGGGGAAGAGGGATCTGAGCCTCCCACTCCATGCTCAGCATCTGCCCTGCCCAGGGAGAAAATGCCATTTTAATTTTGGTGAGGTTTCTGTGAGCTCAGAGAGATGGATCATGCACCACACACTTCACCCCCTGGACTGAGGGAGGCTGCCAAAGCAGAGAGAAGGGAGAGCAGCCCCTCTTTTCTCAGCCAGCTACACTGGCTGCAGTGAAATCCAGAGCTGTAGCCTAAACAAGGAATACAGCTCTGGTGTGAAATGGAGCACAAAGTCACATGGCAGCCTCCTGTGCATTGAAAAGGGCTCTCTACCCCAGCAATTCCCTAGCTTCAAATTACAGGAATATCCATGCTCTGAGATTCTCCCTCACCTGTGAAACACCATCTCTGCCCACTGGAGCACAGTGGGTTATTCCCTGTGCAGGTGCAGGTGCCAACACAGCTGTCTGTGCACTGGGAACCAGGCTGCCACTCCAGCCTTGGTTTGCTGCCTTCCTTCCTTTGCCTTGCAAACTAAATATTACATATAATCACTGGATAAGATAAAAAAGCAAATCACAGAAAATATTAGAAGAAACAGAAAGGTGCCCTTAATTTGGGTCAAAAGACTGAATATTTGGACATCTGATGTGTATTTATATCTGTATTAGCAAACTGTTAAGGCCAGGGATTTATCCAGTGTAAGAAGAAGTGCATTAGTTAATAAAGTGCTTTAGTAAGACCTTGTAACTTTGTGCACATGAATTTTCACCACTGAAGTAAATGATACTGCTTTTCTAAAAAGGGACTTGATTTCAGGCACCTTGCTCAATTGGAGTCCATTGTGTCAAACTTCTCCAAATGACTGCTGCTTGGATTTGGTCACAGAAAGTTTTTGGAGGGCTCCAAGGTTAATCTGCCAGTATCCTTCTTTTCTCCCATCCCCAAAGCAACACAATAACTTCAAACTTCCTTTGTAGCTTGTTTTATGGTTTTTTCAGCTCTAGTGGTCCTTGAGCTTAAAAATGTTCTCCATGCCTATAATACATGAAGGATGGAGGGAAGTTTTTGGTGCATTTCACACCCCAGTATCACCTACAGGTGAACTAAAATGTTACACATATAAAATTATAAAAAATGGTAAAATATGTATATCTCCATAAATCTATTTAAGCACAATCAGTGATGGATGAGTGTGTTTAAATCTTAGAATTGCATTTCTTCTAACTTACTGGAAGAGAACTCCCATAATTCACTGGAGAGTTTCATTCTTGTGAATTATTGTCTTCATCATTTAAGGAGTATTTAATCTCCTGAAGATGATCTCCAGCCACTGTAACCTGAATTTGGCTTTCAGCTATAATTCTTTATCTTCCTTAATGCATATGATCTTGTGCACTTCAGTGCAGAAAATTGGATAGTCCTTGCTCTCTGGTTCCTGGAACTTGTTTACTCAAGAGTGCTATTTAGGTAAACACAGTGCAGCACCATGGCCAGCTTCTATTTTCTCCCTTCTCCTTGTGATCATCACTTGTTTACTTCAGCAGCATCACCTGAGGCCTCTGAGCAGCAGCATGGGGCTCCTGTGCAGGTGCCCTGGGCACACAGAACTAATTAAACCAGTGACAAAGGTGTAAGAGCCTGAATGAGGGATGCAGGGCTCCAGGCAGCTCTCCAAATGCAGTTTATTGTATCCAAGGTGTCACAGCAGCCCAGAGTCGTGGGTGACAGAGCTGTGCCCACAGCTGTCAGCTCCAGCTGCAGGCCTGGAGACCCTTTGGTTTTGGTTACAATGCATTATAGACTTTTCTTTGCTGAGCACCTTAATACAGCAGAACCAATCTATACCTTAACTTTTATCTATAGCCTATCATAACTGCTATAATTACCATATTCATGTTACTGTTCTCCAAGTGCTAAAAGTTAGTACATTACAGTTTAAGCTGGAAGATTTTTTTAGTTTTATTGAAGTGGAAAATTCTGAGAGCTTTTTTCTACTTGCCACATTTGCTGACTTGTTTGCCTGTGCTCTCTTCCTGCTTGGTAAAAACATCTTCTTGTTTGGGGTGGGTTTATCCTTTGCTCTAAGCCATAAAAACCCTTCTAACACACCCTTTGCCTCCTTGGTTAGCCAGTAAGACTGGCTCAGCAATTCTTTTCTTCTATATCAAAACTTGCACCCATCTCTATTCCTTCTTCAGATTCTACTTTCAAAAATCTTTCTGCCAAGCACACATCTTTCTTGAGAGAGAGAGAGTTTGAGAGACTTTCTTGTCAAACTTGAGAGCCTTTCTTGTCAAAGAGACTTGAGACTTTCTTGTCAAACTCCCACCCTGGGGCATGGTTTGTGGTCACTGTGTGGCCTGGGAGCCCCTTTGCCTGGTGGCACTGGCAGCTGCAGGTGTGCGCTCACATCTGCTCCTGGCAGGGGCACACGGAGCTCAGCTGGGCTGGGCAGGGCTGGGGAATGGGTGGGAGAGGGACTGCAGGCTTTGGGATGCTGAGATTTCATATTTCAGTTGTTATTGAAAAGGGCTTGGGAGAAATGCTGCTCACTTCCAAAAATGCAAAAGGTTTATTAAAACCTTATCAAAAATACAACAGCAGACTGAATAGAGAAAATATTACAGTGCCAGGAGCAGAGGATCTTTCCCACCTTGTGCTCACCCACACAATGGAGGTTTCATCTTTTAACCCTTTAGCTCCCTCAAAGTTCTGTCCATCAACTCTTTCTTCACTGTCCAGTGCTGGAGGTCACTGCCTGACACCTTGACTGGATGTTGCCACAGTAGCAATCCCACCCTCCCAAATGTCCCACACCCAGGGCACCCCTGAGAACAACACAAGGGGTAAAACACACCTGTAAGTCCATAAAACTTCTCTGAACACATACACAGGGTATTTGCCTTTTAATTGTGAGAGCCAGCCATGGCATCACTCGTCTGCCACAGGCAGGAGCCCTGGTGAATGTGCAGCTGGCAGGGAAGGAGGAGCTCTGAGGAGCAGTGCCCTGGAGGTGAGGAGGGAGCAGGCAGGGCTGGGCTCTGAGCTCAGCACTCAGGAGGGAGGGACTCCTCCAGCTGGCCTGGGGCACATGATTCCTCCTTCCTTCACATTAATCCTCCTGGGAAGAAGTTCTGTGCTTTAAAGTCATGTCTTCCCATCTTTCCTCTGGAAAATGAGGATAATAATACCTGACCTATCTTCTGTGAGTGTTGTTTAATATTTCAATACTGCTTTGATCTCATGGAGTGCTGAGGATTTTTGCTTTATAATCCTTATAATTCTGTTATTCCATGAGTGAAGTGATTCAAGTAAAATTTGAAGGATCTTTTATGCTGACCCAGAGCCAAAGCAGAACCAAAATTTTGTATCTGTAGATAGTGGAAGAAATTAAGCTCAGCCACAGAATATTTTTGGGGTTTTGAGTTATCCAAAGTCTGTGGGGATCTTTCTTTATGCCAGTGTGCTTTAGATGGGTTCAGTAGAGAGAGGAAAGCCAGACAAAATGGAGGAGAAATCCCTAGGATGCTAATTCCAATTCTCCAACATGGGTTCTCTATGCCCAGATTTCTTTAATGTTTCTTGCTATTTTTTGTGTTTGACAATCTCCATGGACATGGGAAGGGAATAATGTAATTCCTACAAAAGAACTGATGCTATTCTCTGAGCTAGTCATTGCATCTCAGCTCTGAGTCAGATCAAACTTCACCTGAGCCATGTGGCCCTGAGCACGGGCTGTGAAGGTCTGGCCAGGAAGTTTTCATTTTGCTTCTTTCCCTGCACTCCTTTTTCTTCCCAAGTGTGCCTCTGAAAGTTCTCAGCAGTGTTTGTTTGTAGAGCAGTGCAGCCACTGGAGATGGGTCAGTGGGCAGAGCAAGGATATTTAAAATGGGTGATAGATGAACACCATTACAAAGCTATTACCACACAATGCGTAACTTGAATATCCTGAGGACAGGCACGGGTTTGCTATTGAAGAAATGACTGTGAGAGTAGAAGGCATTAGAGTGGGAGTGATGCAGCCAAGGGCACTGTGCCAGGCTTGTGTGAGGGGCAGCAAGGGGGACCCCACCATTTGGGGGCAGGTAACAGTGCCACGTCTTCTTTCAGGCCTGATTTCTAATTGCTAACCACATTCTGTGGCTGAGATTTTATTATTGCCTAAGAGAGCCCTGCAGATGTAAAAATCTGCTCATCAGTATCATAAATCAAAGGTGACTCTGACGAAGGGGGGAGAGAATGGTGCACCTGACTCCATCATAGAAGGCCAAAGAATTACTGCATTATACTGTACTATGTCCATTGTATCTAAACAGACTCTGCCCTGCACTCACTCTCACTCACAGCTGCTCACCCTGCACTCACCTCTCATTCTCTGGTGACTGTCCTGTGACAGTCCCGCACACACCTGGCCCTGACGGGCCAAGGGAACAAAGCATCCTCACTTTGGGTGAACAATCTCCACATTGCATTCTACTTTGGCACAACACAGGCACAGCAAGCGAGATCAGAATTGTGTTTTCCTTCTCCTCTGCTTGTCCCACAGCTTCTCTCTGCTCAGAGGGCAATGTGAATACCACACATCAGTCCATGGCCCTGTGAGGCAGGGGGTGTGTGGGGTGTCCCGGGGACACTGCTGGCTCTGGCAGTGATGGTGCAGAGGCAGTAAACGAGGTGTACGGTCCTTCTTCACTCCTGTCTGTACAAAATCTGTGAGACACCTTCCAGAAAGGATGAGCACCTTGTGGGATGGAGCCATGGGCAGCCAGTCCTGTGCCTGCAGGGCCACCTCAGATGGCAGATGAGATTTCCAGCTTAGCTGGCTCCTCTCTCCACCACCCAACACTGCCTGTCGTCCCACAGCCCCCAGTGCCTCTGAGCAATAAGACAGTTTTGCTTCTTAGTAAATATCTTTTAAACTGATGAATTCAAAAAGCACTTTAGATGACATTTAAAATTTAGAAGCAGATGACTGAGCTGTGAATAATGAATCTTGCCCAGTAGATGGATGGCATGTTACTGTGCAATTCTCTCCCTCTCAGTCATTGTCAACTGAGGCATTTTTCTCTTCCACCTGGTTTCCCTCCTCTCTTCCATCCCTCACCCCCAGAATTCACAAGGCCTGTTCAGAAATGCTTTATTTTGAAGAGCATGGGCAGAGAGAAACTTTGAAACCAATCAGACACAATCAGAGACGCAATTCTCTCTTTCTCTTCAATCCTGACCTGGGGGTTGGTAATTTATTACACCAGTCTTTAAACTGGGGCTTTCTCTGCCCATCCTCACCCACACTTTGGCCAGCACTTGTCTCCCAGGTGCAAAGCAGGGCAGCACAGCAGCCCCTGTCACCCCTTGGACACTGCCCTGGTGCCAACAGTGCAGGACAGCAAATGTAAGAAGTGGATTTGTAAAGAATTCTTTAAATTCAATAGAAATTACATAGTTTTGTATATTTGTGTGTAAACACTGAAATAAGGTATGTTGATTTAGGAAAGTTATGGAATAGAAATGATATTGTTGAGAGAGAGATTGAACTAGAAATAAGTTTTAATAAGTTTTAAAATATGGCTTTGTAGGAAGACTAAATATTTCAGAAAATTAAAATTGTGAAAGATGTATTGTAGTAAAATTATGTGGGGTAAAAATATAAGTGATTAATGTTGTAAGTAACAGTAGCATTGTGTGGCAAAAGTTAATAGGCTGAAAAGCATTTATAAGGGATTGTAACCAGGAAATGGGCTGGCTGCTGATAAAATGGTGCTGAGTTTTACATCTCTTATGTCTCACTCTTCATCGAGACTGATAATGAAATAAAATCTTTTAAAACACCTCTCAATTACCCTGTCTCTATAAAAGCTGGGAAAACTGTCACCATGATATTTTCTGAAAAATCCCTTTGCCGGGATTTTTCTCCTGAAAAGCTGAGAAGCCTCAGAGGAAAAGAAAAACAATCATTATCTGCTGCTGTGGAATGCAACAGGTGCATCTGTGATTGGTCTATGTTGGTTGTTTCTAATTAATGACCAATCACAGTCAGCTGGCTCGGACTCTCTAACAGTCACGAGCTTTTGTTATCACTCCTTTTCTTTCCTTGCTAGCCTTCTGATGAAATCCTTTCTTCTATTCTTTAGTAGAGTTGTAGTATATCATTTTCTTTTGATATAATATATATCATAAAATAATAAATCAGCCTTCTGAAACATGAAGTCATATTCTCATCTCTTCCCTCATCCTGGGACTGCTGGACACCACCACAGGGAAAAGCAACAAGCAAACAGGTCCCTGTCACCCCCTGGACACTGCCTTGGTGCCCCAGTGCAGGACAGCAAAGAGCCCCCTCAGTGCCAAATGAGAGGTGCCACTTTCAGTGCCCAGCCCATGTTTGGGGCAGCACAGGGCTGCTGTGATTGTATGATGGCTACAGCACACCTGTCCCAGCTTTCCCTTCTGGAGATGTTGGCCATGGAGCTCATGTCACACTGTTCCCAGCCTCAGCTGTGCCTCCTGTCACCCTCAGCCTCTGGCTGCCACTGCAGGGAGGAGTTTCTTTGCTCATGGCTGGCCCCTGCCCAGCAGCTTTGCTTGGTTTGAGCACATCCCTTGCTCAGGCCTTTAACCCCAGGGCACAGTGTCCAACAACTGCACACTGACAACATCCAGCTGTGCCCCTGGCAGCCCAGAGTCCCTTTGTCACCCCCAGAGAGGGAGCACAGCAGGGTCTGAGGGGAGGGACGCTGCTCAGGACGTAGCCAGCAGTGAGAACAGCATGAAGCTGAATCCTGGAATTGAGCTGGGTCTCAGATGCCTCAGCACTGGGACACATCCAGATCCGTGCCCTGTGTGCTGTGGGCTCCACACCTGAGGCAGGGGTGGGTGATGAAGTGAGCAGGAGGCTCCAGCAGGTGGGAGCAGGGCATTCATTGGACTGTGGTTTTCTGACTGCCTTCACCTGGCTGTCAGTGGAACCTTTCTGGGCTATCTAAAAACAGAGGCCAGACAAAATCTGAATAAATTTTATAGGGACTAAATAGGGAATAAATAGGGAAATCTACAGGGAATAAAATAATTAGGGAATAAAAAGCAGTTCTATTTATTGAAGACCCTTCAGGTACATTTAAGGCAGACAAAGCCCCCCCAGGGGCTACACCCAAAATGGACCATGGCTCACAGGTTTTCACAGTTCTATAAGCTTGGTCTATTTGCATACTGGGAGTTAATCTGCCAATTCCAGCTTCAGGTAATGAAGCCATGTACCCCAAGTTTGCTCCCCCAACTCACTTTTGTTTCCATCTCTCAGGCCTGAGGCAGTGAGGTGTCCTTGTGTCTGCCCAAAATGGGAAAGCAGCAGCTCACACTGTGTGTGGAGTTTGGAGTTAAACACTAAAGAACTGCAGGATTACAAATGTATGGAAAATAAAAGCTAAAATCCCAAGGCATCAATTGCTACCAGGGGTACATTTCCAGCCTGGAAAGGCTGAGGGCTGTCAGCTTCCTTTGGCTGCTGCATGTTTGACCCCACTGTCTGGACAGGGTGCTGGAAAATCCTTGCAGCATATAGGAAGTCATGCTGATGACTGCATTTATTATAGTATTGGTTTCTTTATGCCTCCTCCATTGTCAGATGGAATGTTTTTATTCAGAGGAATTCTTGACACTGTGTTCCATATTATCTCCCAGTGCTGTTGTCGTGTTCCAGAAGGAAGCTGTGGGAAGTGCTGATTTTGGTAATTGCGCTCAGATCTTTGAGGCAGAGATTGTTCCTAGAGGAAGATGGGACATCTTCTGTGGACATCAGCCTGGAGTGAGCACTCAGCTGGAACAAACCAGCAGGGCTGACAGCCCTGGGGCCCTGCCCCTGAGTTGTTTTAGGAGCCTGCCCTGGCCTCCCCCCTCCCATCTAATGCTGCACTGCTGGGGTTTGCATATGAACACCAGGAAATTCCACCCAAGGACAGAGGAAGCAGCAGGGCCAAACTCTCTCACACCCAACTCAAAGTAGGAAAAAGGCTCTGTGTGTTCCTATTCTGCCAGTTGTTCTGATAAAAGTAGTTCCTCCAAGCTAAACCCCCCTTCATCTATGTCTCTTGAAGTCTACTGATTTGTTTGTGCCCTTTATCTTATGTTTCTTGAGACTTTTTCTAAGATTCTGTTAGAAATTCATCAGTGAGGAAAATAACATGTTTTAAGAATTAGTTTCAAACTGTATTCCTTGTTTGCTGGATGGGTTCCTAAGATACTTTTTCTTTCTCTTTTTGGGTTTCCAAGTGTTTTAGCACAGAGACTCGAGCCTCTTTCATGTGAGAAATCCTTTTTTGCTGTGAAAACATGCAGGATATTTGCACTGAGTGGAGGTGAAGTGCCCTGTGTGGTCAGTGCTCCTTGGGAAGCTACTGCTCTGTAGTAGGATGAATTTTGGCTCTGTGTGACATCAAGCAGCAGTCAATGGCTGTGGTGCTTTGCATTTAAAAGGAAAGTAAATGAATGTTGCAAATTATTGTTCAGAAATCTGGCCTTCACATCAAGGAGCCACAGTAAAATGGGGATTTTATTATTATTTTCTGTTGGTAGATATTAGCAAAGTGTCAAAACTGCCTCTCCAGAACTTTGTATGCCAAATAACAGCAATGCCAGGCTAGGGCATGGAAAATTGTCTTTTGAGACAGTCATTTGAAGCATCATTAAGGTAGCACTGACCACACCTGAACCTCAGCCCACTGACCCACTGTAAACCTGAGCAAATAAGGAGTCTCTGCAGAATTACTGGAACAGTAATAAAGCTCAGATAGAGAGGGAGCACTTGGTGAGCTGGACTGTGCTTTCAGTGTGGTGACACCATTCAGCTGAACTTTGAAATGCTCAGAGAAATATTTGCCCTCGAGTACAATACAGCTGATCTGACACAGGAAAGGGTGTCTGGAACAGGGCCTGTGACTGACTGGAAATCTCTCACGATGAGGGAGAAGGACAGCTGCAAATCATGGGATTGTTCCACATAAAATAAGATTTTATTTTTTAAATGAAAGCTGGGAAAACTCAGCTGAGACTTGGAAGCTGGGAAATGGCTTAGTGGTAGCTATTGGATTGCTAATGAGCTATGAACTTAACTGAACCATTTATTGATTAACGTGATATTTTCCTAATCTTGTTCTTAACACTTATTTACCCTTCCTTAAACTTCAGAGAAAGTATTGCTGTAGATACCTGTTTATTGGGTGTCAGAGTAACTACACCTTCCTACTGGCCAACTCCCTTTGTACTCAAACCAAGAAAAAACACATTCTATGGTGTGTAAAGCTGGTGCTGGGAAGAGCCTCAAGTCTGGAGGCTGATTTATTTATTAAATATAAATCAGTATTGGTTGAATATAAATCAGTATTTATTAAATACCTATTTATTTGGATGTAACATTGGGGTTGCATCCAAATAAATCAGTGTTCTGTGCACACTTCCCAGAGCATTGCAGCTCTGAAATGGAAATTATTGCTGCTGCCTGTGGAATGGGCAGAGCTGCTCTGTCCCAAAGGTGCAGATGTGGTGGCTGTGCTCACCAATCCCTCTGAAGGTGCTGCAGCACAAGGTGGGAATTGCATTGTATTGAAGCTTTAATTGCTAGGGCCTCAGAAATATAAATAAAGAAATGTTTTCCCCTGGCTGAACAGGCTGCTCTGCTGCAGTCTGGATTGCAGTCCTGAGCTCAGTGCTGCTCTGTGAGATCAGGAGTCTTTCATGGGCCTTTTTTATTCCATTTGGGCTGGAAATACCAGAGTAACAGTCTCCTTGTGTTAACATAGTCATTTTCTTTTAATCTTTTCTAAAATGCAGAAAACCAAAGGAGAAAAGACAGATGTTAACTAAAGATCATTTCCAAGATACTAGTTTAGCTTTTAGGACTACATTTCTTTTGGACAAATTGACTCCTCTTTGCAGTTCTTTTGGGTTTTTGAGGTTTTCTTTTTTTAAAAAAAAAAAACTCCTTCCAGGTTTTTTCCCCTCTTTCTTTCCCCTAAAAGACACTTCTTCCCTGGTTGTAAAGCCTTTCCTAATTTCTTACCTCACAGCTCAAAGGAGGAAGCACAGTGAGGGGGAAGAATCAATGTCTGAATGTGCTCAAGCCCAACACTCACACCTGGATAAGTTTTGTTGTATTCCTTGTTTTATTTTACAGTTGCTTTTTTTTTTTTTTTTTTTTTCTTTCACTTGGAAAGTATTCATAGCAAAAACCTTTATTGCAAAATCACATGTTCTGGAAACATGATTAATAAAGAGCTTTCAGGAATTGAATTATCATGGAAGAAATTGCTTGTATTGATTTACTCTAAATACATATATATGAAAAAACTTCTTTTGTGACATGACTTCCCCCCACAATTCCTGGCAGCAAGAAGAAAGTAAATTTCTACCATATGGTATGGAGGCAGTTCAGACTCTGCTGTGGAGGTGATGGCACCTTACAGGTGTGGGACTGTAAGACCACCAAAGGGTCACTAATAAAAGCCAGAGTATTGCAAATTGTGGCCAGGAACCAGGAACTGACTCTTCCTTGGGCTGCTACTGACACTGGAATTACTAAAAGCAGGTTTGGAGTATATTCTGTTGCTGACAGCTGTTTAACAGCAGTACAGCCTCTAAAGCAGCTAAATAATGGACATTGAGAGCTTTCCTGAAAACCTTTAAAAGTAAAACCATGATCATAAAGAAAGTTTTCTTTTATTAACTTGCCTTCCCTGGGAGTGACTGTGGGATTGAAAATAGCACAGTATGAACTGTGAATAGCACAGTATGAACTGTGGGAAAGGTCTGCAGCCTGCCAAACCCAGGCTGGACCCACTCAAACTTCCCCTCCTCTGAGGGAATGTGAGGCTGGCCTTGGCTCACAGTGAGGGATGCTGCAAGCTGAGAATGTTTGCTGTGCAGTTTGGCAGAACTGATCCTGTGAATGATCTTCTACTTCACTGATTTCATAGGGGAGCAGTGTCAGAATGTGGGCTAAATATACAGGGCTGTTTTTTGGACATGCTTGAGTTTTCACTTATTGTTTGTCTGCATGCAGTCCTGAATGGTGATTTAAACTTCATGTGGCAAATGTAATGGAGGATGTAAATCTTCATCTTGCTTATCAACCAAACCATAAAAATAAGATAATCTGGTTCATCCTATAGATCATGCTAAAATGAGTCATATGCATGTGTACACACTTTACAGGGGTCATTACTGAAATTCCTGCTGGTAATAGGTTCAAGAAAATCCCTTCTAAGGGAAATAAGCCAAATAGCTTTGCTCTATCATCACTCCTATAGAGGCAGCCACTGGGTCCCAGCAGGGATGTCAGCATCCACCAATCTGTGTTTTGAGTGAGGCACCAGGAAGCACAGCTTTCTGGGCCAGTATTCCAGGAAAACATATGGCAGTGTCTGCTGCTCATGAAAGGCAATGGTGTAGTCAAGCACTCAATCAGGGCTTTCCCACTGCACAGACTGAGGGGGATCCAGTCTCCCCACACTGGGTTCTGGTGCAAAGCTATTTTGCATTCCCTACAGTAGCCCTGGTAGAAACTTGTTTGCAACTAACCCATGCAGGATCTGCACCCTTGAGCTTCAGGCTAACAACAGCCAGGTCCACCAGCCAGCCTCAGGAATGGATAAGTGAGTTTCTTGCACAAGGAAACAACTAAACACTGCCTTCTATTGTAAGCTGTATTTTAATTTTGGTGTTGTAACACACTGTTGAATTAGTAGTTGCAAATGGACCTCTAGACTTGTAGACTGAATTTAAAAGTATATTGGTTATACTAGTTTTGTTAGTTATGTTAGTTATCCTGTGATACAGCCATGTTCCTCTGCTTGACAGGATAAATAATTTGGTCTTTTGAGAATCTCTTGATTGTAGTTTTTTTCTGAAACTGGCATTAATGACATGGCTTCTAGGGACAGAGCATCCTGACTTCTTTAAAATCCTCAGCAGTTTGGGCATCAGGTGACTGCAGGACAGCAGCACCTCTACCATTAATCACCTACTACATTGCTATCTGGTCTAGTAATTTTTCTGTCATTTGGGACCCAGTAGTAAAGCAGATTTCCCCTTCAGTGTAGAATGATTTTGTTGTGCTAGCTAATTGTTTTCTTCCTTTCATTTCAAATGAGGTTTGTGTTTTTCCAGTCTATAACCAAAGGATCAGCACAGTGTCACCTGTAGGTGGGATTTCAAGCAAGAATTGCCAAAGCATATGAAGTATGGATATCCACACAGTCAGATGTTGCATGGGGGCTCTCATCATTAAAGTACTGCATTAGTAGCTCCCATTATGTTGCTCTCCTGTGGTGCAGCATTCTGGATCAGAGGAGACCTGCTATTTCACATGCACTCCAGCTGTTCCCTTCACCCACTGCAGTCAAACCTCATATTTTCTTATTTTTAATGAGTTTCATGTGTGGAAAGTCAAAGAAAAAGAATCAAAAACCTAGGAGAGAGAGATGGTTAGATTGTTTCCTGCATGAAGAAGCTGGGTGAGATTACCAAGGGCCCAAGAAAGTTTTTCCCAGCCATGTGAAATGCAGAGCTGTGAGCTGACTCATTTCCTTGTCCAAACAGACCAACACCAGGCTGGTTGCCTTTGACCCTGGTGCTTTTGTTTCTGAGAGCACTGATGATTTCTGTTTTCTAGTGTCCTTTGCTCTTGCTCTTCTGTGTTCGGGGCTCATTATTATTCTGTTTTGATTTTGGTTTTACAGGCCATCAGGGATATTTCCCATCTCCTTATTTCTCATCTTAAACTCCATGCGGTTCAGAGCTCTGGCTGATGGCCCCAGGATGCCTGGTTGTGGCTTTGATGCATGTCACAGTCCAGGAAACTGAAACCCCAACACAAATCACTGTACAACCTGACACAACTCTTATGTTTGTGAGGAAAAGCTGTGCCCAGTGAAGTCAAAGCTACAATGAGAACAGTGTCCCTTCCTCAGGAGCCCCCCAGGACAGCACAAACTGCCTGTGTGTGCCTGGCCTGCCTCTGCAGCTCCTGAGGCTCTTCCTGTGTCAGTGGCACACCTGCAGCTTTTGTAGCTCATCTCCTGCCAGCACCATGCCTCCTGCATCCAGCACAGCCCTCCCAGAACAGGGGGAGGTCACTCCTGCAGGATGCCCCACTGCTGGGGGTGATCTGTGGGTGTCACACTGATATTCAGAACTTTCCTGCTGGTTTTTGGACCCTCTCAGCTCCTGCTGTAGCTGAGTGCACTACTTTGAAAACAAACCAGTGGGAGATTCCAAGGTGGTACAGTTTAATAGGAAAATTAAAATAAAGGCAGAAAACACTGACTTAAACTGTCAGAGTCAGGATACAGCCCGGCACCTTGTTGGTCAGGGTGGTGGCAGCAGTCCCATTCAATGGTGGCTGCACTCCTGTTGGAGCAATAGATGTGGTTCTCTTGATCCTGTAGAAGGGTCTGGTGTTCCTCTGAAGGTCCAGTGGTGGTTATGTAGCTCTTGTTCCCTGGGAATGCAGTAGGTGAGGGCTGGCTGTGGTGTTCCAAACCTCAGATTATATCCAGGTAGGAATGCCTGGTTCCTTCCCCTGGGCAGAGCATCTCTCAGTGGGATGATGGAATTTTATCAGTCACGCAGTCAGATTTTACAGCCCATTAGCAGAAGATATCCCCCCAGAGGGAGATATCAAGAATGAGTCATGGAAGAGACAATGAACACTGCCCCACCTGGCTGTAACAGCTTAGGGAGATGGTGACAGAATACAGACTTTTGGTTGCATCTTCCATTGTAACCTAAGACACAGAGGCAGGGACTTGCAGAGCAGAACTCCTGCTCTGTTTTGAAAGCCTGCCCATCATCTCCAAAGAACTGACATAACCATGGCCACAGACCTGACCACCGAGCTGGTCCTGGTGCTTCAGTGCCTTGTGACTTGGAGCAGTTGCACAGCAATTTGCAGAAAACTTGCTGACAATAACACAAACACTGGCTGGCCTCTGCAGAGGAATATCCCAACTCTTGGCATGCAACCAACACGGCACATAAGCTTCTGTTTCCTCTTTCTTTGAACCATCTTTCTGCTTCAAATAATCTTCAGAAAGAAAAGGATTTAAAACCTCAGTATCAAAGTCATATACCCAGTGGTCATAAAGAGCTGCAGAACAAACAAGATTTGTCTTGTAGCAGAGCTGAGGGGAGGGAGTGGGTGCTGTTGCTTGTCATACTCCTGTGATGGAGCAGGGCCTGGGAAAGTGGCCCTGAGATGGTATGGGTTAATCAGAGCGGCATTTTAAGGTCCCTACCCCCCAGCTATACTTAAAGAGCTTTTACAACATTAGTTGCTTCTGTACTGCTTCAATCCCTTCTGCAAGAGACTAATCCAGCCCCTGCAGTATCTTTTGGAAAGAGGGATGGGTTGAAGCTCTGGTGGCTTGAGAGTGGACCACCAGTACTTAAAATCTGAGAACTCTGTATAGTTTGGAGGCCTTTATAGCTCTGCTGTGCTACCACTGGTCTAAAATATTGCCAGAATTTGCCAGAATGCATTTCTTGTCTCTGGAAGCCATTTGTTTTCATTCAGTGCACAAAGTAAAGCAGTCCCAGGGTTACAAACAGCTCAGTCTGTGCTGGGGCTGTAATTCTGCTGCACTGGTAAAGGCCACCCTCACTGACAAGTGCCACTGTCATTGACACAACACAGTAGCTCAGGTGGCTTCTCCAGGGTGGTGGCACAGCACAGGTGCTTGTGTTGCTGATTTTAGGAGCTCTTTAAACATAGGCACAGTTTTCTTACTGTGAGAACAATTAAATCCTGAAGTAGGATTGCCTAGAGAGATTGTAGGGCCTCCAGCTTCAAATATTCAAAACCTGACTGGCCACAGTCCTGAGGAACCTGCTTTAATTAACCCTGCTTTGAGCAGGGCATTGGACCAGATGATCTTCCAACCTCAGCCCTTCATGATTCCCTTCATATTCCCTTCAGAACCCCTTCAGATTCCTTGAAAATGAGTTCAGTGCAGGGCACAGTAGTTTGAGCACTGTCTTTAGCACAACAGAACTCCACTCTGCTCCTATTCCAAGAGGCCTATCAGCAATCTAACTTTAAAATCTGCATTTCCTGGCTTATGAGATCACCCGTGGAGGTAGATTCTCATTTCCTGAAATGATAAGAGCCCAACAGATAAGCAAAGGGCAAGAGCTCGCTCAATCTGTTAGTTATATAAGCACATAAATATAACAGTCACTTTTCTTAGCATCAGGTACTTACTCTGTAATTGGTACCACTTAATGTAAAGCGTTGTTCTCGATTTAAAGGCTGATGTAATTGCAGTTTTGCAGACCTTGCTAGCATACCAATGCAGTCACTTCTGCGCAAAGTAAAGCACTTGGAGTGCTGCTCATGATATGTCAGTGTAAGACTCAGATGTCACAGAAATAGGACCAGATTTTGGATATAGACAGCTAGTTCAATATGGTATTTATATTATTATTATCATCATCTACATGAATTACAGGTTTTCTTTCCAACACAGCAATTGTTGCAGTATTAACCCAAGTACCTACATTTTCATATAGGATAGGTAGAAAATTCCACTATAAAGACCTCAGCAGAGAGTGGGATGCAGAAAGGTTTCAAACTAATTAATACATTTTGTAAAACCATGGCTGCAAGGTGCATGTGTCAGGGGCTTGAGCCAGCACTTGAGCTCCAGTTGTAGAGCTTGTGGACAGTATCTGGTTTCCCTGAACCTGCTCACCTGTGCCATACCTAACTCAGACATGAGTTCCACCAAGCTTTGGGGCTGCTACTGCCTCTGTTTTATTCAGAGTGGGAAATGAGCTATTTTATACAAATAGCAATCTCATTAATACTGACTCTGCAAGATTAAAATGCTCCCTCTTCTGAGGTGCTGGCTGTAGTCCCTGGCAGCTTGCAGTGCTAAGCTATTTCACATATGTGCATTTAAGTCTCAGCTTTTTCTACTTCTTACTGAAAAGTGGTGTTTCCAGTTCTGGGGTGTGAGGAGAGGAAAGAAATTGCTGTATTCATGCTAAATTCTCAGTAGAAGAGTGAAGGCTCCTGCTTGGAAATGCAGGCAAGGTCCTCATGAGAGCTGTCCTTTGAGAACTATCCACAGAAAAACTCATCTGCTCTGGTCTGAATATTAATGTGGTCAGTTTTAGTAAACAAAGTAGGCTTTCAACTGCAGTGAGATCTCAGCCAAAATGCTCTTGCAAGTACTTATATGAGCAATATTTGGAACTTCACAGATGCTTTAGTGCTGGGACAGGACACTTCCCTTCCCTGGAATTGCTCCACCATTTCTCATTTGCTCAGGTTTACTGGGATGATGCCTTGGTGTGGCCACCTAGAGCAGAGGCTGGATAAGATCCAGAGAATAAAGTGGGGGTTTATTAAAGGCCTCAAACAGGTTCACCTTGGGCAGCCACAGCCTCCCAGGGGCCACACCCAAGCTGGACCATGGGCACCAGTTTTTCAGACAATTATAATTTGGTCCATTTACATATCAGGGCTTAATTCTCCAATTACAGCTTCAGCTAATGAAGTAATTCACCCCCAGTTTGCTCCCTCCCAATTCACTTTTGTTTGTACTTTTGATGCCTGAGGCTGTAAGGTGTCCTTGAGCCTAGAGGGATTGTTTTGTCTGACCAAAATGTGAAGACTGTAAACAGTTTTAGACAGTTTTAAACTTATACACTTGAAAAATATAAAAGCTGAAATCCTATGGCATCAGGAGTATGATCATAACCAAGATCTCTCCTTCCTGCCCACAGTGTCTGTAACAATCCAGCACAGCCCTGAACTTCCTCCTTTCCCCCTGTGCCATTAAAATATGATGCAGTGTGCTGCAACATCTGTGGGGGATTCTGCGCATGCAGGAGGATATTGATGCCTCTGCAAAACACGGGATTGGGTCACTTCTGAAACATTTGGTAATAATTCTGATAAAGGGAAAAGCAGACTGGTTTGTTAATGGCACAGACATTTCCTTAACTTAAAATGGCTCTTTGGGAGCCTTCATTAGCTGTAAAACCAGGGAGTGGGCTGGTATGTGGGTTCGTTAGTGCTCTGCTCATTTATACTGGTGCAGATTTTGGCCTCTTTTGCACCACTTATTAACAAACCCAGCATTTTGAAGGGTTCCCCCCACTTCCCCCACAAATTACTTATGTATTCTTGGGAGCTTTGTGTTTTTAGAAAACTGTTGTCCTGTCCAACAACACAAGAATTTCAGGATGCACAGTACATGCCACTAAAGTCAATACAGTTATTTCCATGCCTACAATTTAGCACACTGACAGAGCTGAAATGATGGAAATATTTCTGGATTTTGTTTTTGTGGTGAGGACAAAGAAAGCACCAAAGTATGATTGTTCTGCTAAACTCAAATATGCCTATCACAGAAAGTAGCTGTGCTTTGCATGCATGGGTTGAATCTGAGGTTTTCTATTGCAATTACATAAGGAAAACACATCTTAGCCTGACTGAGCATAGGTGCATAGCTTTATCAGCAATTAGTTCCACTGGTAGGTTATCTGAACAGCTGTCAGAGGTATTGATCAGGACAAAACCTGCTTTGGAATAGTGACATCTGAAACAATTGGTTTTAAAACAGTCAGAAATATAGCTATTGATTGACTCAAGAGGATTCTTCTGGTCTGTACATGTACAATTTTGCTTTAACTCAGCAGGATGCTATGGTGTGAACTTTGGGAATAATCTTTCAAGAAAGTTTTGAGGGAAAAAAGTGATGCTGGGTTGATTGTACATATTTCAGAAAAGTTATGAAGGAGTATAGGAAGCCAGGGCTCTTTTCCTGATTATTCCTCCGCCATCCAAATCTGAGATTGATTGCCTAGATTAAATGAGGAAGATGTAAAAAGGGCCAGAACCAGTCTGGAAAGACCATACACACACATCATGCTCCTGGGAACAGGAAGTTTATTGGAACTGGGATATGGCTAAGTCACATTTAGGCACAAAGAAATTGTAGGTGGTTTGTGATGCTGAGCAGCTGATTGAGAAATCAGGACTAGGATTTGTTCTAGACCCAGACAAACAGTTCTATGCTGGTGGGAGGCATTTTTTCCCAGATGTGTTTTCTTCAGGCCCCACATTATCAGCCTGCACATGCAGGTTCAGTACAAGCCACGTGCCATCCCATGGCATTATAGTGACCTTGCACATCAGGAGAAATTTCTGGTAGTGAAATGGCGACCTCAGTATTTTTTCAGGGTAGTTAAAGAACAACTGTGTCTCCCTTTTCCCTTCCTTGTCAGCCAGTCATTGCAAAAGCACATGAAGCACTGTAAAGACTCAAGTTCCAGACAATCAATGAATGTACTCAGAGTCATGCATGGTCTGATGTGAACGACACAGTTGCATCTCCATCTGCTGTGCTTGGCAGCAGTTTGAAGGATGCCAACATAAGTGAAATGCTGATGGTGCTTATGCTGTTGTGAATTGAAGGGGGGCACTCTCTAAATTGATCTTTCCCATCTAGATAGACAAAGTGAGCTTGACACATGGATTGAAATTTAGCATTTCCTTTTAAAAATATCCACCTAAGGACAATTATGTTTCTTTACTTTTCCTTCCCTGCTTTGGAATAATGCTCAGTCTTGCTGGCCCTGTCTGCCTGCATCAGAGGGAGATTGTGCACCACTGACCATACTGGGGCTTGGGCTTCTGAGTTTCCTGCATGTGCTGCAGAGTGATGGAACTGAGGCTGCTTTAGACCAGGAAGGGTTGAAATCTCTTCCAGCTCTCATGTCATAAATTCTGTGTGTAAAGAAACATGGCACTGTGTCACAGACACGTTTCATGAAAAATCCTCTTCCTTAGGATTTTTTCTCCTGAGAAGCTGAGAGGCCTCAGGAACAAAATGCAAACAATGATTATCTGCTGCTGTGGAATGCAACGGGTGCATCTGTGATTGGTCTCATGTGGTTGTTTCTAATTAATGGCCAATCACAGTCCAGCTGTCTCGGATTCTTAGTCACAAGCTTTTGTTATCATTCCATTTCACTTCTTGCTTGTTAGCCTTCTGATGAAATCCTTTCTTCTATTCTTTTAGTATTGTTTTAATATATCATTTACTTTTAATACAATATATATATATATATAAGAAAATAATAAATAAGCCTTCTTAAACATGAAGTCAACGTTCTTGTATCTTCCCTCATCCTGGGACCCCTGTGAACACCACCACAGCGCTGTTATTGAATTCCCAGCCCTTGTTCTCTGTATTCTAGGCTGTTTCTAATTTAAATATTGTTAATTGCTGTTCTTTATGATCATATCAAAGGCCTCTGAAAATGTCAGCCCAGGCTGATATTGCTGTGTCCTCAGTGCATGCACAGAGTGGAACAGCTTTACAGCTTTTCATGAACTTGTCTGTTCCTTTTGCATCACTGTCTCACTTTTGAGGAAGTGAGAAGTGAGATGTGACAACATAAAGCAGCTCTTCCCAACATCACACAAACAGCCTGTGACAGAGCTGGGACACCTGACCCAGAGCATCCTAATCCCAGGCCAGGGCTCCTAGCCCATCTCCCCGTGTTAAATACAGGCAGAGAAAAGCCAGATCCCTGATTATCAATCACCAGCTTTCCTTCACCTCCTGTGCTCTGCCCACAGCCCCTGCCAGGCTGCTCAAGCCTGCCAGCACCTGCCCAGCGCTGCGGGGCTGCTGATGTGTGTTTGGGGCTGCTCCTGTTTGTTTAGGGCTGCTTCTCTTTGGGGACTGCTCCTGTTTGTTTGGGGCTGCTCCTGTTTGGGGCTGTTCCTGTTTGTCTGGGGGCTGCTCCTGTTTGGGGACTGCTCCTGTTTGTTTGGGGGCTGTTCTGTTTTTTGGGGGCTGCTCCTGTTTGTTTGGGGGGCGCTCCTGGTTTTTTGGGGGGCTGCTTCTGTTTGGGGACTGCTCCTGTTTGTTTGGGGGCTGTTCCTTTTGGGGGGCTGCTCCTGGTTTTTTTTGGGCTGCTCTTGTTTTGGGGGGGGGGTGCTGCTCCTGTTACTTTGAGGGCTGCTTCTGTTTGTCTGAGGGCTGCTCCTGTTTGGGGCTATTACTGTTTGGGGGCTGGCTCCTGTTTTTCTTGGGGCTGCTCCTGTTTGGGGGCTGCTCTAGTTTGAGGGTTGCTCCTGTTTGGGGCTGCTCCTGTTTTTTTTGGGGCTGCTCTTGTTTGTTTGGGGGCTGCTCCTGTTTGGAGCTGTTACTGTTTGGGGGCTGTTCCTGATTTTTTGGGGCTGCTCCTGTTTGTTTGGAGGGTGCTCTTGGTTTTTTTGGGGGGCTGCTTCTGTTTGAGGACTGCTCCTGTTTGTTTGGGAGCTATTCCTTTTGGAGGGCTGCTCCTGTTTGGGGGCTGGTCCTGTTTTTTGGGGCTGCTCCTGTTTCTTTGAAGGCTGCTCCTTTTTGCGGGCTGCTCCTTTTTGCTTGGGGGCTGCTCCTGTTTCTTTGAGGGTTGCTCCTGTTTGCTTGGGGGCTGCTCCTGTTTTTGGGGGGGCTGCTTCTGGTTTTTGGGGGGGTTCTCCTAATTTTTGGGGCTGCTCCTGTTTGGGGGCTGCTCTTGGGGGCTCCGAGCCTGGAGGCTGCCCAAGCTCGGAGCTGTCATCTGCTGGCCTGGCAGAACAGGCAGGACAGCCCAAATACCCCTTCACCTCCAGCACGAGAAAAACGCCGTCACTTCATCATCAACAGCTCTTCAGCTGAAGCAGCTAGGAATTTGAGCATGGAAATCTGGCATGGAAATGCCTTTCATTACACTCGTGTGCCTCAGCATTCCCATGAAAAACTGCTTTTGATCAGCAGGCTGCTCGGGAAGGCTGCGCATCCCCGCAGGTTGTGCTGCCCGTGCCCGTCCCCGTTGCGGAGCCTCGGCGGGCCCAGCGCCGCCATCGCCGCGGCCGCGGCGCCATCTACGGGCGGAGCCGCGTGAAGGGAGCGCGGCCGGCGGAGCCGCCTCCGAGGCTGGCTGCCCTCACACAGCCCGGGACCGGCTCTCCGCCGCCTCCCTGCGAAACCCGTTCCAATGGCTAATCACCCTTTCTGGAAAAACATTCCTCCTAATGTCCAATCTGAACCTCCAGCACAGCTTAAGGAGATGTTCTCTCATCCTGTCCCTTGTTCCCTGAGAGCAGGGCCAGCCCCCATCTGGCCACAACCTCATAAAGAGCCATAAGGTCCCTCCTGAGCCTCCTTTTTTCCAGGCTAAACACCCCCAGCTCCTTCAGCTGCTCCTCACAGGACTTGTGCTCCAGCCCCTTCCCCAGCTCCATTCCCCTCTCTGGACTGGTTCCAGCCCCTCAATGTCCTTCCTGAATTGATGGGCCCAGAATGGGACATAGTACATGAAGTGTCACCTCTTCACTGATGAGTACAGGGGACAATCGTGCCCACACCATTGCTGACACAGGCCAGGTGCCTTTGGCCTTCTTGGCCACACCTGGGCACACCTGTGCTCATGTTCAGCCACTGTTGATCAGCACCCTCAGGGCCTTTTCCTCCAGGCCACTCTCCGGCCTCTCTGTCCTCAGCCTGTAGTGCTGCAGGGGGTAAGAGCAGAACTTGGCACTTCACCTTACTGAACCTCATACAGCTGGCCTCAGTCGATGGATCTAACCTGTCCAGATCCCTCTGCAGAGCCTTCCTGCCCTCCAGCAGATCAACAGTCCTAACCAGCTTGGTGTCATCCATGAGCTCAGGAAGGGTGGGCTCAGTTAGGTACAGGACTTTCTGCTGGCCTCCAAGCCTGGGAGGTGGCTGTGGTCTCCCCAGTTGGCAGCATCCAGGGGCACAGCTGATGGATGGCAGGAGATGCAGCTGCTGCTTGGGGTAAGATCACCTCAGCCCCTATGCACCTGGCCCTAGCAAGATCAGGGAGCTTATCAGGGGTCACTATTTTTGATTTTACCTGTAATACTTTGCAAAATGCATGGCTGATCTTGGTACATAAAGTACATGGAGGATTGGGTACAATCAGTATTGCATTCACCATAGTCAGTCAGGTTAAGCCCAGCATTGCTGGTCTGAAACTTTCCCAACCTGCACCTTAAAAATCATCACATGGCTCTTAAACTTGAAATTATTAATGCAGACACACTGGAGTTTTTATGTGCCCTGTGAGTCCTGGAGTCTTTCAGAGATGCCTCAAAAACTCCAAAACTCAGTGAGATGCTCTGTGGCACCTGGGAGGCTCCAAACCAGCTGGGTCTGTGCCAGCCAGCTGGGACCAGTTCTGGTTTGTGAGTAGTGACTGCTGACAGCATACAGGGTTGGGGGACACTCAGCTCCACTGAAATTCAGGGAACACTGAGCTCACTGCAGTGCAGTGCAACAGAACTGCAACAGGAGAGAGGGACAAATGCAGGTACTTTTAGGAATACAACCCAAGTTAATTATGGAAGTTGCTTTTTGCAACCACAAAGAGGAGAGGGAATGCAGCAGCAGAGGCAAAGCCCATTCTCTAAGCTGTTGGAAGCTCAGGAAGGTGTGGAGCCGCTAAGCCTTGCACAGTTAATTCCCTAATTGTTCTGGTGCAGAGAATTTCAGTGCAAGTGGGCTTGGGTAGGTAGGGTTAGGTATACATGATGTGCTAGTAAATCCATCATATGGAACTGCTGACTGACACAGCAGGCACAGTCAACATAGCGTGCTGTGGAGAAAAGCACTGCATACTCTGGCATTAGCTGATGGGTTGAAATAGCAGTTTTGTTTTCATTCCGTCCCCAGTTTGGAGGCTAAAAACCCACCATCCCTCAGCAGTAAAAACAAAATGTGCACAAAGCAGGGATACTGTTTTACAAAATGTACTGTGCTCCTTCAAACTAGAAGTTTAATTCCCTGCAAACATGCAAGCTTGTCTGCCTTTAGGAGGCAGAGCTAGCTGTGGTCATTTAGTGTCTTTGTCAAAGCAAAGTTATTGATTGTACCCAACTGCTGTGAAGCAATTCATAAGCAGGAAATACCAATACAGCAACCAGTAGCATTTTGCCTAGAGCAACATCTGTGCTCCAAGCAGCTTAGTGTAACACTAAACAGTACAAATCTGTTGATAACACAATGTCAAATGGTAAATCTGGATCAGTGTTGCATATATCCAAGATTAAACATTTCTGAGTCAAAGCCTTCAACTCCATTAGAAAGAAATAGGTCTTAATTCTAATCTTGGTATAGTGGTGTTAGTGGAGTTACTTTGCTGATTTCCCAGACCTTACATCATGCTTATTAAATGGTAACTGAGATGCCCAAGGTACGTCAGCCTGAGCTGTCTGCACTCCAACTAAATGAGAAGTGTTGAATAAAGGCTAGTAAACATGTCAAGACAAAATAATTACACTAAATATGACTTTTATTGCTATGGTTCTTTTGCTATAAATTAATAATGAGAATGAGGACATACAGTAAAAGCTGCAGTAAAGACAGGGAGGGCACAAGAACATAAAGGTTCTGGAGGGGAAACCTGTTGCATGCTACCCTCCATGACTTACACAGTCCTATGCTGAGGAGGAAAAGCACAAACACATCTGAGAACATGGGTGTGAATTTTCTCCTCCCCTCCACTTGCACAGCTGGTTCCATCACCTACTGATTCTTCACTGAAGAACAAAGTAAGCCAGGGTTGGATGACATGCAGGGTAGCTCCATCTGGACACTGCTCAGAATGTGCTTCAGCACTGGGGGAGGTGTGTGTTTGCTGGCAGTCAGTGCAGTCGTTCTGTACAGAGACTCTGCCCACACCTCCTGCCTAGTCCATAAACCTTTACCACTCACTGGAAGAGACTGGCTCTCCCTCAAATTCATGCAAAAGGAGCCAACAGCTCTGTTCTCACATGGAACTAAGAATAACCCTGCTTGACCTCTTTAATGTGGTCAGACTTCTCAGAGAGCTGAGCATTCCCACCCCGCTCTCAGGAAGCCTGGCTCTGTCCAGCTGTCCATAACTGTGAGCCCAAAAGTAACAAGTCCCAGATGAACATCTGGAGTCATGACCGCCTCAATTCTGAACAGACTGGCACTGCTGTACAACAGATTTATCCCTCCCTGGCAGTGTACACTCCACAAAAACAGTGCCACTGTGGTACTTGTGTACCTCCCAGAGCTTTAGGGGGCTCAAGTGTTGGGCCCAAAGCAGGAATGTGTGCTTGAGTACTATGCAAAAATAACTGGAATTATAGTCATGAATAGCACCATTCAGAATCATTTCAATCTGCTTGGAAAATTCTCTTGCCCCCCCTGCTGCCTCTTCCCATCACTGTGGTATCAGTGGTCTGCAGAACCTGGCATGGCTGTCCCTCCAAGCCCCATCTCCTTCAGCTCACAGCAGATGCATGAAGTGCAGAGAAAGGCTATTGAGTCACAGCTGTGCATCCAGCCAGACATTGCTGTGCATCTACCAAAGCTCTGCCCTGTTCTGAGCAACAGGAGACACGGGCATGAATTCAGGAAGCAAGCCTGAGCTTCAACAACCAGGTGGCAATCCCCCTGCTGCTGCTTTGTGCACCAGGATGTTGCCACTTCTGTCTCTGCAGTGAGATCAGAAAGGCTACAAGCACCTGCAGGGAGATAACTGTGCTCGTGATTTCATGCTCTAGCACAAGTCTGTACACTTGCTTTCCTGGTTCTAAATGCCTGTGCTTCTGAGATAGAAAATACTTCACGATTTTTGTACAAAAGCAGCCTATTGTTTCCAAGCTGAAACTACAATCTTTGGCTTCAATTTCAAGTGTGTTTTTCCATTGAGAAGTGTAAGGTTATTTTCTTAATGGAGAATTACTTCAAATTGAACTTTTAAAAATATAATTTCTTTTGAATTTCAACCCAGGAATGTTTTGCAATCAACAATTTTTATTTTATATACTTCACTTGAAGAAACTAGGGACCTAGACAGAGTTATCTCCTGAAAACACAAAAGACATGTTCCCCTGCTGTGACTAACAGTCCTTCTGAAAAAAAAAAGCCCAAACCAAAACAAAAAACCCAGCTGATTCACTTTTTGTTATCCTTTCCCAGTCATTAGGAAATTCAGAAAATCATATGATGCCCAGTGGTTTTATTCTCCCCTACTCCTTACAAGTTAAGAATCACAAAGAGGAGGAGATGGAGTCATTCTGCAGAACGCACTATTGCAAAGCACAAACCAAACAGCAGCACAGACCTGTAATCAAACTCACCTCTTAAAGGGCTTTTTAAAAGGGCAGACATGTTTGTCCACTTACATTCCATCCCTTTCTGACCTCAAGGTCTCTAAGAGAGCTTCAGTAGTGTACTGCAATTTCTTTTGGTTTGGATTAGCAATAGGAAACTCTCACTTTAGTCCCCTTTTGCACTTCCAGAATGTCCTTTCAGTCCACCTGACTGGCTGAACACGTGCAGCTTGTGTTAACCTGTGAAAGGACATGTTGCACACTGGTGCACAGCTCAGAGCCAGCCTCCTGAAGGCAGTTTACCTTCCCTGGATTAGGCCACTCTTGGTAAAGCAGCCACAATGACATCTGTCTGTTAACTCCAGTGATTCCACTTGCTTGAGTTAGTCCTAAGGCTCATGAAAGCCTAGTGCTTCCCCTGGCTGCCACCCAAACTTGTCCAGGACCTCTATTGCTTAAATAAGTAGGGAAGAGCCAAGAGAATTTTAGGATGGAATGGAGAAGATTGGGACTTCAGCTAAATTTATAGAGGTGCAAGTTCTCATCTATTTTCATCTTTCCTGACATGAAACCCTGTGAACCATAAGGAAATTAACCTTCTTCTAAATGGAAGCATAAGTAAGACTTAACATTAAAACAGTATGCAAATACAGGAATTTAAGAGTGGAAGTATAAAAATAAGTCCTCTTACTATAAGAACTCAACTCAGGCACTCTGCCTCATTTACCTGAACAAGAAAGCCCATGCATTTCTTCAGGGCTTTCTTTCTCTGCCAAGCACAGCTCAGCATGGATTAGAACAGGCCATGTAACACACAAAACAGCTGCACTCCAGGGGACAGCACACTCTAGAGAAACCACACATACAAGCAAAGCCAGACAGGTTCCTTGGAGTGTTTTTCTCAACAAGTCATGGAGGGAAGAGGAGACCTGCTGAATGTGAGGGGGAATTGTACATACAACAAACTCAGGCTCAGCTGTGCTCAAAATTAGTTGCAAATAAGAAACCTGGTTCAGCAAACCATCTTATCCCAGCCCTGGCAAGGCAGCTGATATCACAGTGCCTGTGTGCAAGGTCTGCTGCAGTTGCTTGTCTCTCCTCCTGTTCCTGCTGCAGAGGGGCTGGCAGGCCCAACAGAGCAAGAGCTGCTCAATTCCTTCTCCTCCTGCAGCCTCTGCAGAGCCAGGGCAGTGAGGAGCAGAGACAATGGCTGGCTCCTACCAATGCAGCTGCTGCAGTGTCTGAGGCTGCTGCTCTGCAGACACCTGCAAAGCTAAAGATCTTCCATCTGACCACACAAGAGTCATCCAGCATAAAGAGAGGGAGCTAGAACAACAAACACTGCTCTTCCTTGCCACTGGTCATTCACATTTCTGGGAGAATAAAAGAATTGAGGAGTGCTGCTGCTTCCTAGTGGTTTGCTCATACATTCTCAGAGACAACTTCACCTGGATGGTGTGAGAGGCAGGTACAGGGCTGCACCTAAGAAAGCACACTACCATCTGCAGGCAAGTCTGAAAATAAACAAAAAGCCCCTCAAGCATGGCAGACTGTCTAATGCCAAGGAATCTCTGCTGAGCTCTATGTTTTTCCAGGGAATGTTTAAAAGCCAGTAGTATATGTACACTAATGCAGGACTCCCATTAACCTCTTATTTGAATTAGATCTTAGACCCTTCCCCAAAAAAACAATCTTTTTTCCTATGCTGTTTACAATAACAGTCTGTTCATAAAGCAGGTGACTGCTACCACGTGACACTGGTGCTCATATTGATCCTTAAAATTCTGAACATCAGACCAGAATTCAAGAGCAGCACATGCCATTTCCAACCACTTAACTAAATGGTGCCTTTAAACTCTCATTAAGACAGTTAAGAATCAGTTATTAAGATGTCACTACTGAAAAATAACTATTGCATTTTTCAAAGTTTAACAGTAAACAACATTGCCAATATATTATTGCACACAATAAAGGGGTTTGGAACTACAGAGATAAGGAAAGGGTAATCTAGAAGACCCAGAAGAGTGATCCCAGAGCCATTCCAGTTGCTGCTCCAGCCAGCATGCCCAGGGCCAGGTCTCCATCGCTGTCACGGTAACGCTCTCGGATGATGACGTGGTTTGCAGGGGGCTGCCCATAAGGCCCTAGGAAATAACAGGTTGGTGGGAGGAGGGCAGAAGAAATGTGTATCTTAATATCATACACAGCAATTTCAAAACAGGCTGTTCTTTCACCTTCTTCCTTCAAATGAATACTAATATTTTGTCAACTGCACAGGTAGAACACAGTTCTGCTTTGGATTCGGCCTCCACATTAATTAAATCCAAGGGCAATCCTGAAACACTTCTAGCCCTGCAACAGCTTAGTATCTGTGAGGAAAATTTATCACAAATGTAAAAGTGAACATTGTTCTGCAAGCAATTGTATTCACTTTATGGATTTAACATAAGAAATGGGTCTGAAAATTGATTCAGCCTTGAAGTTAAGACAAATAGTTTAGTTCTTCCCCCTTACCCCCTCCCTCTGAAAAAATTTTGACAGGTCTCAGGCCAGTCATTTGTAACTGTGAATGAGTTATATACATTTACTGCCTACTGCAATTCAGCCTTCACATCCCGGATTGATCTGTGGGGTGGTGACAGCTGCTACATTTCTGTTCAGATGAAGATTGGCCAGTAGCAAGAAATTACCCTTGGACTCAAGAAGCCACTGACTGACCCCTGCTCTGTAACAGACTTGTAACAGCTTCACCTGTCACTTTTCTGATTCAGCTCCTAGCTGCAAAGCAAACATAACAGTACTGGTTTTCCTTCCAGAAATTTCAGGGAGAGTAAATATTCTTGAAAATCTCACAATGGTGTTTTGTAACAGATTCTCAAGTAATCCAACTAAATACAACAGGAAAGGCTTTCACTGACTCTGAACAATGCATGACTCTCCCCCCTGAGCAGGACTATGTCACTGCAGAGAAGGAGCAGCAGAGCTGCAGGTACAGGGGTCAGTGAGGTGCTGTGGTGAATCTGAACCCTAAGGTTTAGTTGCAGTGACCCTGATGAAGGAAAACATTGAGCCTTGGTTACTATGCCCAACCAGTAACCAGTATCTGAACACACTTGCAATCTGCTCAGGGGAGTTTGATGTTGCATTGTTTGGGTTTGGCCTGCTGGAAGTTTTTAAAAACAGTTCTTGGGTTTTTAAAAAGCTACTGCTTTTCAGAACCCACAGAACACACATTCCTCTGTGTTTGAATATGTATCCTCTGTATCTTAGGACTTCAGTAACTTACATGAAGAAAACTTTAAAAGCTTTAAAGGCTGATGCACCTCCCTTATAATAAAAAAAATGGAAAAGGCAAGTGAAATAATCTGAAAAATGTCAAATGGAAAACAAGATCTCCCTCAAAACTGAAATAAAAATTTCTCAGTAGAGATTCTTGTTTGCAGAATCAGATAATGAACAATTAGTTCTCTCATTTTTATTACCATAAAACTCTAAAGCCCCAGTTCTGTAGGACTGGGGCTTTGTGCAAAACTAACCCTAAATTAAGGTGACTGATTAAAAGCACACCCTACAATTTTACTCTTTGCTTCCTGTTTTTGAGATTGAAAGCTACACAAACCTGAGATTTCACATGGCTGAAATGCTGCCTTACAGCAATTCCAGCATACAGGGATGGAACCAGGTACAACCTTGTTCTGGGAATGGATTTACCTTTGAAACTTGTGTTTAAATAATTAAACTAGGTTTAAGAGCAGCAGATGAATAAAAAGCTCCATCAATGCCCAATATGAAGTACTGAATCACAAAATCCCATCTTCCTCTGGCTCTTATACCTTTCCTTAGGAAACATGCTGCAGTTAGAGTCCTGTATGCTTCAGAAGGAGTTTATAAAGCAATGTAACTATGCTGAGATCACATTGGGAAGGTTAAATCCCTTAATGCCAACTTCACTGCAGTCCCTTTGTTGTGAAAGGGTGATGAGTGGATTGGGTTCCAGTTGCAGGTCAGGTTTCTTTCTCCGTGTACAGGAGTGGTGGCTGGTAAAGGATGGTGATTAATAGAGCTAAAGCCAGAAGGACTGACTCAAGTAGCTTCTGTGGGAAGGTGAGGATGTGCTCATTACCTTGGTATGGATACTGATAGGGCACAGCATAAGCTTGTCCATTGGAGGCATAGAAGATCTGAGGGCCCGGGGGGTACACACCATTGTAGTGATCATAGCCATAGCCATAAACCTGGGGAAATTAAAAGGGCTGTTACACAGGTACACTCTGCTATGGATCCAATCAAGCACACTGTTCAATCTGCCTTCATTTCTTTCACCCAAGTATCCAGGCTGTCCTGCTACAGCCAATCTACTCCCTGGAATGGATTCAGAACAGCTGCTTGAAAAAGAGGGCACTCCTAAGCAGCATCTGCTCTCTTCCTTTCCTCAACAGGCAATGGCAGAGGCAGGGCCTGGATCATCAGGCAGGAACATCAGCCCTGCCAGCCTCTCCTCTCTGCCCTCACGCCAACAACAGCTCTCTGGGGAGCTCACAAGTGCCAGGAAGGCAGCAGCCAATCCCAAAAACTCCAGCCAGCCCTCCAAGAGAGTACACTGCAAGCAAATGTCAGATTAAGGACAAAAGCTCTAGAGCTGTATGCTTTAGAAGAATTTGTTTTCTCCAAAAGAGGAAGCTGCACAGGGGAAGCTCCCAGTACCACAACTCGTTTTTAACAAGAGTGAGAGGCTGGAGCAGATAGTGCAACAAACAATAGTGCTCCAAACTATCCCCTCACATATTACTGCACATCACTAAGCACATCCAGAATTGCCCAGCATATCCTGGTTTGGTCCCAAAGCTGCTCCTTCACTGCAAAAGAACTGTGTATCCAGGAACTAGAGTTCTTGTGTTGCTGTGACATCTCAGTACAACAAAATCCTTATGTGTTAAAACTGGCAGCTCCAGTCACTACAGCCCATTTCTACAACTCCTGATCTTACACCTTTCCAGTGCTTGCACAACATCAAAGTGTAGTTGCACCTCCTTATGTTAGAAGCTACATGACCACTGTACTTGAAGATCAGCCAAATAAATTCTGCCCTCTCTCAGAAGCTTTATTTTTCAAGTTCACTGAGCAGCCACCCCTTTATACACCTTCCAACAAAATGTGCCTCATCCTTTTCAAAGGAAATCCATCTCAAATAAGAGCAGCAATAGGCTGATAGTGCCTTACTCTCTGCTGCTGTAAAAGCTTTAAAGCTGGGTGTGAGAGTGCAATGCAGCACTTTGTGAGTGCTTGAAAGAGGCTGCTCCTGCTGCCTCACTCCTGTTGATGCTTCCTGACTGCAGCTCTTACCTCAGGTGATGGTGTGGCATAAGCTGTGTAGGGAGGAGGGGCTGAGGAAATGGCTGTCTCATCGTACATCACATCAGATCCCACGTAGCCCTAAACACCAAGAACAGAGAGCAGTTATCACCTGTTCCTACAGACAGACAGACAGAGCAGACTAAGGATTAAAACTTAATGACCCCAAAGAGAAAGTAACCTTTAGGCACACTGCATGTTAAGAAAGCAGGGAGTTCCTTGTAAAGGCTGCAGAAAGAAAGGACCTAGAGACTAGACCTGGGAGAGTACAAATTCCTGAGCAGCCACAGAAAGGAGCCATCAAATTTTTCCCTGTGTGTGTGCCACGGACATGCATATGTGCACATGCAAGCACCCTGGCTCCTCCCACCATTCCCGAGCCTCAGATTTAGAAACTACCCTCCTGTTCATTTTCTGTCTTCAGATAAAGAAATCTTCACAACTAAGCTGGTTGCTTCCTGGCACCCTAGAGTTACTGTATCACCAAGTTCTGCAGAAGCAGGTAAAGGAAACAAATGCAGTAGCCAAAAGTGGTACCTGAGGCAGAGGTGGTAACATTTCAGTCCATTTAGAATAAGTTCTCAAAGACAATTAGGATTTCTTACACTACCTTTGTATTCTTGCCTCTCCAAAATCTACAGTGATGCTCTTATTCCCTTTTCCAAGGCAAAAGCCAGCTTCCACTCTTTAATTCACAAGGGAACATTTTAGTAAATCAACAGCAAATGTTGTATTGTCTCTTGGACTGATGAAATGGCATTTGAGGACATGATATGGTTATATCCCAAGTCACATTCATGGTGAAGATTCTAAGGACTGCTTGAAACACTGTTAAAATACTATATGAAGTGGTATTTCCATCACCTGAGAAATCTGCTCAGATGTTAGCAGTAAATGTGTTCTGGCCTGCCACAGGGATCTCTGTACAAGCCATGCAGAAGCCTGCAAACTCCTGTAAATTATGCAGTTCTCAAAGCTAAGGTGATCACTCCACTATTCCAGGGAAATTAGGAGGCACTGCTGGATACTTTGAATTTTTGAAAAGTGTGTCACACACCTACAGACTCAAATCCACTTCCCAGTTAGTCCAAGTCTTGGACACCTTTAATTGCTTTGGAAGATGTGAATTTATGTATCTACTTGTGTAGAGGGCTACCTGCTCTACTTTGAGTAGCCTTGGGGTCTGCCTTGGCTGACCAAGGTCAGCACTGCCACGTTCTGAGCCATCTATCAGGGCTGGCAGCAGTGTCAGAGGCATGAGAACAGCAGCTCCCATTTCCTGAAACCAGGAGCCACCATCTCACACACAGGTGGGATAAATTCTCTAAAACTAGAGCAGACAGAGCATGAGTGTTGTGTCCCCTGCATGAGGACAAATCCCTCACTTCTCATTTAAGGCCACAGGCAGTGTAGCATGGCTGCAGTCAGAGGCAGTCGTGTCTGGGGTAGTTTTGCCATGACAAGTGTTTGCTTTGGGTGTCTACAAATCTAAGTTATAGCATCTGACAGATGCCCCAGTACAGTGGCAATGTTAATGTGACCCATCAGAAACTGAGATAAGCTTCTACAAAACACAGCATTTCCCCTGGGTTGGTTCAGCCTAGTCATCCAAGGAAAGCTAGTGCTGCAGAGTACTCTGGAAGTCTAAAGGAAAAACAAATTGCAGAAAGTGCTGAGGTAATCCACTCCTCCTCAGCATGCCTGAAGTCCCCTCCAAGCATCTCACTCTTCCCCATGTCTCTGCCAAGAAGCATCCACAGTGGGATGGATCTACATTAACAAACAGCTGCTGTGTAGTAAGCTTCCTTTAGCACTGCACCCACCTGGGAGGCAACAAACACTAGGAGTGAAAAGTTCATTTTTGCTGGTTGCAGAAGATTTGCTTGTTGCCCACAGCCTCAGTGCCCACAGACCAGCTTTCCAAACATTCACTTCCACCCAGAGAAGTCATTCCTTAAAATAATTATTTTCCACACAGCATGTATTTGCCTGGACTTGGCTGCAGGATGTGTTTGTGATCCAGAGAATCATTCTTCTCCCCACCCACAAGCTTTACTATCGTGCTCATAACCCTGTTCTTTTCTAGCAGAGAAGGATGGGAGATGATTTCAGAACTCAATTGCTGGACCACACAGAACACTGATGTGCTGCTTCTCCATCACTATAAAGTCTAGTAGGACACTCACTGTGTTTGTTCTGGCATCCTGGAGAGCAATTTTCCATGCCCTGAAAAAAAACCCCATTGGTTAGTGGAACACTGACAAAAATTAATGCCACCTTTTTCTTTCAGGTCAATCAAACAAACAGGTTAGCAACTAGAGGTACTGCAGGAGCAGAGTTTTAGGTACTGCATGTGTCGAAGCCTAATGAGACACTCAAATAAATGCACAAAATTGTTACACCAAGACTCAGAAATAATTTCTTTGCAGAGCTGAGAAAGAACAAGGAGGAAAAAGAGGAGGAATGGATGCAGTTTTGGAGGTCCTTGCTGCAAGCACAACAGGTAGGGAACATGCAGTCATGCTCAGGATGAGGTAATGGGAAGGGATGCACCCCAGAAGAACAGCTCATCTGTGCTGGTTAGAGCAGGGGCCTTGCTGCTGCTGCTGCTGTTCCCAGGAGGCAGGAACACCTCACCCAGCTCCTGCCCTGCCCCAGGGCTGGGAGCACACTCCATGGAACACACTTCTTGCCAAACAGTGATTACAGGAGTTATCTAATTCTATACAGCCCAGCTCAGCTGAGAGCTCACAATAGTGGAATATTCCTCCTATTGCTACTGGCGTGTCCCTGGGCTAATGCTACATCACATGCTTTTGAAGAATGGCAAAAGTATAAAAAAATCTGTTTAACAAGTCTTGTATTGATCATATTAATCAGATTCTTCTACTCCTCCTCACCCTTCAGTGTTTTCAGTGACTTAACTTGCAGTTAGTTTGCATGAGCTAGAAACTTCTAGGAGAGATACTGGGTTTTTTGTCACTGAAAACTTGCTTTCATTTGCTTGAAAACATTCTTAAAATATATCCCTGAAAGTTAGAAGGGAGGAAAATAACTAGGGAGAGGGATAAAAGAGGGAGAAGCAGCAAAAGCATTGTTCTCTGGCTGTCTTACAGGCAGTCATCTGCACTCTCTGCACAGAGGTTGACTGTCTTCCCATCACGGCAAACAATCTGCAGTAAGCAGTCTCTGTGCTTCCCCTCTGGAGGCTGGAAATCTGAGTGAGAGAAACAGACATGAGTTATGAGTGTAAACAACACTACATGAGCACATGGACAAGAAAGAAGTCAGTTTAAGCAAGTCTGGACAAAATAAACTAGGGCCAGTTGTAGCTGCCTTCCGTGGCGTCAAAGCCCCAGAAGGAAATAACCTGTTCTTACTCCTCAGTGTCCTGAAAGTAAGCAGCTCTGAACACCTTCCCTACAAAATGCAAGTGTCTCACAGCAGAACCAATCTGCACTTAGCAATGGTAGTGTGCAGCACTTGTGTCTTTCCCTTGTGTCAGCACCAAGTCAGCACTAACAAATGCCAGAAGTGAACTTAGGAAAAACATCTGCTGAGGTTTCTCATTTCTAGCTGTGCCTCTCTGTCCATCCAGCACTGTGGTTACACCAGGACCGCTCTGTATCAGACACACAGCCCTGCTGAGGTTTCCCATTTCCAGCCCTGCCTCTCTGTCCAGCAGCACTGTGGTTACACCAGGAAAGCTCTGTATCAGACACACAGCCCTGGGAACATCCCATCCTCCTGCATGCATGGAACACTGCCCTCCCTGAGTTTTAACAGGAAGTATCAAACCCTAACCTAACCTATCGCATGGTGATACCACACCCTGGATATCTCCAAAGCAATTTAGGAGTTGGTGGGGTTGAGGTTTTTTGGAAATGGCGGATTCAAGACCAGTGAAGTTGCACACACTTTGGACACGTTTACATCTGCAGTAGTGCTGTGTGTGGTGTGCTGGGCAGGCACTGAACTTGTGAAGAATCTCTGGACACACAAATCCTGAAGGTTTCATTATTACCTCGACATTCATTCCCCACTCTGAGGTTGATGCAGTGGATTCTCATGTGGATTTTATCTTCCAGATCACGGCGACTTTGATCATCATAGAATATCAAGCGGCCATCAGACCACAGATCAAACCAGTTCTTCTTCCAACGCCGTAAAATAGTACCTTAAAAATCACACAGTCATTTTTGAGGGCACATATTGGGAAGTATTTCTGTCCCAAAGTTAATAAAAACAAACCAAGAAATCCTTCACAGTTGCCCCAAACAACATTCCAAAGTGCCAAGCAAAATCCTGTATTACAACATCCCCACATGGGAACTTTAGCGAATTGGGTGCCATATTTTACCTAGAATTCAAAGCAAAACTGATTTTAAGTGCATAACCTAATGCTTGTGTTCTAACTTGCTGCAGGAATGAGCAGAGGGCATGATTAATAGAAAGACACTAAGCCGAGGTGTCAGGTAATGTTTCCAAGTCCCCACTTACACAGCACTAATTACAGAGCAGCATCTGAAGCTGAATGCCAGCCAGACACCTCAGATATATTTATATCCTGTTTCCCACTGGAGCACCCAAAGGTCATGTGGGAATGCCGTCATGACACGTCATTATGTGACGTGTCCTTGAAGTAAAAAGGAAAAAACCCAACAAAAAAATCCCACAGAATTTCTTGTTTTAAGAAAACCTGGGAATTACTCCAACATCAGCTGCTCTGATGTTTTCTGAAGAAATCCAAGTGAACAGGGAGAGAAGGAAGAGAAAGATCCGTGACTTACTTTGCCGGAGCAGCCATCCGCTCTTCACAAATGCCATTGCTGCTTAATCTAGTGGGCAGGAGAGGAAGGGGCAAGGGGGAGAAAAGCAATTGTCAGTATTCCACAATAACACATTAAAAACAGTCATCTCAATACCATCTATTAGAGCTGCTCACGTAGCAGAGATGCAGCAGATCCCAGCTGAAGATACTCAGTAAGCACAACTAGTGCTGTAGGACGTAACAAAGGTGCAACTGCTGTGATCCAGCGTGACCATCAGAGACCACCTTGGTGTTTAACTGGCTAACAAAACCCTCCTGCTGCTGCTCTTAGAAAATGGGGAAGAGACAGACTGCAATGACTGCTTCCTGACTCACCAGCAGTTCCTTTAAAGTCCTCTCTGCATACGTGTACATCCTGTATTCTGCAGTCTCAAGTTACCAAGCACTTCTACCTGACGCTCTTTTTTTTTTTCTGTACTTCCTCTTCTGTGTTTTTCATCCACTGGCTCAAAGTCCAGTCAAAACAAAAGCTGAAACAGTTTAATCTTAAACAGGAAGGAGAAAGCTGTTTTTATGACTTGTATTTCTTTCAAATCATCACTAGCTCACTCTACGAATTAAAGTAAGTAAAAGATGAGCCCATAAAGTAAGATTTTCAGTTCTCCTCAGCTTTTAAATGAAGCTTGAAATAGCATGGCAAGGACTCTGTGTTAAATTCAAGCCATCACACGTGACATTAAGTACCCGGCCACTGCATTCTGGTTTATGAGCATGCTGAAAAAAGACATCAAACATGGCATGTATTGGAAAATGAGGTTTTATTTTACAGCCTAATGGTGTTCTGATTATTGTTTTAAAAGAGATTATAAAAACTCAACTGTCCAGATGCAATTGAACTAGAAAAGGAAGAACAGAAGCATTTTAAGCTTCCCCTGAGAAGGCTGCTTTTTAGAAATTATTTGTGAGGGCTGTAAGAGAGACAGATATAAGAGACAGAAACAATACTGAAACCTAACAAAGAACAAATAATTCTACTTGTGGCAGCATAAAGGGAGGGGGCATGAGGGAGTGAAAGGTGGCATAGTAGATTTGGTAAACAGACAAACCTCAGAAGAATGTGCTTAAAGCTGAGGAGAAGAGAGAAAAAGAAGAGTTTTGTAATCTTCTAGCAAAATATGAAGTTACTAAGGATCCGTCTGTTTCCTGACCTAATGGATATTACTTGTAGCTGTGTCCTTTTCAGACTACTGGGCAAATACTGTAGCATACAAGATTATAACCATCAGGATTTCATATTTAAGGAATGCCACATCCTGCACAGGCTTGGATATGATGGTGAGAACCACCTGCAGGTAAAGTCTGAACTCCAGAATAAACCTCTTATTCTTGTCTTTTGTACCAGCTTGCTGGGAAAAGAAAGATTCTGCGGAGAGCCCACTTCTGAAGGGGAGTGTCAGACTCCTGTCCTGCTCTGGGGTCTGAGCATGATCTTGTCACCCCTATACAGAGAGAGCTCCAGAAATAGAGGCCAGTTAATTCTCCCAAAGTAACAAAGCAGTACAAAGGACCTCAGGCTCATTCTGCCACCACCCCAACTCAGGCTTCTCTCCCCTTGATTCTCCTTTACAAGCAAACAGTCTACTTGCTCTTCATTTTCACAGCAATGAGTGTCTCTAATGGTGTTTGCATGTCTTCCAGTTTGCCCAATAAGGTGAAATCACTATTTCTGAATGGTGTCTACATTCAGAAAAGAATTTTCTAGTCTACAAGCCAGAAAAGAATTTGCATGAACTTCAGTTCTGCTGCAAGTGTTAGGCTAGGCCACGGAATGTTGTTGCTACCTTTAAACCAACTCTCTTACACAATAGCATAATTAGATTTAACTCAGACACAAAAAGGGGAAGAACCAAAGAAGAAAACCTCTCTCTTGACAAATTGAGTTTTGCCTGTGATTGCAGAACAGTGCACAAAGTCTCACATTCAGAATGTTTCAGAGCTGTCAAAGCTACAAGAGCAAATGGGGCTTCAGCAGCTGTAGAGCACCTTGCATGTAACCTCCAAAGCAGCAAATACTCTTTCCCAGTTCAGAGTTTAAGTGCCCAAAACTTCAGCTCTGGAAAGAGAGCAAGGAATCACACAGAAAAATCTGTCAGCACTTAAAGTAGGAGGTGCAAAAACAATTAGATATTCTTCCTGGTCCTTTTTAAGCACAAGGGCTCATTTGAAGTCCTCTACAGTATTCACAGTCCTCCTACATGATGTTTAAAAGTGTATTTGCAGAGCTAGAAGAGAGCCTAGCAAGATCAGCTGCATGTGAATAGTATTTGCTTGTTAAACCAGCCCAGTGCCATCAACAGGAAAAATGGGATTTAACCAAAGATAAATTAATAATAAAAATAAAATCGATAAATTTATTAATAAGTTATTTATAAAAAATTACCAATATGAATAAAAGTGTTTTGGTGACTGAAATCTAAGAACAGTAGCATTCTAAACTGAACTTGAATTAGGAGTAGATGCAGCAAAGGAGTGGGACAATTCCTTTCTGCTCCCTGGAACAGCGGTTTTCTGCACGGAATATGACGTGGAATATCCAACAGTCTGTTCCAGTCCCTTTCCCGGTAAAACACCCTTTAAAATAAAACAGTGTAGCCCGTAGTCCCTAGCTGAGCTAGCAGCGGGCCCGTGTCGCCGGGAGGGCCGGGACAGAGCGGCAGCCCCGAGCAGAGCGGGCGGTGAGCAGCAGCGCCCACACACGGCCCGGGGTCCTTCACCCTCGCTACTGGGGCAGAGCACAGGAAGCGCAGTGCTCAAGCGTAACCCTGCCCGGCCCCTCCCGCTCCCCACAGCGCAACTTTTCTATTCCTGGAGCTGCCTGGCTGCGGCCCAGCTGCGCAGGCCCTTTCCGCGGCGCTGTCTGTGCTCTCTGAGCCAGTTCCCGGAGCCGCGGCTCCGTCCCAGCCCTGCCCGGCGGTGCTCGCTCCCCCGGGACAGCCCCAGGGCGGCCCCGGCCCTCCGCGCCTCTGCCCGCCGGGGAGCGGCCTGGGCTGGCGCGGCCTGGGCTGCCCCGACAGCCGCGTCTGGCCCTCCCCGCCGCCGACAGCCGAGTCCGGGCACCGCTCCCGGCCGGGTCCGCGCCCCGCTGACCTTGGCGGGGCTGGCGATGGTCAGGCCGCCCCCGGAGCCGGCCCCCTTGGCCCCCTCCCCGCCGGCCCTGCCCCAGCCCGGCCCGGCCGTACCTGCCGCTCCCCGCGCCCGCCGCCCGCCGCCCGCCGCCGGCCCCGCTCCGCCCGCGGGCAGCGCCAGCCCCGCCTGACGTCAGCCGCGCCACACCGCCCGGCCCGCACGGAGCCGCGGGGAGCGCGCCCGGCACGGCACGGCACGGCACGGCTCGGCTCGGCTCCGCTCGGTCCCCTGTGGACGGCTGAACCTGACACTGACCCCGTCCCGTTAATGCCTTCCCCTGGCCGCCGCCACACGCGCTTTGCCGGCGCTTTAAATCCATCGCCTCTGCCCGGGCCGGCGGCTGGCACAGGGGCGGCCTCACGGCACTAAGCGTTCTTTCCACCGGCTTTTCCTTTTCCTCCACAGCGTGATCTCACAGAGAGCGGCAGGCGCTCTGTTCAGGCAGTCCCTCAGCAGCGGGGCCCGGCAGAGGCGGGCTGCCCTGGGACCGGTTACATAAGGCAGCGGCACAGCCGGGCCTGGCCGCAGCTCTGCCCGCACGCCGGCACGCCGGCACCCACGGGCCGTGCGCCGTGCCAGCGCCTGATTGACTCCAGCGTTCAAAATGTGTTTCCATTGCTAACGCAAAATGTGTGAGATGGTTACTCTGTGCGAAAAATGTGTATTTTATGACTGGCTTTTTGCAAATATTAAAATGAATATTATATGTGTTATGTTAGAAAGTTATGCTGTGTTAATTTTCTTAAGTAGTGTGTTAAATATAGTTTTAATCAACCTCATCATAGCCCTCTCCAATGCCCTCCCAATCTTCATTGCAGTAGCCTTCCTCATGCTAGTAGAGCACAAAATCCTAGGCTATGTACAAGGCCTAAAGGGCCTAAACATTGTGGGCCCATTCGGGCTCCTGCAGAAACTATTCTGTGTAGGATACTTTTTTCCTAAAGAAAGGACTCACAGCGAGATAGCAGCCACAGGACACCTGAATCTTTCAGAGAAAGAGAATTTATTGCTCTCTTATCACAAGAAACTAACTTCTTCCCATCTCCTCAGCCCTGAAGATGCTGTCAGGATTCAGAGGAAGAAGCTGACACTGACCAGAGAGAATCCTGTGTTTGAATGGAATTTATGCATCACGGATAAGGTGTATGAATATGCAACAGGCTGTTGCTTTTAAGGGTTAATCCTCTGTTAACATGTGTCCTTTTTCGGGCTTGTGCTGCCCAGAAAAAGGTACCCAGAATAACTCTTTGTTCTTACTGTCTCTTATTGTCCTAATCCAAATTACTATTACTCTAATTATATTGCTATTTTTCTAACCATTTTATTATCATTAAACTTTTAAAAATTTAAAAACAAGTGATTGGCATTTTTCACACCAGCTTATGAACTCCATCATTCAAATTGTGTTTCCATTTGTAACACAAAATGTATGACATGGTTACTCTGGAAAATGAGAACAACCTCTTATGGAGATGTGATATTTGCCCTGGTTGGTGGGATTTCCTATTAGAACTTTTCCCAGGCTCATTCTAGCAGCCTAGGAGGGAATACTATAGTGGATATTTCTGCCCCTGACATCCAGGAGGAATGATAAGGAGGTCTCCATCTTATCAGAAGGGTAATTAATAACTTTATTATACTATATTATTCTATACAGCACTATATTACAGAATGCCACTATTATAACATCTGTAAGTGAAAAGAAAAAAAAAATCATTAATTTGTTTCCTTCCATCAATCTCTTTTAGTTGAGATAATACAGAAGTAATATTTATCATAGTTACAATTTGACTTAATCTGTCAACAAGCTCCTCAAATTCCTCCTACCCATCTATTATCTCTTCTTGAGCACAAGAGCAGTTCTAACGAGAAATTGCATGGAAAGCCTGTGGCCCTGTACTTTAAGGCTGTAGTGTGGCCTTTGCTTTCATGTATCTCTGAAGGACCAGAAAATGCTGTAGGCAGAACAGGGGGGACAAAAGCAGATCATCTATCTGTGAACAGAACAGGTTTCAGAAAACACCAATAAAGGAGATTTGTGTAGGTCAAATTCTATTTATGTAGGGTCCTTTTTTCAGAGGCTAAAACTGTTACCTTTCATTGCTGAAAAAGTATTTTCAGAAACAGGGGTATTAGGTTGGTGGTGGGAGGCAAGACAACCTTTACACCAGGGGAGGGAGCAGTTTTATTCCGGAATGAAAAATCCTCCTGTCAAGGATTTGGGAATTCAGCAGCTCCTGCCCTGGGTAACAGTTATGAGGGGACAGCTCCCTTTTTGGCACGTGTTCAAAGCACTGGCTGTCTGGGTTCATAAAAAAACCTTCGTTTTCATATTAGTGTTAAAACCATTTTAAACTTCCTCAGGCACCTGCCAGGTGTTTCCTGGATGAATTATCTCCATGGGTACAGAGCATCAAGGCTTTGTTTTGGAGCTGTGTGGGACCATGTCCTGTCCTGTACCCTCCCTGGAAAGTCGGGCAGGGCTGTGAACCCAGCCACAGAAATGCCACGCAAATCCCATGCGAGGCAGCAGGACAGAGGCACAGATCAGCAAAGATCAGATCTTCAGTGGGCCAGCACCCCAAGCACATGCTGCAAACACATGCAAACATCTCTCAGGTTTATCATTCTGAGATCTTTTGAATTAAACATGCTGGGCTCCTCATTTGCTGAGGAAACTTTGATCAGTGAGTTTCTAATTAGCTGTGCTGCAGAGCTGAAGGCCTGAGTATTAATACCCTGAGCAAAAGAAGGAGAATATTTAGGTGAATACTATTGCAACTGGGGATTTCTTTTCAAGCCATTTGCCAGTGAAGTGTGAAAGTGAAGGCTTTTGTTCAAATGTTCAGCCTGTTCATAATTGCACTGTCAGTCTGGTAACTTCCAAAGCATGATGTAAGATTCATCCCTCACTAATAATTTTGAAAAAATGTTTGGAATGTTAAAGACTTACCAAACCCTGGGGTTTTTACTCCCATTCTTGTCCTGAATCAAAGCAACCAAGGCTGAAGTTCAACTTCCCCATCATAGTTACAATATACCAGTTTAAACTGAATTGGGAAATTAAATTTCTCAACAACTCAGAAATTGCTATTTGGGAAAATAGATTTGGAAAAAATGAGCCATATGTGACTTCTAATTCTTTGTCATAATGCAGCTGACATAATACATCTCTTCAATACATGCTAAATTTTGATTGCCACCAACATAAGCATTTGAATTCTCACAGTTATTTGAGGGTCTTCAGCTGAAATTTGAATTTCAAATTTCATACTTTGATTCATAAAATATAATTAGACTCTAAACTAAGCAGAATATACGTTTGCATTAATAAAAAGCATTTCAAACAAAATACATGCCAGCATTATTAAGTATTATAATTAATGCTATTAATATTACTACAACTAACATATGCTCAATCAGGCCATTTTTTTTTTTTTTCAGAATCAGCATTGCTTACAAGGTAATGAAATGAAAAGTAGTAAAATGAAGAAAACTATTATTCAATCAAAGATCCTTGCTTGCAATAAAAAGGATTATGTGGTTATTATTTATTAGTGTTTCAAAGCTTAAATATGAAGGTTATGGGCAACTTGAAAGTAGGCATTAGGTGAGAATAGCAGAGAAGAAGATAGGAAATAAGGCGAGCTTGATTAAGTATTTGGGAAACTAAGCCATTTCAATACTTTGTACACAGCCTATAAAGCTTCCCTGATGAAAGAGAGATGGAAAAGAACATATTTCTGTTTTTCCAGAAGGTTGTATTGTCTTAGTCATGTGTATAATAGTCTTGAGCAGAAAGGTAAATTGGATTTGGAAACTTCTTTCTGCAGACTGCCTTAATACCCTTGCATGCCTGCAGTGGAAAAGCTCTTGGCTTTCAGTTCCTGCTACTTCTATGGGTAATTCACCTGCACCCAGGATCAAAATTCCTTGGCAGATTTTACCTGCAGAAATGAGCCAGTGTGATCAGTTTGTGTGGTGCTGCCACATGGGAGGTGTGTCCCCAGCTGAAGGGGCTCCTCTGGAGGTCCTGGACAGGGTGCAGAGCTCAGCTTTCCCTCCTGAGCCCTACAGACAGCTCTCTTAGCAGGATTATGGTCTTAAACACCAGGAGCTGAAGTGAAGGGCATAGATTTTTAAATTGATTTGGATTTTGTTCTGCTCAAATTTGCAAAATATAATGTATCCATGCAGCAAGACACAACACAGAACTGCCAAGCTGTGTATAATGCATGTGGAATGGGCAGTGTGCTTGCAGGCTGCACAGATGCTCTGCTCCAGCTGAACCTGGCCAGTGCTCACACCCAGCACCACAGACTGCAGCATGTGCTAATAATCTGGGCACTGTGAGGCCTTGGGATTTTAGCTTTTCTATTTTTCATATATTTTATTATATATGTTCCATATATTTTATATTTTATTCTTATTTTATTTCTTGTTAATTATTAGTAGTATTTATAATTTTATTATTATTTATTTTATTAAATATATTTAATATATTTTTCACATATTTGTTATCCTGCAGTTCTTTAGTGTATAACTCTAAACTCCACACACAGTGTGAGCTGCTGCTTTCCCATTTTGGGCAGACACAACGATTCCTCTCCAGGCCTGGCACTCAAGGACACCTCATTGCCTCAGGCCCCAGAGATGGGAACAAAAGTGAGTGGGGTAGAGCAGACTTGGGGTACATGGCTTCATTACCTGAAGCTGGAATTGTCAGATTGACCCCCAATATGCAAATGGCCCAAACTTATAAAAGTGTGAAACCTGTGAGCTATGGTCCATTTTTGGGGGTAACCCCTGGGGGGCTTTGTCTGCCCTAAATGTACCTGAAGGCCCTTCCATAAATAGAACTGCTTTTTATTGCCTTAACTTTGTCTGGCCTGTGTTTTTAGGTAGCCCAACAAGGCATCAAGTGGAGCATCTCTTACATGGAGAGGTTGAGGAAGTTTGTGGTATTTTCAGGGTCCCCAGCATGAAGGAGGAATTGAGACTCTGACTCCGTGTTCTTAGAAGGCTTATATTATATTATATTATATTATATTATATTATATTATATTATATTATATTATATTATATTATATTATATTATATTATAATAATGCTATACTGAACTATACTAAAGAATAGAGAAAGGATACAGACAGAAGGCTTAACAAGATACCAATGAAAATCTGGTGACCCCTTCCAGAGTCCCGACACAGCTGGGCTGTGATTGGTCATTAAGTTAAAACAATTCACATGGAACCAATCAAACAATCACCTGTTGTATAAAAAATCTCCAGCTGTCAAAGGAGGGAGACTAGGACACCAGATGGTCATCAACAGGTCCCGTTTATTGAAGAAAGCATCAGACACTTATACAGCAAGTAATAAGCTTATGAATATTCTGTAAGCCAAGTGATCTATTGGTTAAACTATACCATCAACTCTTCCTCATTCCTTTGGGCTTACATTCTCTATTTCTTACGTCTCTCTGTCCACTCGTTATCATACCCAGCTAGGCCTAAGGACACGCTGTCTTGCAGGTGCAAGACTTGGAATTAGCCACGGCCTTGTACTTTTCCAGTCTCTAGTCAGCTAAATTCCCAACAGACACCCTGCCTGCAAAAAGGCCTCTGCCCTAGTTAGGACATCTTTACCAAATTGATTCGGCTGTATCCCCTCTCCTCAAGCCACTCTTTGACAAAACTCTCCACATCCAGCCACATTCCAGAGCAGCAAAACACAGGAGAAGCAAATGAGATGATATTGTTTTCCTTTTTCTCTGAGGCTTCTCAGCTTCCCAGGAGAGAAATCCTGGCAAAGGGATTTTTCCAGGAAATGTGACAGTGCCACAGGTGCTGTGGGATGGCCCTGCTGGAGCAGGGATCACGGGGCACACAGGGACTGCAGACACACAGGAAGGCTGTGCCTCTTGTCTTCCCAGCTGCCATTAACTTAAGAACTGGATTTTGCTAAAGGTGATGTGATCAACAGATGTGTTGACAGAACTGAGAAATAGTTTCAGAGCAACTCAAGGACTCAAATGCCTTAGAAAAATGTATTTTCTTAGAAAAATTTGTGAGCTAAGGCTTGAGAAGGATTAGCCCTTGCATACTGACAGCAGGAGTGAGGGTCTTGCCCGAGGGCATGACACGGCTGCGGCAAATGCAGAGGAGCTCCTAGACCTCTAACAAACCATTCCTGCTCTTCTTTGCCTCCTCCTGGCCTGCAGCTTGTGCAGCACTCCAGACAGCTCATTTCTGCCATGAACTGATCTCTTCACACACTGATTACAGAGGGAACAGCACAGTATGTTCAAACAAGAGGCATCTGCAGCTTCCTGGTGCCCAGTGCAGCTCTCTGGAAGCAGATTGCAGAGTACACTGAGAACAGCAGACAAACAAAAGGCCAGCCAAAAGCTGAGGAACTTTCTGGGTGAGACTCTGGGATTTCATTGTCAGCTTCCATTGTTCACATCTGATTAAAAACAAGCTGTCAGGAGAAAGACCACATGCTTATCAGACATCCCTGCAGGTCACACCACTGGAAAGCCATTTCACTGTCACTGATGTGGCCTGTTTGGCAGGAACAGAGTTTTGGATCTCACTTTTATTTGTAGGCAGTTTTGAAAGGCATGGGATTATCAGGGATGGGTTAGATCCTTTGCAACTTGCAGAAAAGTTCCTGTCTCTTTGCAGCCATTCTGAAGAGGAAGAGAAGAAAAACCTAGAAAAAGTAAAACATTTCTGTTTCCATTAATAGCTGTGTTTGGGCCTGACAGCCAGCCAGCATCAGTGGGAGCATTTCCTCTGAATTATCTAAGCTCTGACTCTCACCTTTACTTTACATTGGCTGTACTATTCCATTAGCATCTAAGGAGTCTTACATGCACAAAGATCTACAGTCATGGCCAAAAGAAAGACATGTCAAGGAAAGAAAGATCAAAATAATAATAACACTTCATTTTGACTGAGGGACTAAAGCACACGGGCAGTAAGAATTAGATGCAGTCACCTGAAAAATCTGTGCCACTGTGATGAAACAGATTTACATCTCCCCTTGCCAAACTGTCAAATATTTGTGTTCCCTCGTCAGACTGCCACAGTCCAATGGCCACCAGCAGAGAAGCTCCCAATCTATATTTTGGTCTAGGACTATTTTTTTTAACCTTATTTTCAGTTACATTCTGCTTGTGATTTGGACTTTGGAAGAACTGTTGGTGAGGGGACATCTGTTTTGCCTAATTTCATTCTTGAAGTTTGCTGGAACTGGTGAGTTAAAAGTCAATTCTCTTACTCTGAAGACCTGGTTCTATTTGTCTTCAAACGCACATTGAATTCCTAACTCTTAACCCCAACCTGCCAAACTCTGGAATCAATAGAAATCACCATCTCTTCAGAGGCTTTTGCATTAGGCCCCATATTTTTTCCTTTCTCTTGCAGCAGTCAGACACTAAAACACTGACACAAAGTTGAAGGTGAATATCCATTGCCTCTTGGGAATTAGCTTGCTGAGCTACACTGACATGTGCAGGACATGCCTGTGTTTGGTTTCTGCTTTTCCTAGGGACAGGCTCCAGTTCCTGCCTCTCCCAGAAGCCCCTGCATGCCTTTTGATTGAGCAGCAGGAGCTCTGGCTGGGAGTAGAGCTGCTTGACTGCTGGAATTTTATTTTACAGCTGAGATCTGCTGAGGTATTCTGGTTTTTTCCAAGTGAGCATAGGAAATCCCACAGTTATTTTTCAGAACCAGGGCCCTGTAAGAGGGCCAGTGCATTCCACATGCCCAAACCCAGGTACTCAGAATTCTGTGCTAAGAATAATTTCTGCCCAGCTGTGCATTCCCACTGAGGCCCTCTGACCACATTGCAGCACAGTGCCAGTTGTTGTTGCTAAGAGAAGCCAGGCCAAGCAAATTATCTCCTGCCAGCCAAGGAAAGGGCCAGCATGGAAATATGTCTCACAAGGGTCTCTCTTCATCTACCCCTTTTATTTAGGTCTTCTGAATGATCATTCTTATTTATTCCTGTTCTTTTCAAACCTCCACTCTCATTTCTGGGACTGGACATTTTCACATACACAAATATTGAAGAAAAGACCTTCTAGACCTGTGGCTGCAAGAGTTAAAGCAGAGAATTCAACATTTAGCACCAGCTTGTTGAGTTAGGAGGAGATGGGCACCTGAGGAAGCAATCAGGAGAATTTATTCATCTGAGCACAACTGCAGATTGTATATCAAGCTGCAATGTTCCATAGATCTGAGTGCATGGTAGTTCCCTTCCAGTCTGCACCGAGGTCTGCCTTTTCTAGAAAGGCACAAAGGATGGAAGTAAATGCCTAGGCTGAGCTAAGAAACATCCCTTCTATCCCTTCTCTTCCTCACCACTAACATGACAGCAGTGTCTGGAAGTCTAAAGTTTGCTAAGATTGGATTTGAGTCAGAGCAATGTTCTCTCTTACCTCCTCATTGTGTCAGGTCTGGAAGTGTTTGCAGGTAATTGTAAAATGCAAGCAAAATGAAAATTGTGAAGATTTCCATTTGAAGCACGTGAAGGTATTCCCCCATGTTGTTGTGTCAGACCAGCATTAGAATGTAGTGAAAAATACATTATAGAATATAGTGGAAAATACAGTCTAGGATGCCTGTTTCTGCAGAAGTTTGTAAATCCAGGAGGATAATGGTCTCCATATCATATGGTCTTTGCACAGACAAAAACTTTGGAGACAATTACTTGACAATTCCTCTGTACCTTGCAGAAAGCATTCAGCAGATAACAGTGATGGAACAATTAAGCTCCAGGCACAGGGCCAATATGCAGCTGATTTTACCAGTGTGTGGATCAATTGCTGAAAACCTCATCTGTATAGAAAAGGCTCCTGAGCATGCACTGAAAGCTCTTTGCATGACTTGACCCATGCTCTAACAACAACCAGAAATGGAAAGTTCTGCTGTTGTTTGTGCCACAGTAAGGACAGAGCCTGGGTGTGTCTGTGTGTGTACACAGAGGCAGCCCTTCCTCCAGTCACTTATTTAACAGAGCTGTGCAGAAAGGGTTAATGCACCCTTCTCTGACACCAGCTCTCCAGATAAGGTGCTGTTTATTTACTTGGAGCAGGTTAATAAGTTGGCTCCAAAGCAGAAAGCTGTGTTCCAAAACCATGCAATCAGGAAAAGCAGATGAGTGATTTCAGGGACTGTGGTTGCACTGTGGTTTTATTGTCAGTGTCTGCATTTCAAGGTGCACTGTCTGGTTTCCAACCACCATAACATTCAGCCAACACCCATGTCTTCAAAGAAATTATTTCAGCCAAAGACATAAGAACAAAGGGCATATTTCAAACATTCTTTGTTCAAGTGTCGCTCGACTCTAAAAGTTACAAACCTTCAGAAAAATGTAAGATCTGTGGGACTTGAATTTTTTCTGCTGTGTTTTGTGTGGTCCCTACACACTGGGGTTTGGGCTCAGCCAGGCCCTACTGTAAGTCTGGCACTGAGTGTGCCTTAGGTTTCAGATTCAATAAATCCATGAAAATCACTAATCTGGAAACATTTCGTTTTTGAGTCCCTTCATGGTGCCCTTTTCTTTGCCAGCCACTGAGCCCCTGTAATGTGGTAATTCCACTGCTGACAGAGCCTAAATGAAGCCAGCCAAGTTATAAATGTGTAATAGGATTTCCTGGAAGCTTCCTCAGGCTGTCCCTATTTGTGTAGCTGGAAGTGCAGACTTGCCAGTTTATTAGGTGCCTAAAGAAGCAGTTAGGAATGAATGTTATAAATAATCCAAGGAGGAACATCATCCTGCTCCTTAACTTTCTGAGGCACCTTTCAAACACTTACATGGTACTAATTCATCCCATCAGACTTCAGACACTTCATTCAGGCACTGGGACAGAGTACTTTTGTTAGATTCCCTCTAGGAGACAGAAAGGCCTTTCCAGAGATTGCTTCCACCCATCTCAGCTTCAGTTCTTTAGGAGTGTCTTCTTTTCAATTTCACTTTTCAGGGGTGCCATTGAATAAACAGAGACCCTAAAGTGATCCTTCTCCAGGTGTAGGTATGTGAGGAGTTTACCACTGAGTAGAAACATCCTGGACCAAGGGTTTGCCACGGTATCTTGGAATGTTTGGAAATAGTGGTTCAAGATGATTGCTGAGTATGGGATCCATGCAGTCACTGACTCACAGACAGCTTTGGCTTCAGCCTGAACTGTGCCTCCAACCCTCACCACTGGGCCATTTCTCAAAGCTTGGCTAAAGATCTGCCTGCTCTTTCCTTGGGAGAGAGGGAAGGGTTGAGAACTATGAATAATACTCATTAATATTGTATTGCTTTGCAGTAGCACAGAGCTCTGCCCAGTAACCTAAATAATGCTTGTCCCAGGAAAAGCATATGTACATTAAAAATGCTGGAAGGCTTTAATACTTGTATTAAATGTTTATAATTTAAATGTTCATAATCATCTTTGAGTCTCATGTGCTTTCCTTTTGCTGAGTTGAATTCCGGAGCACTTGTGCACTGTAATCACCATTCCTGGAGGCTTCCATCTGAGGGCTGGCTGCTGCCATTGCCCAGCTGGGTGCCAAGTGCTTTGCATCCTCCTTCTGTTTGTACCAGTCTAATCTCTGCATGGCATTAATGCTCTCACCTCTGTGGCACTAATGCTTTCACCCCCAGCCCTTGTGATCTGCATTCAAGAGCCAATGATGACAGAAGGAGCTGCTTAGAGGAGCCACAGCAAAGCCTTTTCCTAATGGGAAAATAGAAAGCATTCCCAACAATTTACTTAGGAACTTGTCAGTTTTCTATTTCATTCATGAAGCTTGTGTGGGAATAAAACACATCATCTCCACAGCTAATGCAACTGTAACAGAAATACAGCACAGACATCCCCATTAATTGCAAGTGGATTTTTTCTGTTTGCCTCCATGCACTTGCTCTCATCAGAAACCTTCATTGACCTCCTGGGAGCTCTTTGGTTTCACACAAAATGGAGGCAAAAACGATGCCAAGTTGTAATAGGACTCCCATTTGTTCCTGCATCAAAAGACTGCCAGATAGGGCAGAAGGGAGTATCTGGTTCCTGGTGTCACTCTTTATACCAGCAGGCTGAAGGAAACAACATCACTGCTGGACTCATCTCTGCAGCCTCAGCTGACAGGGCTGGCACGGAGCGGGGGACACGCTGCAGGGAGGGACACAGAGCCTAATTATTCCCATGTCCATGATACACTGAGTGCACTCAGTTCACCAGGGATAAACAGAGCTTTCAGGGGGATGGGGACAGCTGAGGAGAATTCTCTTTTGATTTACATCCCGCAGCACTCGTCACAGGCAGTGCTATGAAAACAGCAGGGATATGGAAGCTGCTTGCTGCAGCTGGGACATTCCTGGTTCCTTTAAAAACTCAGTTTCCCAGGAAGAACAGATCCAGTCTAACAGAGCCCATCACAACTAGCCTGTGCAGAGAAAGGCTCTCACTGCTGGAGCTGTAACTCTGCTGAGACGTAGCTGTTATGAGCCAGCAAGGCTTCAGAAGTGCCTGCCTGCCTATATAAATAGAAAACTTGTGGAAATACAACCCCCAGAGGATATGCAGCATACCAATATGTGCTTATCAGTAGCTTGTTCATATTTGCTTTGGACTTCTTTCAAAGTTATTTAAATGTATAGGGGGATAATTGACTATATAGCCTTGTATTTTGGTTCACTTTTAAGCCTGTACCTGCCTCAGGCTCGTGTTCATTAAAGTCCTGCAAGGTGCCTGTAGAATCAGGATATTGGCATTCTCTCTTCTCCCTGCCCCCCTCGAAGGCTGCATCAGTTTGTGCCCTGCCATGGCCTGGATTTGGCTCTCAGGGCTGCAGCTGCAGAACAGGGGCTGCATTGAAGCACCAACCAAGGGGCTGCAGCCATCAGACTGGGTCTGTCATGAGGATCTCCCTTTTAAAGGGTTTGTTTTGTTCTTCATCTTTGCTGCTGAAAGCTTCTGCACTGGCAGAGAGAAAACCTGTGAGGCTGAGGTCAGCCAGCTGAACTGGGAGGAAAGTGCAAAGGAAATTCCATGGAACTGATCAGACTTGTACCACGAGGTCACAAACCCAGAGCTTGTTTAGAAAGGGTGTATCTGGTATTTTCTGGATAATTGCAGAAATGCAGGGAGCTCATGATACTCAGAGTTGTGAATTTGTTCTGGCTTTTTGTTTTTTTCCTTTTCAAACAAAATTGAAGTTTCTCTGAGATGTTTCAGAGCTTTGTCCTATGTCCCCTCTCAGGTATGGGTTACATGAGGGAAGAAGGATGTTAGAAAGAATATCAAACATAATCCAGTTTAAAAGAGCTTTAGATAGCTATTAAGAAACATCAAGTAACACAGATTCCACTCCAAGCATTGTCCCTGTGCCCAAGTGCAAAGCTCTGAAGGGCAAGGCAATACAGAGCTGTGAATAGCTTATTGTATCCATTTGCATTGGATTGCCTTCAATTTCTTAGTAAACTGTTTACAGAAATTTAATGATATTTGTAAGCCACATTCCATCAATATGTGGTGCTACAGAATTGTCTTTATTTGATTCCTTTTCTGTATATTAAAAGAAGTATAAGTCTTACTGTGTTATGCTGTAGTTAATATTTGTAATTTTTTTTTTTTTTTTGTGACTAGATACCTTCTTAGGCTGATAGTAGGAAAAGCAAGTGAAATAGGTTCATCTAAAGTTCAGCACCCAACCTTATAATTTTAGAAAGCTGACTTTGTAGAAGTTAATCCTGTAAACTACCTGTGCTGAAAATTAAAATTTTATTAGAGACAGGCAGGGTTGAACATGCACCATTAACCCACCAGCAAAGTAATTGTGATAGAGCCACCAAAGTGTTACCTAGTCCAGAATTCAGTTTATGGAAGTCAGGCACTACTTTCATGCCAAGACCAATGTACAAAGTCTGGATATCCCAGAAAAAAACATGAGCATCAGAAAGTCACAAAGAATTCAAGGGCAAGGCCCCCACAGAAAGCAGCACTTACTAACAGACAGTGTTAAACTCGATGAGAGCAGCCAGCATCTCACACAGGTGTGAAGGATTACACCTTCCTGCAGAAGGGGGCTGAAAGCAGCAGCATGAGGAAAAAAGAAAAGGAGAAAGAGAGAAAGAAAAAGAGAAAAAGAAAGAAAAAAAAAGAAAAAGAAAAAAAGAAAGAAAAAGAAAAAAAATAAAGAAAATAAAAATAGAAAGAAAAAGAAAAATAGAAAGAAAAAGAAAAAGAAAAAGAAAAAGAAAAAAAGGAAAGGGGAAAGAAGAGAAGGGCTGATATCAGCATTACGTACCCCAGAGGTTTGAGAAAGCATAAAACCCCTTGGTTGATACAGAAACTTTCTTGTTGTAATTGCAGACCTTACACATTAGTTATTCACATGAAACCTCTGGAAAAGCAGGAATGTTCTGGTTTTATCTTGAAATGTGACACATTTTACTTGGTACAAGGAATTGTACTCTAGGCACAACTTAGCTCCACAGGAAGAGTTTCTGCCTGAGGTGTTTAACATGTCAGTTAGCAAGTTCAGAAATTGCAGTGTAAATTCCAAGGCACCATGAAGACTGGAAATACTCTTAATTCTGTGTGGTAGTTTAACAACAAAGATCAGAGAATGCAGTTGAAAATATTGCTAATATCAAGACAAACAACACAGTATTTTTATGTAATTAATGTAATTATGGATCAGTCTCAGTGAAATGTCCTTCTGCTTATTCACTAAACAATGCAAAATAGCACTTGGTAAACAAAGACATCAACTGAGAACTGCATTTTCCTGGGTAGAGGGCTATAAACATGAGCTATTTCATTAAGGGTAGCCTAACTTCATCATAAAAAATGTTTTCTAGACCTGAATAAATAATGAAAAATATCCCTACTGAATGGAGTTTCAGTATCTAGTACCTCCCTGGATATTGCTCCACAGTAAGAAAGAAGCATTGCAGAATGTGGTGTGGGAAATGTGCTCACCTGATAAAGGCTGCATTTAGATTGGGGAACTTGAGATTGGTAATTGAAAATGAGAGGAAGCTCACTAATGTGGTGGCTCAGGCTTTGCACAGAGAAGGGAAATATATTCAATATTGTCCAGGGCAGGCATAGCTAAGCTCAGTTTCCCTGTGCTTGCTCCATGTCTGCCCTGGGGCCAATGCCCAGCCATGGGCAATCCCTGCTGCTGCTGGGAATGGTGTTACAGGAACAGAGGATTGTCCCTGCATGCCACCAGGCCTGGCAGCACTGGGGACCCAAGCAAGGTTTTAGACTCAAGGTTGACAAGGATGGAACACAAGGAAGAGCTGTTTAGTCATTTTAGTGGCAATCATGTGCTCCTAATTCTAGTAAAGTTCTGGCAGTAGTTTTGGAAGAAAACAGCTCTCTGTAGGGCCTTATTACTGTCATGGAAGTGTCAGCACTTAAGTGGATTGCCTGAACTTTCCAAGTGGAGTGTATTGATCAGCAAATGGAAATCACTGCACAGAGGAGGTGCAAAGAATGCTGAATGTTCACTTTCTCTTGAAAATGTCATGGACATGTCTGGCAGATAATTGTCATTTGCTTTCCTACAATAATTACTCCAGACTTCCATCTCTCCCATTATAAGCACTTGGACTAGAAACTCACAAAGCTGAGTTTATTAATCTTAGTGCATGTTTCTGCATTAAAGTGCTTCAAATGTGTATTGGAGTGAGACAGGTACTCATCAGAGCAGAAGTGTACAATCACTGCCATCTGAAAGTGTCTCACTGGTGTTAATTTTAATAATTTGGAAGAACTCTAAAAACAGTGTGAAAAGTGAAAAAGCCAAAGGAGTTCAGTTGTCAAACAGCACAACTTTTGGAAAGGTGTTCATCACCCAAAAGAAAAAAAATACAAGTTCAGCAACTGTGCAAATGTTGTTCCCGTGTAGCAAGAACAACACCTACAGTTAAATAGGCAAGAATGCAACTGATGTAAATTAGATTCTGTGTGACCATATAAAATGAACTACTGGCCTGTAAGCTGGCGTAGATAACAAGAGGAACAAACTTAGTGGATAAATAAGAAAAGGTTGTCACATTCCCATTCTCTGATAAAATTCCTTTGCCCAGGATTTTCTCCTGGGAAGCTGAGAAGCCCCAGAGAAAAGGAAAACAATTCTGATCTCATTTGCTTCTCCTGTGTTGTGCTCATGTGGAATGTGTTTGGAGATTGTTTACCCACAGGTGATTGTTCCATTGGATTCTGCTGGGAATTGTTTTCACTCTTTGGCCAGTCAGGGCCAAGCTGTGTCAGGGCTCTGGAGAGAGTCAGGAGTTTTCATTATTATCATTTTAGCATTCAGTAAGTATCCTTTCTGTATTCTTTGATTAGTTAGTTTAGTATTCTTTAATATAATTTAGTATTATAAAGTAATAAATTAGCTTTCTGAGAACATGGAGTCAGATTCATCATTCCTGCATTCATTGGGGCACACTGCAGATACAATAAAAATTGATATCAGAGAAATGGAAAGACTCATCCTAAAGTTTCTGTGTTCATCCACATACCTGCAGCTCTTGGTCTGCTGCCCTTCTTGGAATCCCATTTTTAATGGCACTTCCCACCCGTGGTAAGCAGGCCTGGCACTCTCTGATTTCCATGTGTGGCACAGTGAACGTGCCAGCCCCATGGTGTGCAGGTACCAGGCTACACGCACAGCCACACAGCTCACAGGTGCAGCAGGATGGCTGTCAGCAAACACCTCCCTGGCTCTGAGCAGCTGCCTCAGAAGGGCTTTTACAGCACTTAATGATGCCCAAGAGACAGGCAGATGGTACCACCTGTGCAGCCTTCTGACTTCCATGCCATCTCACTGAGTACAAATTTTACTTAGAAATAACCTGTTCAGCAATTGATTCACACTTAGAATTGTCCTAAAATTGTCCAGGGCCAGTTGTCATGTCCCTGCCTCTTTGGTGGTTCTCAGGAAGCCCATTTTGATGGAAATGAGTCACATCCTTAGAGCATGCTTCACTCATTATCTTGTCAAAGCAGAAACACAGATAATGAAAAAATGTACTTAGGGAGAATTACCAGGCCATGGGCTTAGATAGGACCCAAAATCACGTGAAGTAGTCTTAGAAGAGAAAATGTTGAACAGTGAATGTTTCAGTAAATAGGGTAGGAAAAAGAATAAATCATACTGTGCTGTGATTCTAATAACAGATGTGTGTCTCTTATCCAAGCCTTAGCTTCAGTTGGCTGCAGGTTTCAAACTTTGCATGGTAGCTAAAAATACAGAAAAACATGCTGTACATTCTTCAAGAGGGGTGATTAGCCTCCTGCTGGAGGAATGTCAGCTATTGTTCTCCTCCCAATCAGGGCAGTTTCAAGATGAAGCTAAAGTCACTTTTTATTTTCCATCTCAAGTTTCCATGGTAACAGTATGTAATCATCATATTTGTAAATAGCAACTACCCATTTAACTTCACAGTCACTCTGAACATTTTCTGCTACAATTTTAACATCCTTGAAATGTCCAACTCTTATCTTCTCACAATCTTTCTATCAGTATAGATAATTATTTGGGGATATTTCTGTGTAAGAAATCTTCAGTGATGCAGTAGTACATCTGTATATAATACAGATGTGTGGGGGTCTGTACATGCACAGACAAAAAAATTAACATTTTCTGGCAATTATAAATCTTTATCATCCCATTATAAATCTTTATTTTTTTCAACTTCTTACAATGTTGTCAAGTCCAGGCCACTCAGGATGAATGCCATTCGGCCCAATTCACATTCCAGAGATTTCTTTTGGAGTTTCAACTAACGTTTTTTTAGTTGTGGCCAAAAATATAGCTATGGAAGAAAAGAACAGTTTGCCTTCATGGACAGAATCCTTACAGCTTTTACAGCAACTCTGGGAACAGGGCATGGATGATACCATGGATGATAAAGTGATACCATGGGAGATACCATGGATGATACCATGATACCATGGATGATACCATGGATAATATCATGGATGATACCATGGATGATACTATGGATGATACCATGGGTGATACCATGGATGATACCATGGGTGATATCATGGATGACACCATGATACCATGGATAATATCATGGATGATACCATGGATGATACCATGATAACATGGATGATACCTTGGATGATATCATGATACCATGGATGATACCACGGGTGATATAATGATGCCATGGATGATACCATGGATGATACCTTGGATGATACCATGGTGTTGGAGAATTTTGCTCAGACATGGCTTGAAGGAAAGAGGCCATGAAAATATACAGCTGATGGAAAAGTAAAAGGCAGCTGTAAGCAGCAATTCTCAAGCCTGTTTCCCAGGCATGTTTCTGTAAACAGCAAGAGTTCTCAAGCCTGTCTTCGATAACAAGTAAATACCTTGTCCTTGGATAAAGTATGGGAAAGCAAAAGTGACAAACATGGAGGCCTTGAGAATCTTTCAAATCAGGGTGAGAACACAAATCTTGGTTTCAATAACAAACCACAGGTATTGAAAACAAAAGGAGGGGTTGGTGTTTAATCTGTGACCTATGATGAGCTCGGATTTTGCAATATGTATGAGCTTAATTAACACTATTATAAAAGGTGCCTGGTGAATCAATAAATTGGAGTTCGATGCTGATCAAAGGATGGATGATACCTTGGATGATATCATGATACCATGGGTGATACCATGGATGATACCATGGATGACACCATGATACCATGGATTATACCATGGATACCTTGGATGATACCATGATACCATGGATGATACCATGGATGATACCTTGGATGATACCATGGATGATACCTTGGATGATATCATGATACCATGGATGATACCATAGATGATAACCTTGGATGATACCTTGGATGATACCTTGGATGATTATCATGATACCATGGATGATGCCATAGATGATACCTTGGATGATATCATGATACCATGGATGATACCATAGATGATACCATGGATGATATCTTGGATGATATCATGATACCATGGATGATACCATGGGTGATACCATGATACCATGGGTGATACCATGGGTGATACCATGATATCATGGATGATACCTTGCTGTCACAGAGACAGCTTTTTCGTGTCCTACTAGGAATTATCCCAAATTGGGCCAACTTTTAATCTTCTGAGAATTTTTATCTCTCGTATACACAAATCTAGATTTCCTACAATCCATAGCTGGAATTTGTTGGAATTTCTATCTGCTCTAAGCACAATTTGGTCCATAAGAACGCCTATGTGCTACTCCAGCATGGAATTGTATTGATGCCTTCCTGCCTCCGCTTGGCTCCAGGGCAGGCTGGGGACAAGTGGTGGGGACAGAACAGAGAGCAAGAGAGCAGCAGCAGGACTCTGCTGTCAGACCTGCACATCTGGTTATCATTAAATAGGTATTTAAAGGCTTTCCAGAGTAAGGACACAGAGCTTTTTTAACAAAGCCATTTCCCTGAATATCTCAAATCTCATCCCTTGCAAACTTAAGCTTCTTTCCCATTTCTTCCTCATCCACCTTACATCCCCAGAACACCTCTTCCTGTGGAATTAAACACCAAGAATTCAGCTTTTGGGTTTGATCTGACTCAGAGGTCTGTACTGCAATCTTGTCAGTTGTTTTCCATTAGGAGAAATGGAGAATGAAGTGGGGGATTACTTTGATGTAGCCCTTTTCTTTTCCAAAGAAAACACAAAGGTCCATTTCCTTGGGCACAGGAGGAATTAAACAAAGAGTTGCTTTACTCAGCATCTAGGCCCTCCCATTTGCACTTGGCCAGAGAAGTTCATTCTGGCCACAATCCTAAAGCTATTCCACAGAGCAACCTGTTTTCCCTACATTTATCCTGCCTAAAAGGTCACTGGTTATACCCATGAACTCTGGAACACAGCCCTCACTCACAACAGGACATCATTTTAAAGAAAAAACAGCAACAGAAAAGTTCCTGCAGGTTTGTTTAATCAAAGTTAAACAGTTTCATTGTGCAAAAATTAATTAATGAGAAATGCCTGTTATTTGAAACATGCTTTAAACTTAGAAATACTAGAAAAATATTAATATTTTCTTTTTTTCCCTTCCACATTCTAAGAAATCATCCTAATCTTTGCAGATAGACACCCAAAGTGAGGCACATTAATTTTGGGTCATTCTGCAGGAGTTCTGTTCCCTGCTTCCCAGGGGGCTGGAACACAGACAATAGAAGCTGGGATCTGTCTGCAGCAGATTCTGTAATGCTCCCAACTCCCTCCTGCTTTAAGTCATTTATGTTGAGGTGTATGGAGAAATACAAAGAAAAGAGGCTTGATTACTTTAAACATAAGTTAGATTAAATATACTCATTCACTTTAGTAGTGAATAAATGAAAAAGGAAGCATAAATTGTAGATTTTATTTCATTTAATATATGAAAACCATAACATTATTCTTCTTCACAGCACTGAATTAACATTGCTTCTCTTTTGCAAAGTGTTGGCATCAAATAAACAGCAATAGGTCAGTGACAGGGAATACAAATGAGCTTCCTTTTCTCAGTGCTATGGTTCTTTCTCCTGATTCTGGCAAATACAGGGGAAAATTGAATGTAGTATTCCATAACATTCTCTGGGAATCGTCAAATATTCTGCTAATACCAGACTGAATTATGTTAAACATTTATCTGTTAATCTTGAATTTGGTGGTGGAGCTAACTAGTTGTTAGTTACAACAGTTCTGTGTTGGATTTTTATTGTTAAATTCCAAGAAAATAATTTGTCAGTTTTGTTTGTAGAGGCTTGGGGTGGCTCAGAGCTCTATAAAATCTGAGCAGGTGTTCTCTCTGCCAGAGCAACTGCTGATGGTCTGCAGGTCTGGGAAGGGGCTCTGCTTCTGAAACTAAAGCAGATTATTACAGTGTTGCCAACAATACTCAGCAAAGATGTAGCTGAAGATTTACATCATTAAAATAAGTCACAACATCTGTAAAGCCTCACTAAATGCCACAAGGGTCTGGTCCTCACTGTAACCTCTCACAATAGAAACACAGAAATATCTGTTTCCTTATTTCCTCAATCTTTAAGCAGCTATCTACTTTGTCTGCAAAAGTTGTCCACACATTTATTAATAGGACACAATGGCTTAAGATCTGCCTCCAATTAGGGCAAAAGAAATCCAACCGGGAAATCAAGGATTTTACCTCACAAATTCATTTATCTGTGTAGTAACAGATACTACAGAAACACAGAGTTGAGTTGAGCTATTTATGACACAGTGATATTTACATACACTCCAAAATCTGTTTCATTTTCTGTCTTTAATTTTGTAATCCCTGGCTTTTGGATGTTAGGGATCATGATGAAGTTTTTACCATGTTTTCTGTCCCACACTTCCAATCCTCAGTATGATGGAACTGGTATTTTGTCTGGTGAATTAATTATGAGCTACTTTTATCATGTTGTGTTTGGGAATTAAGAGCCAGGCTGTTAACAGCCCCTGTGTATCACTGTGCATGAAGGAGAGATGCTGAGTGAAAATACTTCTGATGCCCATAAAACAGAATCAAAAGAAATGGTTCTGGTGAGTAATAAATCCTGTCTGATGTGAATTAGAATTGTGCCACAGCTGGTGGCCACATGGACTGCTATTTTCAGAGGCTTTTGTGTACCTGACAAAGATACCTGTGAGGGATTTTACATTAGAGGAAAGCACGTGTCCCATGCAGAAATTAAATTTGTACAAAAAGGGAATGTGTTCACTCCTGAGAAATGGCAAGTTTGAGGGATAATAACAGCCTGAGCTATTTTCATGTGGCTGATGGGTCAGTGAGGTTCTCAAAAAATCAGAATGAATTTGCACATTTCCTTTTCTGTATGCCACCCTTTGAAAGGTGTTTGCCACCCAAAGTATTTGATCAAAACATGTATTTTTGAAAACTTTTAATGAAGGAGAATGATAAGGCCTAAAGAGATGGAATTTTGAGCTTGTGGAAAAAAATAAGAAGGAAAAGCATGAGATTCCTGGATGGTGAAGAAAGGGCTAGGAATGGAAAAATGTGAAATGCTTGTGAATACTTTTATAGCATTCACCAATCTTATTGAGGACAAAACTGCCTAAAATCTACTTTTCAATTACCTTTTTGCCAGTTCCTTAGGGATGTTTTTTTAAATACAGGGCCACTTGAGAGTGCTGAACAATATGAACAAGTAATGCAAACGTACCCTGAATTAACATGAGCCTCCACATACCTCCATTCCATGTCCTTAATTGCAAGTTTTGCTTCCTTCAGAGTTTGTATAATGGGTTTAAAATACAAAGAAAGTGCCATTCAAAATTGTTATAGATACATATTATTAAAATATATAATAATATATTATAATATACAGAATATATTATTATATTATAATATATGTTATTATATTATAATAATATAGAATACATTATTAAATATTAATATTGGCTTTTTGCAAATATTAAAATAGATTCTATATGTGTAATGTTAAAATAACTTCATTACAAAAATATACTTTTTATTTTGATTGTTAATTAGTCTTAATAAAATAACTGATATAAGTTTACTTATATTACTTAGTTAAATGAAATAACATCCAATAAATATATAAAGAACACACATACTACAGATATACAACTATCAACACTCACTGCCTAAAAACAGTGTAAACCAAGACCCAAAAGCTAAAAGTGATAAAAATAAACTAAAAACACAAACAAAGAATACTCTAAGAAAATTAAACCTAAAAAGAGTCAGACTAAACAGTTCTTAGAATATGTAAACTAATTTAGGAAAGAAGTTTACTATACATAATTATTGATAAATATATTTTTATTAAAAACTGATGTAATAAAAAATATATAAAAGTATTTCCAAAACAACAAGTGTACTCTTAACTAAATACCCAACACCCAGATGTTTTTTACCCTTTACTTTATTTCTGTCTCCTACTGTCCTTTATTAAATTTTCACAAGAAAGGTGTTTTTCACAAAAAACACCAAAAAGCACCATGCAGAAGACAGTAATTAAGGAACTATTTGTTTCATACAAGACTGTTACCTGATAAAAATGTCAGAGTGTTGCAGGAGGTTTCATTGGCACTGGGTGGGGGATCCCAGGCAGGGATCTGCAGATGCACAGCTTTCCTGAGCAGTCCAAGCAATTCCAGGGGAGCCAGACTCTCAGCAGTGCAGAACAGGGGGATGTTGGGGGCTTCAAATACTCTGGAAAATCCTACAGAACACAGGGAATCGTTTTGGAGCAAGTATCACCTCAGTGTAGATGGCACAATTCCCTGCAGTGCCTTTGTTTTCACATCCTCATTGCTGCAAATTGAGCCCCCCTGTGAAAGATGCATATTTTTATTGGCTTTTTGCAAATATTAAAATGAATATTATATGTGTTATGTTAGGAAGTTATGCTGAATTAATTTTCTTAAGTAGTGTGATAAATATACTTTAGGTTATAACAAAATGTTAAAATAGAAAGTATGCTATGTAAGATACTTTTTTAGAGGAAGGAGGTACCCACACTGAGATGGCAGCCACAGGACACCTGAATCTTTCAGAGAAAGATAATTTATTGCTCCATTATCAGAAGAAATGAACTTCTTCCTGCCTCCCTCAGCCCTGAAGATGCTGTCAGGATTCAGAAGAAGAAGCTTACAGTGCCCATACAGAATCCTGTGTTTGAATGGAATTTATGCATCATGTATGAGGTGTATGAATATGCAACAGGCTGTTGTTTATAAGGGTTAATCCTCTGTCAATGTGGGTCCTTTTTCAGGCTTATGCTGCCCATAAAAAGGTACCCAGACTGTCCATAACTCTTTGTGTCTATTGTCTCGTATTGTCCTAAATCTTAATTGTCCAAATTTTTATTACTCTAATTATATTGCTATTTTTATAAACATTTTATTACTATTAAACTTTTAAAATTTTAAAAACAAGTGATGGCATTTTTCACAGCCCCAGCAGACAGACTGCAGGTTCCACACCCCCAGCTCTGCAGGTTTTGGTGCCAGTGCAGCAGTGATGGCCTCTCATCATCCCCAGACAGGTCCCTGTCCTCCTCCACAACCCATCCCCACTCAGAAGGGTTGCAGGGCAGGGCTGGGCACTGAGTGTCCTTCCTGCTCATTCCTGCTGAGCTATTAATGGCACCATTCTTCTTTGTCGCTGACATATCTTCTGAAAAATACTCTTGCTAGGATTTTTTCCCGAGAAGATGAGAGGCCTCAGAGGAAAAGAAAAACAATAATTATCTGCTGCTGTGGAATGCAACAGGTGCATCTGTGATTGGTCCATGTGAGTTGTTTCTACTTGATGGCCAATCACAGTCAGCTGGCTTAGACTCTCTGGTCAGTCACAAGATTTTATTATCATTCCATTCCTTTCCTTTCAAGCCTTCTGATGAAATCTTCTTGTCTTCTTTTAGTGTAGTTTTAATATATCATTTTCTTTTAATATAATATATATAATAAAATAGTAAATCAGCCTTCTGAAGCATGGAGTCAAGATTCTCATCTCCTCCCTCATCCTGGGACCCCTGAACACCACCCCCCTTCTTGTCCTGCAGCTGCCATTTACTGCAAGGTTCCTCTGCAGGTGAGCACACAAGGGATGAATGTCAGCTCACATTTCTGGGAATGTGTTACAATGAGAGGGAGACATTTGAGGATAATTAGAAAAGTGCAAGGTGCCCTACCTGTCATAAATGTCAGCAAGCTGAGAATCAATTTGCATTTCTCCTACAGAGAACATTATCACTTCTACATTGTACTACTGAAAATATGACACTGCACAAGGGAAGTATCAGAAGGTCTCCAGTTTTATTCATTTTTAACAATAATATCCATTTTACCATGATTTTTTCTAACCACATTTATATATGCGTATTTGCCTGGTTGACAGAGGCTGTGCACCATACAACTGATCTGTATTAACAGATTGCACAATAATTGCACAAACCAGACAGAGATTGCCCTCTGAATGTGCTGCCAGGGTGGAAGAGCTCAGAGTGCTGCTTTGTCATCTCTTTGGGATCAGGTTTTTGTTTGGGCTGGAATATTTCCTGTTGTGATGGATGGAATTACACCAGGAGACAAGCTGGAACTTACACTTGAATTTACAACAGTTTGCAGAATTCTGTCTGGCACAAAGACCAGCAGCCCTGTGGTTTTCATAGTGGGGTAACTGGTGGGGGTGTCAATGGTGCTGCACACCCCTAAGTGAGGGAAACTGTCACCATGACATTTTCTGGAAAATCCCTTTGCCACAATTTCTTCTCCTGGGAAGCTGGGAAGCCTCAGCTTCTCCCCGTTTTCCTGCTTTGGAATGTGATTTGGGGATTGTTTACCCAGCAAGTGAATTGCTTTAATTTAATGACCAATCATGGTCCAGCTGTGTCGAGGCTCTGAGGAGTCACAGGTGTTTATTATTCATTCTTGGGAAGCCTTCTGATGTATCCTTTCTCTTTCTTTAGTATAGTTTTAGTACAGCATTCTTTAATATAATATATTATCATAATATAATAAATCAGCCTTCTGAGAACTTGGAGTCAATTCTCATCTCTCCCCTCGTCCTGGGGACCCTCACAAACAGCACAGGAAACACCAGAGTGTCCCATCCCTCTGGGTGCCAGGCTCACCTGGGTGGGCTGCCCAGGGCTCCACTGCTTGTACTGGGACCTTCTGTAAGCAAAGCATGGCCTGGAATCTCTCACTGTCTCCCCTTGGGGTTGAAGGTGTTGATTTATCCCCATTTGTGGTTTGCTCCAGCAGCCCAGGGACACCAGCAGGGCTCAGCAGGGCACGGGGCCACCCAGCTCTACCCTGTCACCGGCTGTGTGCCCTGTGCCAGTGTGACCCTCCCTGTTTCTGTGTTCCTGAGCAGCCCAGGGGCAGCAGGGATGGATTTGCTGTCCTGCACAGCCGCTCTGTGGGGGTGTCAGTCTGGTGCTTGCCAGGAGCACCCCACACCCAGTGGGGCTGTCTGCACTGACTTCAGGACAAATCCCCTCTGCTCAGACATTAAAATGTTCTGTTTCTGTACCAGCTGTTGGGCACTGGGAGTGTTGGCTTGGTTGGGCCTTCCCACAGGTGTGTGCAGCTCCAGCTGTGTCTTCACAGAATTACAGAATGACCAGATTGGGAGAGACCTTCAATATCATCAAATCCAACTCAACAGCTCAACTCACCCCTGGCACCCAGTGCCACATCCAGGCTTTGTTAAACACACCCAGGGATGGGGACTCCACCCCCTCCCTGGGCAGCCAGTCCAGAACTTTATCACTCTTTCCATGAAAAGCTTTTTCCCAATATCCAGCCTGCATTTCCCGTGGCACAGCTTGAGGCTGTGTGCTCTGGCTGTGTCAGTGCTGCTGCAGACAGAGCCCAGCCCCAGGTGAGCACAGGCCCCTTTCAGGAGCTGTGCAGAGTGATGGGGGCAGCCCTGAGTCTCCTTTTCTGCAGGCTGAGCACCCCCAGCTCCCTCAGGGGTTCCTCTCAGGGTTTGTGTTCCCAGCCCCTCTCCAGCCTCCCCTGGACACACTCAGGTGTTTGAGGGGCAGCAATGTCAGCCCTGCCCAGCTGTCCCTGGGCTCTCCTGTGCTGCCATGTTCAGCAGTGCCCACAGGCTAAATTCTGGGCTAAATTCTCCTGCCACTCACTGCTGCCTTGGCCCTTCCTCTGCAGGTACCAAATGCTCAGTTCTAGATCTGAGATGGGAGCTCTGAGTGCTTTGTCTGAGGTTCACTCCTCGGTGTAACACTTGTAAGACTGGCTTGCATCCATCACCTGAAGAATGGAGAATTAGTCAGAAATATAAATTATAAATCTCTTATAAATCCTACCTGTTTTAATTCACTATGCACTTCTACTTCAGTTTTGCACATAGCTTGGTGCAGTTCCAACCTCTAGAGAAGTTTCCTGGGTTCAAACACAAACTGTTGGAAAAGCAGAGGTTTTAAGGGGGTGTTCCCATCGTGGCAGTGATTTTCAGGAAAAAAACCTCCACAGCTTGCAAAAGTCATGAAGTGTGCCCAGTAAGGCCCTGAGCCCACGTCTCAGCAGGAGGGCCTTACTGAGCTGCTGCTACCCTTGGAGGGGCTGTTTAATCCTGCTTTCAGGATTAAACCCTCTTTTCCCTAATTTTCAGCTCACACAGACCTTCAGGCTCTGCCTCTTCCCTCAGCAGAGGGTCCCTGAGCCCTGAGACGCTGCACCCCCTGGAAGGAGCAGCTCACAAAGCTCTGCACAGCTCCCACACGTTTTCCACAGGACTTGCAGAGGCTTTCATGGAAGGGAGACTTTTTTCAAAAAACAGATGTGAAAACTAGATGGCACTTCCAGAACCGTGCCAGCCAGGCTCATTTTCTTCACTGTGTGCCACACAAGCACTTTCTTCAAGCTGCTGTGCCCCATGGCCATTGGGTTTTATACATCTAACCAAGGCTGAGGGAAGAACCAGAACCAGCGAGCTGCACTGCCAGGTGCTCTAACAGAATTACGCAGCAGGCCATTAACCTCCCTGGGACACCGAAAGGTGCACTTAGACCCCTCGGCTAACCCATTCACTTTCCACGGCGGCACCTTTGTGTCCCAGCCCCGCCCCGCTCCATCCCCGCTCCGTGAGGGCCGGGCCGGGCCGCGCTGGCCCCGCCCGCCATGGCGCCGGGCCGCGCCCTCACGTGCCCGGGCCTTCCGCACACGTGACGGCCGGGCGGAAGTGACGTCACGCCATCGGTGCGCAGTTGTGCGGTGCGGCCGGCGCGGAGCGGCCGCCCCCTCCCGTCCCGTCCCGTCCCCGCGGGGCCGCGCACGCTCCCACGTACGCACGCACGCAGGCGCGGGCACCCGCACGCACGGCCGAGCCAGCGCCCGCCGCGCCGCCCGCACGCAGCGCCGCCGCTCACGGTGAGTGCGGGCCCGGGAACGGGGGGGACGCGGGCGGCCGCGCCGGGCCCGCCCCGCTGCGCCAGCCCGGGACAGCCGCGGCCCGCCCGGCCGAGGGGTGCCGCCTCCGGCCGGAACAGGTACCTGCGCAGGGCCCGCGGCCTCCCCGGCCCTCTCGGGGCACGGCGGGGCCGGGAGCTGGCGGCAGCGCGGCATCGTCCGGCTGCGAACTCGGTGCGGGCGGAGCGCGGCGTCGTGAGGGCTCTGGCCCGGGGCTGCGGCTGCGTGAGGGAGCCGTGCGGGGGCCGTGTGTGCCCGGCTCGGGGAGCCGCAGGCACCGATCCCCGCTCGGCCCTCGGCGGAAAGGGAGGCGGTACTAACGGGGCTGTTCTGCAGCGTTCGGAGCCGTAGGAACAGCGGGCCAATGGTGAAATCGGTGCTGTGAGAAAGGTAAAAGTCAGGGCTCGATGAGGGCAGCCAGCCAGCTCTCAGGGCAGATCTGGTGTTTGTGCACGGCTGTGGAAATCAGGAGGAAGAAAACACATGTGCTGCAGAGCAGTGCGCAGTGTGTCTCACGGTGTTTGCATTATCTGGGGGGTTCTACGTTCATTTCTCTGAAACTTGGTTTGTTCTTGAATGGCCGTGTGCGTGTTCCCTCCTGCGAGCAGACTTTCTGTCTGCTCTGATGCGATTTTGCTGCAAGATGTGTAATTGTCAGTGTCATAAAAGTTCCAGGCTGGTGGAATTCAGCCTTTCCTGCGCGTTTGGTGCGGTAATTACACATTTAACTCTGAGGTTGGAACGGAGGAGGGCTCGGGAGGCTTTGGAAATTCTGTGTCCGTTGTGGTTTGTGACAGCTTCGTGTTATTTCAGAAAGTAATAGGGAATAAATTGAAAATTAATGTAATGAAAAAATGCTTTCTAGGATTTGAGGAAGAAGCAGAGCTCTGGGCTTAAATACAAGTTCTAAATACAATTCCTTCATGTAGTGAAGCTGTACTCTTCCAATTTGATATTTTTTCTGTTTCTCATAGTTGATGAACTTCCCTAAATTTGGCTTCTGTGATTCTTACAGTGAGGACTTGGTGATTTGAGGACCTGTTTGAGATGAGAATACCCACAAATTCAAAGTTATACAGGAGATGCAGGGATTGGAGCTGGCAACTTCTATCCCCTTGTGCCATAGCAACAACAGAAATTGTGGACTTTGAGAAATATTCTGCAGTTTGTTTAACGTTTCCATAAGTTAGAAGGGGTTTTTTTTGAAGAAAGGAAGGTTTTGATAATGTTCTGTGGTATTTTGGAGACCAGAGCAATGCCACAATGTAGAAATGAAGTTGGATCACAAGCAGGATCTTTGTGTTATGTTTTCTGTATGGGTTTTGTTTGTGTGAATGACATAGAACTGTAGAGTCTTTCACATCTGGTCATGTTGTCTCCATCCTTACTGCCACTGAGCGCTAGTGTTGGTGTTAATGCAGGTGTATTTAAATAGGGAAAAGCCCTAACAAACCCTGGGTAGATCAGGCTTGCAGGTGAGAGCTGTATTCACCAGAAAGGATTGAAAAGCCTAAACTGCTCCATTCCTGCTCTAGCCTTAGGAGAAAAGAAGGCATGCACACCAAACTTAGTGCTTGGAGCTGTCTTATTCTTCCTCTGTGACAGCATCTTGTAACTCAAGCAGGGGAGGAAGGCTGCATGGGAATGAGAGTTCCAGCTTTGTGTTTTACTCTGTGTGAGAGCTTTGTGCAGAGTTGTTAGCTGTCCTTTTCTAGGCTGTGGTTCTGCATCCTCAGTCTGTGCTGTCCCTGTCCAGCCCTGCTCCCTTCGGTCTTGGCCATCTGGGGGTGTGTCTCAGTTCTCTCAACCAGCAATCCTTCATCCAGAATCCTGGCAGGCAGCTTATCTGTTATCTGGTGAGGGTCCCGGTGCAGGGACTGCCTGCCAGCTCTGTGGGCACCGATTCCAGCTGCCTGAACCCCTGGGCTGCCCCAAACCTCTGCTCTGCCCTGGACAGGCTTCTCCTCCTCCCTGGGACAATCCAGGGACTGCTTCTGAGGTCTTTGGGTGAATGGAAGGAATTAAGCACTACCTGCCTGTACCAGAACAGCACGGGTGCCTTGTCTTGGTCTTTATAGCATGAGCTATATGAGCTTTTAACTATTTCTGAGAAAAGTACCTGCTTTTGGCCTTGGATTTCCCTCTTTGGTGGCTGAAGGTTTAACAGAACACAGTGTAACTGAGACTTTAATTGTCAGTTGCTTGAAGAGCTGAAGTGTCATGAACTATTTTCTTTGTTACTTAGCAGTGGAAATGACTTCTTTTACATTACCAGGCGCTTATGTCTTTCACTTGTATTATGCTTTGACTGGAAGTCAAACGGGTAAAATGTAGAGTGTTATTAAGATGGTAAGTAACTTAGCAAGTGCAAATTGGGTCATTTGTACAATTTCATGGCAAATGGCTTTCTGAAAGTGTTCCAGAATGGATCCATGTTAAACCCTACAGTGCTTTGGTGTGTGTGAGTCTGCCTAAGATCCTAGAAGGAAAGCATTACTGGGCCACAGTAGTGAGCTTTAGCCAAGGTGTTTGGAGATTCCTCCCCAACTCTTGTGGTGGAATTGCCATCAAAAGAGCATTAAATTGCATTTGGTAGATCTTACTCTGGTAGTGTGAAAATCAGAAGGAACAAAATACATCTTTTGCAAAGGGATGTGCAGTTTGTGTCACAGTGTTTGCATTGATCTGTGGGTTCTTACATTCACCTCTGTGAGAGGCTTTTTCAAAGCAGAGTTTCCTAGAAGCATGCTTGTCCTGGGTGTAGCAGGAAAAGCTGTGTGCAAGACAGATCCAACTGGGAGTGCTAGAGCTTCAGCACTAGCAGGGGCTGCCCTTTGTGCTCAGGTCCCCAAAACCTGGCTGTGAGAGGAGGGTGGTTGTCCTGGTATCTGCACCAAGGTGAGATCTCACAGGCCTGCTGAGAGCTGGGTTTAAGTGCCTGGCTGTAGCCAGAGTGAAAGGTGAAGATTTGCACTCCCAGCATCCTTGGGCACTCCTTAATCAGAGCACCTTTAATAAGTGTGATTGCCTTCATTTCAGCTGAAAGAGTAATGCATATACAGTTAGCTCTGTGCAATTTATATACAGATGATGCTCTGTAGACACTGATTTGCATATTCATTAACATGAGAATGCTTTGGAGGGAATGCCAACAAAGCAGTTGAAAGACACGAATTCTTTGGGCTCCCTTTATACCGATCCTCCCTGGTGTTTGATGCGGACTTGGAGCACTCCAGGGAAGTGGACTGCAAGGTTCCACATCCCAGTGTAACAGATGCCCTTCCAAGTCAAATTATGGTGCGAGTGGGATGATTGCAACCACTGGGTAATACTACATAATTATACTTACACATGTTGGGTCCTTCAGAGAAGACCTGAAGATAATTATTTTTAATTAGAAGTGGTCTGACATTCTGTCTGCATTACAGACTGTGAGCACTCTGTGTAGGCTGGTGGCTCTGACTTGTCTGTCAGTGGTGAAAGTACATCCCTGTCCCACCAAAGCTGAATTAATTTGTGTGTGTGGAGTTGGAAGCATGGATTCATTTGCAGTGGGAGTGAACAGCTTGAGGCTACCAGTGTTATAGGGGGTTCCCCCCCTTACTTAGGTGGAGTTCCTGTCTGTCAGTCTGTACTTCCTTTGAGATCAGGTCTGTGTTGTGACATTTTCTATCCATTTCCTCCTCCTCTTCATTTTTGTGTGGCTCCTCTTTAAGCCATCTCCCATAGTCTGTGTCCATGTGTTGCTCTGCAGTCCTTGTCTACTGATATTTCTAATAGTTGGGATTTTTTTGTGTATTTAGCCTAAATACTCACAGGAGGCCCTTGCTGGTTTTCCACCTGGCAGTTCTTTTTGTTCACTGCCATTCAGAATGGTGAGAAGGTTCCAGAGTCTTTTCTCCTAATTGCTGTGGGGACTGCAAGGAGGAGCAGCACATTTGTGGGATATGAGGGTGTGGGAGAGCACTGTGTTATTTGAGTGGAAAGGTTTCTCCATCTCCTTAAGGCTTTAACCCCATAGCTGGGAAACGCTGAAACCAAAGTGAAGCTTGAGCCCCTAAGGAATTGGTAAATTTACAGACAAAATCAACATTGAAAGAGGAGCAGAAATGCACATGAGAAGAAAGTGCAGGGAGATATAAAGGGAACAGACTGAAAGTTTTCAAGTGAGAGTTGTACTTGAGGGAGAAGGATACACTGAAGAAAGTAGGGGAGAAAAGAGCAGCCTTGCTAAAAGAAAATGCTGGTCCAGCAAAATACACTTGTTGATTATGGCCCAGAGTTAATGCTGCTAAAACTCCACAGGACTTCAGTGGAATATAGCACTATAAGCACTTTTTTTATTCTTGAAGTATGGCTTGCTGTAGAACGTTTTCAAAGAGATTTGTTTCAAATGGCTCTAGGTGTGGGTCAGGTGATTCAAACATGCTGCTCTGGGGAGCTTTGTGTGATGTAAATGGCAGCTTGTTTGCTTTGTAGCTCAGTGGATTCTGTTTTCTTGATGTGTAATCACATGAATCCGAATGAAAAAGGCAGTTCTGTGTTAGTTAGTATTGTTGGAAAGTGAGAGGAGGAAGCCCATGAAACTGATGAATCTTTTAATTATCTTATATTGACTTGGAGTGTTTTGTGAAACCTGGTTATGAACTTGCTGACAGCACTTTCTGATCCTCATTTTGCACAAATGGCAGTTTTATATCTGTTGTGTACCAGGTGCTGCTAATTCTCTTGGCATAGAGCTGGTTTTAGTGCTCCTTTAAAAAGCAAACTATTTATGCTTTATAGAGTCACTTACCCTGGGTTTATCAGTGCAGCTATACTGATAAACTGCACTTGGATTCCTGCCATAACATATCCTGTAACCAAGGTAGTGCATGTGTAATTAAACTTCCTTGTTTCGTAAATTTTATTTACAAAATTTCCTTCAACTGTGTTTAACTGCTTAACACCCGTGTGGTTTAAGTAAGATGTAGAAGAAGTTGTTCAAATGTCAGCTCTTAGCAGTTAATAAGAAAGTCTGGTTTCATAGAGTGCCTTTGTGTCTTTGGTGCTTGCAGGAAGAATTACTGAATGTCTGAGCTGGAAGGGACACACAGGGACAATCAGGCCAGCTCCTGGCCCGAGGATTCCACCATGTCCTGAGAGCATTGGCCAGACATTCCTTGAGCTGTGTGAGGCCTGTGCTGTAAGCACTGCCCTGGGGAGCCTGTTCAGTGCCCAGCACCCTGTGGAGAAGAGCCTTTTTCAAATACCCAGTGTAAACCTCTCCTGTGAAAATGTGTGTGTGGAAACCTATAGATCTATGTACATGAAAACCTCTCCTGGGAGATCTGTGTGTATCTACCTATATATGCAGACAATCAGATGATTGAAGATACTGAGCTTTAATATGAAGAATTTTTTTCTAAAATACTGGAATAGTGGTTGTGAACAGTATTCCTGTATGAGGCGCTTAGAAGCATCTTCAATGCAATTTTATTTTCATTGTTGTTTGCATACAGAGTTCTTTTTAAAAAGAGATTTGGTTTTATTCCTGTGGGTGATGCTGTCTGTAGGAGCCTGGATTTTGTGTGAGTGCATCATTCAGAAATGACTGGACAGGACTGTGGGCTTGTCATAGGCTCTGAGGAACTTAGCAGGAAGTAAACAAAGAGCTGTGGGCTGGTTCTGAATGCACAGAGCCTTTTGCCACTTGCTGCTGTAGCAGTGGGATGGATGTTTGATGGTGAAGGTCTGGAATCCAGGCTCCAAGTGCCAGTAAGAACAGACCGTGAGTGTTTATTTGCATCTCTTGGCTAGAGACTTCAGGAGAGGACTGGGAAGAAAGCAAGGGTGGTGGATGGCAGAGAGATGCTGAGTGACTGACACATGGCAGGGAGGAGCTGTGTGACTGACACATGGCAGGAGGAGAGGAGCCCAGCACAGGAGAGCCCCTGCAGTGGGTTTGGAGCTGCACACCACGGGGGAGCTCTGGGCTATGGAAATATTTTGAAAGCGTGCTCCACAACAGGGAATGTTTCATTCCTGAGACATTCTCTGGCTGACTGAGGGTTAGGATGCTTTGAAACTTCTTCCTGCAGTCTTCCCTGCGTGTAGCTACAGTTTTAATGTTGAGAAGTGGTGGAATTGCTGCTTTTTCATTTGTCACATTTTCTTCCAATGCGTTTCCTTGTTTCCAGTTTCATGTTGATTGTTGCAATTTCAAGCTTTCCCTATACTTAAGTAAATTCTGTTTTTCTTTTTCTTTATTTCCTGATTCAGTTACTGAAATCATGAATCCTGTGTATAGCCCTGGATCTTCTGGGGTTCCCTATGCAAATGCCAAAGGAATTGGTTATCCAGGTAAGCAGCTCTGTTTTCTGATGAGTTTTGGTTACACTGCTCTTTGCTCGTGGTCAAGAAGAAACAGTCACCTATGAATGCCTTCATGTAAATCTGTTTTGGGATTGGGATGAGGTTGCTTTTAAATTTAAAAAGTGACATTAAAAGAATGATGTTATTTCTTCTGTTATATTTCTAACTTCAGTATCTCTTCCAATGCAGCTTATTTTAGGAGTTCTAATAATTACGCCCTGCAAGAAGGGGAGGCAATCTATTTCTGCTGCCAGTTGACTGGCACTGTTAACCTTTTTATCCTCTAATTCTTGTTCATGCTGTCTGTTCTCTCACTGCCCAAAGCATGGCATCAAAGGTGGCACCAAGAAAATGGCCAAAAATGTTTTTGAAATGGAAATGCATTGAATTTATTGTTTTATCTGCTTCTCATTGACTTACAGTTTTTCATTAGGTTTCCCCCATCGCCTAATGTATGTGCAAGGAGGCTTCATTTCTGATGTCTCTATAGTCTAAAAGTTGGATGAGGCAAGATTAGATTTGGACAGAACTCTCCAGGAAGGCTGAAGAGAAGCCTGGGTGCCTCTGGGAGACATTTCAAGCAGCATGTCTTGATGCTGCCTTTTTTCTGTTATCTCTGACAGAAGGGAATTTCCATCCTGGGAGAGGCTGCAGGGTCTTTTCTGCTCTTTCATAAGAAGTCAAACTTCTTTAGCTTTTACAGGGAGGCAGTTTTATGATTTAGTTGGTGTCTGTGTGGGGAGGCAGAAATTATTCTGTGCTGCTACTGTTTATATTCTTGGTAGCTGTACTATATTTTCTTACTGGTATTTACCATTCTTAAATCTGTTTTTCACCTTGGGTAATGCACTAAAATTCGTTTTCCTGTTCTACTTTTCTCTGTTCCTCCTTCTAAACAGTGGTGCATGAATGAATTCTGCTTATTGGCTTGATTGTCTCAAAAACAGTTTAATTTTTTTTTTCTTTTCATGATCCTCTAACTAGTGTACCTTCCTCGATTTCTACAGTATTTCTAAGGGAAACACCAAATGTGTTTAAATGTTTTTAGGTCTGTTGAGTGACTGGAATGGTGCAGTAATAAATTATAAAGCTGACACTATGTAACCATGAGTCCTGCAGGATGGTTTTACTCTCTGAGTTATAAAGGCTGTAGTAATCTTTTAATAAGGCAAGCAGCAGAGGCTTACTAATTAATATAATGTATGGAACAGTAATTTCTGTATTTATAATGGATTGCTTTTTCCAGCCTTTCCTTTGCTTTAGATAAAGATTATGGATTATTGTGGATTATTTGAATATAACTTCATATCTTTAGCTCTGTTCATTTTCTAAACTCAGATTTGTATTAGCCAGATTGAGATTTGTACTTATAAAGTATCTACATATTGCATTGAGGCTTTTGTCTATACTAAACTAAGTTATACCATAATTTATTTAGGACAAAATACTATTGTAAATTCATAAATAGCAGTTTAAACAACAATACAATCTCTAATCTTTTATTACTTTTATCTGCTATTATATATACTAGGCTATATTTTTAATTATGTAAGTACTTTGCTTGCCATTCTGCATAACTAAAATATCTGGAATTGAATTGGAATTGTTGCAGAAGTGCCTTAAATGTCTTGCTGCAGGGTGGTTACTTAGAATTCTCCCTTGCAGCAGTTGCTGGGTCAGTTCATGCAATGTTGACCCCTAAATTCAGCTTAGTCACTGATGTGTTACTCCCTTAGATAGTTTGCTGAGTGCCTGGTCCAGCCTTTAAGATTGTAGGATAAATACCAAGCACATTCTCTAAAATGAAAAGTAGAATTGCATTTTAGGATTTTTTTTAAATATTGCATGACTAACTCCCTCTTCTTTTATTCTCCTAAATGGAAAGCTGCAGATTCTCCACTCCAAATCATTGCATTTACATGGGGTGCATGGTGATAGAAAGTGAGGAACACAGCAGTAGGTGGAATGCATTACTGAAAGGCAATGTGTTTCTAAAGCTGTTGCATATTTAATAACTGTTTATATTATACTACACCTATTTTAGGCTGTTGGGTAGTTTTGCAGCAGCAAGAAATCAATATTCAAATGTTCTCATATGCATGGAAGTTCCTTGTGGAAGCTAAAACTGCTGCTTGTTGTGGTTACATTTTCCATAAATGACCTGTTTCTTGTGTAGCTCAGTGCAGCTTAAGCTGTGAACAAAGAAAGAAAGGACTGCAAATGTTTCCCACACACACTGTTGCAGATGTGTAGTGTGTTCGAATAAGGTTAAGTTGTACCAAAGCTTTGCACCAGGACCCTGGGAATTTGAAAACTGAGGAGCTGTTTACACTCTGAAAAGTTGTTACGACTTGGAGATGTTATTTTTAACTTTGATTTTTAAGCCTAAGGCTTTTCTTAGTCTTCTTCATGCTGACCACCTCATAGTAGTGCCAAGTGTGTCACTTGATATGTTTACAGAGTGCTTTACAAAACTGGGCTAGCATATATAGTCCTGAGCTGAGTAATTCTTATTGTTGGGAGTAATTGCTGAGGACTCTGGGATTCACAGTGAAATAAAAACCCTTCAAATCTCAACAGCAGTTTAAAACTAAGCTCTGAGTGTGACAGTGGGTATGCAAATACTAATTGCCTTTTATCTGAAGGAGCTGAAATCTTTATAAGTAGAGAGCAGAATGTGGTAGGAACTCCATCTTTCTGAATACAGACATTACTTGGCTTTACAGATTTGAATAATGTAAATAGGTTATTGGGAAAACTAATAGCTATGATTAATTCAGAAATTTCACTTAATCTGAACAAGCTTTGTGTCTTTCAGGAAACAAGCTTTTGCTAATGCTGTGTTGTGCCTTGCACTGCAGTAGATCAGTGTTCTGTGGTGCAGAAGTGTTTCACTGTCATTTTGGCAGTACCTCTGTGAATCACAGTTACTGCTGTCACAGTGTGTGTCTGAAACTGGGGAGCTTCTTTAATACTCAGTGTAGTAGCAAATATGTGTCAAATTCAGCAAGCAATTTGGGCTGCTGCTGCTTTGTACTTTCTACTTGAGATACCTCTGATCTGGGAGTCAGAGTTACTCTCACTTCTAGGGATTTATTTCTGTGAAAAAGTGCATTCAGATAAATACTGTATGTGATACCTTTTGAGAGCTACCTAAAAACAGAAGGCAGACTGTTAAGGGAATAAAAAGTTACATTTATTTAATGGCCATAAGGTACCCAGGGTATTGAGGGCAGACAAAGCTCCCCAGGGGCTACACCCAAAAATGGACCATGGCTCACAAGTTTCACACTTTTGTAAGTTTGGGCCATTTGCATATTGGGGGTTCATCCTCCAATTCCAGCTTCAGGTAATGAAGCCATGTACCTCAAGTTTGCTCCCCCAACTCACTTTTGTTTCCATCTCTCAGGCCTGAGGCAGTGAGGTGTCCTTGATTGCCGGGCCTGGAGAGGAATTGTTGTTCCCAAAATGGGAAGACAGCATCTAATACTCTATATGGAGTTTAGAGTTGGAAAGTAAAGAATTGCAGGATTACAAATACATGAAAAACACAAAAGCTAAAATCTTAAGGTATTATTTGTATGTCACACTAGGGGGAGGAGTGCAGGACAGCTACACAAAACTTGGTTTTGCAACTTAAGAGTTACTTGGCCACCAGAGATGGCTGGAAGAGGGGTGTAAGAGAGAATGGACTTGTGAAACCGTAGCTCTTCTCTTCACTTAGCATTCATCTTCAGGGGGCTTGGCAGAGGAGGATTGCAATGTTTTATTAGAGGAGGTGTGATTGAAGGCTGTTTGCTTGCCTCAGTTAAAGCATGTGCAGTGAGAGCTTGGAGAGTAAAGTCAGCCTGGAAGGTAACTGTGCTGTGTTCTCTCTCCCAGCTGGCTTCCCCATGGGCTATGCAGCGGCTGCTCCTGCCTATTCCCCCAACATGTATCCTGGAGCAAATCCCACCTTCCAAACAGGTATGTGAACTGGGGGCTCAGCAGAGACCTGGCCTTTGCAAGGGGTTAGAGGCAAGAAGGAGGAAAAGCTGTAGGGGCTCACAACAGCACTTGTACTGGTGGATAAGTTTTATATTGCCTTGAACATGACTCACGAGGAATCATCTGATAAATTAAAAATATTATAATCTCAAGTCATACTGCATGTACCTTTCAAGAAGGGAACAGTTGAGGTTTTAGCTGTTTTTTCTGTATTTCCAGATGATCCTTGAGGTTTGCATTGCATTTCTCTTCGCTGCTTCTTTCATGGCTCTGCTTGCTTTGCATCCTTCTGGTCATTTCCAGATTCCTATTTTTTCTTCTCTCTGTTACCCTCAAAACTTTTCTATTTTATCCCTTCCCTAAATTGTATCTTTCCAAGTTCAGCTTCTCTCTGCCCTTAGGATTGTCTTGCACAAGCTGATGGTTGCTGGGTGAAGCTGATTCACTCTTGTGGATGCAGGGCAAGGACTCAGGTTACTGCACTGTCATGGGTGTCATTTTAAGGAAGGGAATGGGATGAGCCTAGGAAAGGGGGAGTGGGAAAACAGACAAGAGCAAGGCACTCACCAAAGTTGGGGGTTTTTTTGTGTAGTTCTGCTTTCACTAGTAAAACATGATTTTAATGTGCTAATCCTCAAAACAAAACAGAAGCTGGTAGTGTTTAATTTCCACTTTAATTTTCCAGCAGGAACATGCTGAGACAACAGTGTTCTCCCTATGGGTATTTTGTATAGGAAGGAATTCCTTGCATTGCTTTGGTAATGCAGAGCTGGCCATCCTCAGAACTCTTCCACTTTCATGTATCATGCCAGTTCTCCAGAGCTACATGTGGTTCATAATCAAATTTGTCCCTGAATGCCTTTGTATAATTTCTGGCAGTAGGAAAGGATACTGCTTGAAATTGGGAATCTTATGCTGTGGGAGCTTGCTTGGTATTGAAGTTCAGTTTGTAATGGATGGACTTCATTAACTACCAGGAGACTCTTGAGGGTGTGGCAGCAATTACTGAGACAAAACACTCATGTAAAATGTTTGCCTGCAGAGCCTGTTAAAAGTGTGTAGCTTTCCTTGAAACTGTGTGGGATTCTGTTGGTACAACCTCTGTCACTGTTCAGTTTGCTGCTTAGAGGCAGAGTGAGTGCAGACTCACACTTTGTCTTGTCTTTGGCCTTGAATTTAAAGTAAGGAGGCACATTAATGTTAGAGATTGCAGAAACTAAAAGAAATCAGTCCCATGGCTGGGTATTGCCACTGTGCCAGTCTCATATCTGGGATGCCAGCGTGCACCTGCACTGGGTTGCTCCAGACCTCACCCTGAGAGCCAAGTTCAAGGGAGAGCAGTTCCCATCAGGGGGATCCCCTAGCTCAGGTGGCAGAGCCCCATGTGGGCTTTGATTATTGGCTTTATTTCTGTCAGGCCTCTCAGTTTCCCTGCCTTCTGTGCTGCCCTGCATGTGTCCTGCAGCTGAGCTGAGCAGGAGCTGTAGGCTTTGATCCTGGCACCAGGTAACTGAAGGTAGTACAGTCTTAGTACAGGCTGCGGTTTGCACATCCTGCTGCAGGAAGCTGCATGAAATCAATTTAACAAATCATGGGAATTCTGGCAAAGATTCTGGACCTGTTAGACTTAGTCATGTTGTAATATTAGTTTGCATTGATTAATCTTGGAATATATCTCATGCTATATACCAAAGTCAAAGAAAGAGCCTTTTCACTCCTAAGAAAAATACATAAAGATGCATAAAAATCATATTCTGTCATTGTATGTCATTAATTTTTTAAAAACTAGTACTGTTGGTCTTTATTGCTGTTGAATAGGAAGTACACTTTTATTTCAGAGCTAAGAATAGCTTTTATTTTTAGCTGCTCTTCAAGCTGTGAACAAAAGTTCAAAATGTACCTCTAATTCAGGCAGATAACAACTTGGAGTACTTTGTCCTAACAGTTGGGATGTTTTTATATCTTTTTTAACCTTTCTGATGTAACAGCTTGTTTGTAGAATCAAAGCTTTTGTAAATTCATACTACACAGCAGTATTTGAATGTGCTGTGCCACTGCTGTTACAAAAGGGGGCTTTTTACAGGTAACTGTCTTAAATTACTGTGGTTTTGACTTCTCCTGTCATTTACTGTTAAGGTCTTTGTTCCATATTATGGAGAAGAAAAAATGAATGCAATGGCAGAATACCTCTTGTGCAGATTTACCACTTTGCAAGAATGAAAGAGAAATTGCCTGTGCAGCTGCATCAGTGGGTTTTTAGAATGAAAGTGGGCTTCACTGAGGACTTGGTTGCAGTGATTCTTCATGTTCAGCATTTTGTAGCTGGGGTTTTCACCACAAATAGCTCTCCATACTAATAGAAGTCACTTCCTCAGCGTGCTGGATCTGTGAAATACTTAGGATCTCAGAGTAAGTGCTGTGGTACAGCTTTTTTAAAGGTAAAAATACTATTGAAAAGAAACAGTCAACCTATTTCTTTGTTAGCTAAGCAACTTTTAGTTTGAAGGGTGTCATGAAATTGCAAAGAAGCCCAGACTTCTTTAAGAAGAATGAAGGTCATGTGTCATCATGCTGTTTGCACAGACTGATTTTTGACAGCACAAATGCCACAAATTCTCTCTCTGTACAACTTCAGATCTGTTCTCTGTATTGAAGTCAGCCCATTCCAGGCAGTTTTTAAAATCAACCTGATCTCTACTCTGATACTCTTATTTTTTCTATAATTACCAAGTGCCTGTTCTTTCATGCACTGCCCTGGTACTAATTTATTCAATTCCAACTAATTACAAATACAACCTGTGGATCTTGTGTCTCCCAGTGTGACAGACCTGCATGAAATACCAAGGTCTTTTCACAGCAGCACAGGCAGGGCCTTGATGCTTTTTCCAGACCAGGTCATGCCTGCTGTGTGCCACCCTGAATGTTAAAGCTGGTGGGTGCTGCTGCTGAGGTGTTCATATTCCCACTGTGGCCATGGAATAAACCTGAGAGTGTAGCATGCAGAAACATTATGTATATTATAGAAAATATATATATAAACATTATATATATTGTTATATATATTGTTTTTTATATATATATATATATATATATATATATATATATATATATATATAATATCAGTCTACTCCATGCCTCTTCAAGCCCCTTTTCTGACACCTTGTCTGATGAGGGCTGGAGAAATTAAGGAAAAGCAGTCTTTGGGCAGTATGAACCAGCAGTTGCCAGTTATCCCTCTGAAAATTCCACAGTTCCAAACATTTACAAAGGCAGGCTGATTTTGGGGGGCCTGTAATAGGAATGCCAGCCACATTCTGATGGCATCCCAAGTCTTACTGTAGTATAAAACCAATTCTTAAGTGATGTTTAAGGACATGTCTACATATATAATACTGAAAAAGATGATTTAAGGATCTTAGTGCCTTCCAGGTTGAATTTGCAGCTGCACTGAACTTTGCAGTGTTTGTGTTTTAAAGGTACAGCATTTCATGTTTATTTTAGCCAGTTCAGAAAATGCCAGAAAACAAATAGAAATAAAGGTAAGTTGAAGTAGAGGTTGCAGATTTTGTCTCTGTTCTCTGGAAATCCATCATGAGGTTTTTAGATGATTCTGGCTTTTGAAATTCTTACTCTTGTGCTGTATCATCCCCTACAGCAGGTTAGTTGACGGCTGCCTTGTTTTGCCAGTGTGATTTGGGGTGTGTGGAGAATTGACTGACACATGTGCCAAGTCCCCCTGTGCAGAGGTGCTGCCTAATATGCCACATCCTGGTATTTATGTGTTATTATGAAAATGTGCTTTTTGCCCTGTATCCATAGGTGCAAGTACACAGTTACCTTTTCATGCTTAGTTGACACAGCCAAATACTATTTCCAGACTGTTTCCAGTATTAGGAAAGTGATAGACCTTGTGCTTGGATATTGGGACTAAACGAAGTGTGCTGTTACATTTTGGTTAAATGGTTTGCTCTGTCTCACCCCCCCAAAATGTACAGTTTATTCCAGGCCTGTGATCCTCCCCTGCAGTACCATGGGTCTGTAATTCCATTGGCCCAAGGCCTATTCTGCACCCACTTTGAATCTCCCTGTTAGGCTGTGGGGGGAGACCACAGATTCTCTCCTGGCCCTTTTCCCCCCAGGCTCTCCCTCTCTCCCCCTCCTTCCCCTTCTCTCTCAGAAGCCTGGTGGGACCCCCAAAAAACCCTCAGCTAATCAGCACCCTCAGAAGCTGTGTGGAGTCTCCTGGCCTGTCTGCTGCTACCAGTGAACCCCCAGCTTAGGGGCCCCCAGGGATCCCTCAAACCAACAGCTACAGTGAAGTACTCCCATGTGAGTACTTCAAGAAATTCCTCTGACTGCCCTGGAGGACATAAGACCCTGGCAGGGGGCTCAGAGACCTTGGCACAAAGCCCAAGACCCCTGTGCCTTTCACCTTGACCCATGGAAAAAATTACCAACCTTATATGAGGATTTACAAGCCACGAAAGTTTAAGTAGAATGATAGTGAATTTATCACAGGGTGAAAAATAGATATTTAGAGGTTTTTAGAATGGGGGTTCAGGAGGCAACATGGAGGAATCTGGACATGTTCGATCTTTCTCCTTCTTCTTCTTCTTGACCTCCATCTTCTGCTGTGATGATGGCACTTTTAGGTTGGTTTAGAGTAGAAGCTGTCTAACATAGATGACAGGTATTGGGAAGTTATGGTAAATAATGTAGTTTTTAGTATAAAAAGACAACACCACCTCTGAGGTGGGCAGTGTGCCTCTGTCTGACCTGCCAGACAGATCTCAGCAGGTCAGAGAAAGAATGTTCTAGATAAGAAACAATAAACAACCTTGAGAATGAGAACAAGGAATCCTGACTCCTCCTTCATCTGCCAGGCTGGGAAAAGAAGCCTGTGCATATCTCAGAGTCACTCTGAGCAGCAGACACTCTGAGAGCCATGAAGTGTATGGAGCTGGGGAGTATGAAAATGATTGCAGCATGCTCTGTGTGACTGCAGGTTTCCTGTGTTGCAGGTTACACGCCAGGCACCCCGTACAAGGTGTCCTGTTCACCCACCAGTGGGGCAGTGCCGCCCTACTCATCCTCCCCCAACCCCTACCAGACTGCTGTGTACCCAGTCCGAAGTGCCTACCCCCAGCAGAACCCATATGCACAGGTACGTGGGCAGAGCACACAGTGCCCCTGGGGCACCTCTGTGTCCCTGTCATCTCTGGGGAACTCTGAATTTTTCATCTCATTCATTTCTTTGTGCATTGGGACAACATTTAGCTGCCTGCTGGAAGAATTCTTAACACAATGATTTAGTGTGTCTGCATTTTTACATCCTCTCTTGCCTGACAGTTACTCAGCACTTACTGTAATGTGTTCACTCTTTGAAGTGACACTAAATTCAGCAGTTAATCAGAACCTGCTGGATCCTATAACTACCAGTATCCTGGTTTTTTGTTTGTAAAATTTATTATCATTTTGTTATGAAGTTTCTGTTGTAATTTCACAGATTTACCAAGTCTCATGCTGGGGAAGCTGTTGAGAACTATTAAAAAGGATAGAATTAAGACACTTCAGTAAATATGATATTTTTGGGAAAAGTTGGCCTTCTTTGTTTAGTGGGAACTCACCTGGCATATAAAGAGGATTAATAAGCATGTAACAAGTTTTATTCAGTCTGCTTAGTGTACTTGGATTTGCCAAAAACATTGGATTCTTTTACTAAAAGCAACTGAACAAAAAGTTGTGAAATAATGAAAAGTTCTGTTATGGATTAATATATGACAGGGATCAAAAGGAAGGGAATGAATGATGCATGAGTCCTTATGGTAGAACTACTAAGGTCCCTACTTCACTTGTTATCCTAAATGCCTTAAAAAGGGATAAAATGTTAAATTGCAAGTGAAACAATTTTAATAGCTACAATAAATGTTTCATCTTCTGCTCTGTAAATTCGTTGCATTTAGAGTAATACTTCTATTTTATGATACATTTGTGAAAGAAGCTATCATTTATCTACAGATACACTGTAATTACTTCATGCACTGTTTTTTTTCCAACAGCAAGGCACTTACTACACACAGCCTTTGTATGCAGCACCACCCCACGTAATCCACCACACCACAGTCGTGCAGCCCAATGGAATGCCAGCAACCATGTACCCTGCTCCGATCCCGCCGCCCCGAGGGAACGGGGTCACCATGGGCATGGTGGCTGGGACCACCATGGCAATGTCAGCAGGTGGGTGCCCTCACACCGAGGGCTTCTCAGTGCAGCTCCCCTTTGAGCCTGGGGGAGCACAGCTACATGGCAAAATGGGATGCCACAGGTGCACTTGACAAAATCATACAAATGTCGGTACAGAAGGAATTGTGCAGGTGTGTGTCTTCACAGAATCACAGAATGATCAGGTGGGAGGAGACCTTCGAGATCATGGAGTCCAACCCAGCCCCAACAGCTCAACTCACCCCTGGCACCCAGTGCCACATCCAAGCTTTGTTAAACACACTCAGGGATGGGGACTGCACCACCTCCCTGGGCAGCCATTCCAGAACTTTACCACTCTTTCTGTGAAAGCTTTTTCCCAATATCCAGCCTGCATTTCCCTTGGCACAGCTTGAGGCTGTGTGCTCTGGCTGTGTCAGTGCTGCTGCAGACAGAGCCCAGCCCCAGGTGAGCACAGGCCCCTTTCAGGAGCTGTGCAGAGTGATGGGGGCAGCCTTGAGTCTCCTTTTCTGCAGGCTGAGCACCCCCAGCTCCCCCAGGGGTTCCTCTCAGGGTTTGTGTTCCCAGCCCCTCTCCAGCCTCGCTGCTCCGTCTGGATGTGCTCAGTGTCCCAAGGTCCTTCCCAAGCTGAGGGGCCAGAGCTGAACAGAGCACTCCCAGTGTGCCCTCACCAGTGCACTTCTGAGTGAGTCCAGCTGAGTCAGATTTGTTCTTGTTCAGCAGTACCCACTGCCTCTAAGGATGGAGGTGCCACATCCTCTTTCCAGAGTTAGTATTACGGGACAGCAGTTTTTCTTCATGTCTGTATGGAATATCTCTTACTCTTACACCCTTTGTTTCTCCTTATACCAGTGTCAAGAGTGTGACTTTGTCTTCCCACTGCGTTTCTCTGTGCCAATTGAAATCAGCAGCCTCTCAGAGCTGAGGAAAATGCCATGTTCTGAGCTCACCCCTCATATCACAAACCTTCCTTGTCTTGAGATACAACACTTTGTATGTTTGTACTGCCTGCAGGTCCTCTGTGTCATGGGAAATGGTTGGGGATGTCACCTTCCCATTGCCACAGTCTTTTGGTGGTAGTGTTTTGGAGAGAATGGTGTTTAATCAATAGTTCAATGTCATCTCTGAGTGTTTGCTGAGGGGATATCATGCTTTGTTACTCCCTGGGTAACTCACAAAGAAAACTCCACATTCACTCAAGAGATGCTAATTTAAAAATCTAATAAACAGGAGCCATAAGTTTGTTTTGAGATTCTGGTTTGTATCCTGTCAAAGTTACAATTTAATTTGAGAAACTTCAAAACTAGAGTAGTTAGATGTCACTAACAGAGCTTCATTAGTGGGGAAGAAGCCTATCTGTAATAATGCAAACAAGAATTAATTTATTCTGATTTATCAGTCAAGTTATCTCTACCATCAAATATTCTTAATGGCATGTTAAGCCTGCTGTGGGAAGAGTTGCTTATGTTGCAGGGTTTCTGCTAGAGCTATTTTTGAGTATTGAATATCTTTGTATGCATGAGCCTAAACATCCACTGGGCTACAATGGCCCTCTGGCATAAAGGTTTGAAGAAGACTGGGCCTGGAATGCAAAACAATTCTGGTAATTTTGAAGATGAGTAAATTGTAATTGTCTTTAAAAGTACTGTGATTTTACTCCCCTCTCCTTTTTTTTTTTTTTTTTTTCTCTCTAGTAGAATTTTTGCTTACTGAGAAACTGTTCTCTTCATTCCAGGTACTTTGTTGACAACTCATTCCCCAACTCCAGTAGCCCCTCATCCAGTCACTATGCCCACGTATCGGGCTCCAGGAACACCAACCTATAGTTATGTGCCCCCACAGTGGTGATCATCCTGGCAGTCAGTGTAAGTTGCATTGAAAGCTGTTAGACTTTCTTAAAAACAACAGCATTTCAGGTTCTCTGGGGGACATTTTGCAATGGGGGGTGCTTCTGCAGTATTCTAATTGAGCTGGAATACTCAAAAATCATGCTGGGGTTTCTTGAGTGGTCTGTGTTTTCACAAGTCATGAATAATTTTCATGATGCGTGATTGTCAAATGTGAAAGAATGAGCCTTAAGTTGACCTTATTAAAATACATATGGAATTTAATATATTCAGTAACTTGGAATAATTGGTAATTGTTCAATTCAGCAGTACTGTGATTCCTAAATTGAATGTATTTAACTGTGTGATTGGCTAAATATGTAGGCAAGGTGTTTTGCCTTGCTCAGAGGGTGAATATTTGTCAGAAGCTGCTGAAACCATGAGATGATTAGAGATAACCTTGAGATAATTTCATATACTCACTGTGTTTCACATAAGTATCAGTTAATACTTCATGCAGTCAGCATGGAAAAAGCTTTTTTAGTGTGAACCAAAATTTAGATAGTGGGTTTCAAGAAAAAGAGTTTAATTTTGAAATCTGCTATGAAGTGGGATGGATTTTGGAGGTGTAATCTGTGTCAAACTGACACAAGGACTAATGTTTTTGTGATACCCACTTCATTTCTAGTTTGTTTGGTTATTTTTAGCATAAGTTGAAAACAGCTTTATTTGAATTAGTGACTTGTCAGACCAATTGAACTTGAAATTTTCACTTTTAGTCCATTTAGTTTATGACAAAAGTGAACTTTGTTTTAACTTTTTCTGGATTTCTGTTTCAGCAGTTAGAAGTGCAGAGTTCTGAGATTGTGGGTGACAATTTCCTTTGATTTAGTAATATAGCAGCCGTGTCTCATTTTGCTGTGATGGTACTCAGCTGTCTGCAGATCTGAAATGCTTCTCACTCATGAAGTATTTCAGCCAAGAGTCTCAAACCACCCAAGTACAAGAAATGAAAATTATGCTGCTAATAAACTCATGACTGCTGGTAATTAAATTTAGCACAAAACACGTTCTTAATATTCCATCTTCTACCTTAAAAACAATGGTGGTCCTGACAGAAAGTTGGACTGGACATGACCAGAGCAAGTCCATGTATTGTTTTTATCTCAAAATGTGGCAGGATAACTGCTAGGCAATGTTATTTAAATTTGGCAATTGTTGGTGTATGTGGTGCATGCAATGTTAGTGTGCTCTGCCACACTCAGATGGAATTTCACCTAATTGAGAGTATTTCCCACTCTTTTCCCCCTCTTAATGTAGGTTTAAAGATGGGAGATATGCAATCAAGAAATTGAGGTTTAAAAGTTGGTGCTGAAGCCCTCATGCCTCCAACCAGGACTTTCCTTCTGAATGCTTTCAACACTTGGCTAAACACTACTAATTCCTGATCACTGAAGATTTTCCAGTGCTGCATATCTTACATCTTGGAACTCCAGCAGTTAGTCTTAAAGCAAATCCTGTTTTGTGGACTGTCTTGCAATTTTTTAGCTAATTATAATGATAAAAAGGGAGTATAAATTTATTCTGATCCATATCTAGTTGAATGCATGTTAAAACACAAAAACAAAGCTTGCTCAATCTACCTGCAGTGACTGATGCAAAAACCATCGTATGCAAATCCAAAGGAACCGAGAAGTATTTTACAACTTGTATCACTAATGCACTGTTGTAATGTATGCAGGGTCTGACAAGGTAGAATCATGGAAGTGAGTTTCTTTCTAGAATGCCATAACATACATTAGATGAGTGCTTCAGCCTGTTTCAGGTTGATGGAGTTGCCAGTTTCAAAGGGGCATATTTTTGTTTTAGTGATGTGTTCTTTTCAAATTCAGCTTATAAATTGGAGTGACTGGAAAATGAGTCAGACAAGCTGTAGACATCCCGCACACCATTAGTTTACTTCATACCTTTTCATTTTCATTGTATGGAATCAGTGTTATACAGATGCTCTTTAGGATCAGAATTAAATGACAGAGGTAATGCTGTGTGTGCCAGTAAATAAGGCATACTTCCTTGAGGCAAAACTGGCTCTTAGGAATAGTAGGAGGTGGTATCACCTGCAGAATGAATAGCATGTCCTGGGGAGATTTCTATCCAGTGCTATCTTTCAGATAATGCAAGATGTGTCAAAGTGAGACTGCCACACAGACTGATAGAAAAACTCTTCCTTTTAGTTCTCAGTTGAGCAAATTCGTGCTGTTTTTCCTAAAGAATGTTGTAGTCAGTTGAAAACATATGTGCAGTTGATCCAGCTTGCTTTCCAGAAACTTAAGAGGTGCAAGGGCTTTCTGCAACAGAGTTCAGCTGCATGTTATTCTGAGGAAAGCTTGTGTGCCTGATGAGTATGTTAAAGGGGAACAAATCATTTTAACACAATTTCCTTATTATCTACTTGCAGTATGGACTATGGATACTGTGTAGTAGGGCTGCCAGAATATAGAGGGTTTAAATAGCAGTTTCATTTTGGGTTTTTTTCATGAAAATATTTGTAATTGAAGTAGGAGCCATTTGTTGGTTACAGCCTTTTGATGTGTTTTCTTAGTATTTTCTTTTTTTTTTTTTTACTTCCTAAATTGCACTTGGAAGCACGTAAAATAAGACTCGACTGCAGATTAGCATTTCATTGCAATGAGTCATTTGTGATATTCTTTCTTGCAACTTCAATTTTTAAAGTACCTCAAAGCAAATGCTGTGGGGATAAAGGGCTAGCCTTGGAACCCATTTGTATACCAAAATTGTTATGGGAGAGATTTTAAATTTTTAAATTTGAATATTGCACATTAAAACCGAGGTTCTTCTTAAACCTGCTTGATTTACAATTCCAGAAAGATGCAATTTTTTTTTATACATTCTGCCTGCAATAAATTATGCAGTAAATGGATATAAAATGTTGTTCCCTTTTAAGCATTTACACAGAGGTATATCAGGCTGTCTTGTTCTCGTAGGTTAACTTCCATTCAGAATTAAATTTTTTGAAGTTGTGTATCTTAGTTATGCTTTGTTTTGGGGTGTTCTGCTCCTGTACAGGTTTGGCAGCTGATTTGGGGTAGCATCAGTGCTGATTTAGTGCTGCCATCCCAGTACTCTGCCCTGGTGAGAGGCTTGTGTACCTTCATACCCAATTGGTGGTTAGAGCCTTCAGTAACTTTATTTTTTACAGTAAGCACTCTCTGTATTTTGTACCCTTTTTTTTTTTTTAAATAAAGTTTAGGTTTATTTTGCATGAATCACTGTCAGTGGATGGCCCCCTTATTTCTAATGCCTTGAACATAACGATGTTGTTGGAATAAGTACTTTCAACCTTACTCATGAGCACTTACTGCAGCTTAGGGATTTCCATATGTTTTTATATGGAGCAGAAATGATCCAAGACAACCTTAGTTGAATGTGTACTGCTTTGTTCAGTGTGTGTAACAATTCCATGTGTGTGTTAGATTTGCAGCTGTGATCAGTCAGGTGTGGCAGAGCACAGTGAGCACCAACGCAGGGCGCTCGTCCCGAGCAGGAGCTGAGGGCTGGAGCAGAGCTGTGCTCTGTGGGGAGGAGCTGTGAGGGCCAGGCTGGAAGTTTTGCTGTCTCCTGTCTCATCATCATGAATAAAGTCATAGGAGAGAACTTCCGTGAATGCTGCAATAGAGAATAGTCAAGGAATTAATATAACTTCCTATAGATTTGCTCTAACTTCAGATTCCTCAGTGTCAGCTTGGAACTGGGCTCCGTGTAGTATTCCATAACACTTAGGCAGTCTCACTTACTTGAGCACTTTTTTTTCTGAGTTGCATTATGGGATTCATCCAGGAGGGAGAGAGTGTACCTTTTCCAAAGGTACTGCACCTTCCAGTCCTGAGCGATTCTGATCCTACTGGGAGGCTGGAGCTTGTCTCCAGGAGTTCTTCTGAAAAGTAACCAAAAGCACAGTGCAGGGGGATGGGGGAATATGTGTATATATAACTATCTCAATGGTATTTTGTTGCAAATAGTAGAAAGCATGGATATAAAACTGCAGTGGGGGAAACTGTACATCATTAAATAGGCGTTTACACAGCGAGGGTCTTACGAAACATTCTCTCCTGCTTTTTATATAACATTCCCTATTTAGAATTCCTTTATAAATGAAAACGCAGTATGTGTTTGCACTAAAGCTCCTCAGCAAATTAAAAGAGCTGGTGCAGTAGAGACATTTCAGATCAAGCTTCTCTTTAAAAAAGAAAACTTTTATGGCAGCTTTATATAATTAAAAAAAAAAAAGTACTACTATAAACCTGGAACTGAAAATAACTGTTGCAGCAATAACTAAGAGAAGTCCAAGAATTTTTTTTAATTCAAATTTCAAGTGTTGCGTCTAGATAAAGTATTTTTTAAAAACCAAGGTATTCCCTATGTCAGTAACAGCTGATGAAAATGTCTTTTAAATGTAGCAGCAGCGAAAGAAAAATGGCTAATAATTGGCACCAAAACCACATAGCCCTATCAGTGTGGTGGTGGTTTACTAAACACTGGGAAGGAAAAGAGACGACCTACTGCTAGATGTTGCTTATGCTTGTTGTAACCCTCTCCTGTTAGGAGTTTCTAGGAGACATGCAGGATTGCTGCTCAAGAAAGCTTCATTTTGAGTGTACTATGCAAGTTAAATGCTTAGATGCAGCTGTAGGTGAAAAAGTCCTTTATTTCCATTGAAGTTCTTCCTTGTATCGCTCCATCCACTGATAAAGCTAACCAAACAACAAGCAAACCACCACCCATCAGTAGCAGGGTGTCTGGCTGGTGTCAGGAGAGCTGATGGTTCAGAGCTGTGCCCCAGGGCACTCAGCATGGGCTGCTCTCCTGCAGGGTCCTGCCTTCACTGCTCCTTGGCCAGCAGGGCGAGAGCATGGACTTGGAACCACTCCCCAGTGCTTCAGCACAGTGCTCCACACTGCTCATGTGGGTCAGCACATCAGCCTGACACCACCACCTAACTCTAGGCTCAAACCAGGGGTGGGACCTGTGTTACCACACTCCTGTGTGTGTGAGACCTCCCATCTTAGGAAGGTGAGCAATAGTGATGCTGCAGCTGGAGGTGTGGCACAGAGCCTGTGGCTGTGCCTGCTCCATGGCTGCCTGGGCTGTGTTTGTGCAGTGCTCCTCAGGACACGGCCCCAGCCTGTGTCAGTCCAGCTTCCTCAGCCCTGGGAGGCAGCCTTTGGGAGGGCTGTAAAAGACATGGCCATTTCAGCCCACTCACCCTGTTCTCATTAACAAGTGTCAGCTTCCAATCCTGTGTTTGTCAGCTCGAGGCTTCCTGCAGAGCCCCTCACACAGGAGGTGAGATGCCCCAGCTCCTGGCAGGAGCACTGCAGCAGGGTGGGCAGCTGGAGCAGGGCTGGCCCAGAGCTGAGCTGCTTCCCCTCTGCTGGGAGGGCTCTGGGCACTCTGCAGCCTCTGCCCAGCAAGGTGTGCTGTAGGCACCAGGGAGGGAAGAGGAACAGTGGGGACAAGAAACCTTTTCTTGTGCAGGTTGCTTAGAACACTGAAACATCTGAATTTCACTCGTAGTAAAGGGTCCATTTGTGACTTTTACATCTGGACAATTTATGGGCCCTGAAGTTTCAACATCAAGAAAATGAACATGACTTTTCTAAACCGATTGTGACTTTTGGGCACTTAGCAGGCAAACTGGGAAAGCTTTTTTAGCTGGCTGCTGTACAGACTTGTTTTAAGTAGAAGGGATTTGTTAGTGGGTTTTTTTAATTGTAATGCTATTATTGGCTGCCCTCCTGTCCTAAGATCTAAAAAAGTGAGTGCATGCAATGGAAGTACAAGAGGCCCCAGTAATAGTTCTCCATGTTTGTTATGAAATAGACACAGGTTTCCTTTTTATGACTTTTTTTAAAACTGTCTTAGGAACAGTTGTATTGGTACTTTTTTTTTTAAGTTTAGGTCAATGTTGTCTTCCAGAATAAGTTTTAAGGCATCACTCACTCCTGCATTGAACTATCGCATCAACACAAAGAGTGGAGATTCCATTCTGAGCCAGTTCAATTGTGAAAATTCATACTTTTTTTATTTTTTATGCAATTCAATGAGTAGATGAGCTCAAGTTTAAATTCTTAAAAGCACGTTTATTGTAACAAGAATTGTTATGTATTAATACTTCAGTTTTCAATAAAGATTGACTTGTGTTGCTTATTGTGGTTTCTTTCCTACTGTCTTCGGTGACATCCTTCCAGAAAACATTCTGTGCTGGAGAACAGTATGGTGCATTTAAACTCTTCAAGCTGATGGAATCTGGTGATTGATAGAAGCAAAGCAAAATGTTGAAATGGGATGAGTGCCTTTACTCAGTAAGGTTTTCTGATTCCTAACAGAACACAATGGCAAAGCTCCCCAGTGGGGAATAAAGCTGCCCTAAGTTGTCCTGTCTGAGAGTGTGGTAAAGATGTTCAGCCCTGCCTTGTTCCCTTTTGAGACATTTCTGGGGTTTGAGAGGTTTTATTTTATAGCTTAAAACAAAGGAAATGGAACGGATGTAAAATTTGACAATACTTGAGCATTTGCTTCATACCAAAGCCACGCTGTTTGATTGGAGAGGTGACAGCCCTGAGCAGAAAGCTGTTAGAAATCAGTGTCTTGAGTGTTCCCCAGAAGGAAAGGAGCTGAGTAGGTGTGAAGTGTGGGTAATTATCCTATTTCTTTAGTGTGTGGGTGGTTGTAAAGCTCCGGGGGAACAACTAAGCTGCTTGAACTAACTGGCTATTTTCATTTATTGTAGGTCTCCAAAAATAACAATAACTTACCTGATAACCTCCTGGAAAAAAGCAGCACATGTGGAAGAGGAAGGTGCAACGTGACTGCATCAATCTGCAGGAATAGTGTTTCATTGTCAGGATTATTGCTACAGGTAGATTTAAGTAGTTGAGCTTCTAAAATTGTAGCTGAGCATAAGGGATGCCATGGACAGATTTTTTTTTTTTCAGTATGTTTTTCCTCAAGCTGATTGTTGGTCAGTTATCCTGGGATTGCTTTCATGTCACAGGTAGGTAGGTTTGGGAGTTTTTTGCAGAGCACTGCAGCTGATGAAAATTCATAATCCTCCACCAGTGGGTTGCTGAAATCTGGGATGCTATAAAGGGAAAAGCTGTTCTTCAGAATGGTGCTGATCACTCCCAGGCTAGAAGGGTTCTGATGTAGCTGTTCTCCTGGGAGTCTGCTGCTCTGAAACCTGACCTTGTACTGGATTCAGCACCTGCAAGGACGTGGTGCTGAGCACTTCAGTCCCTGGTGGTTCTAAATGTATCCATGGAACTGCCAAAATGGTGGGTCAGTAATGGTTTGACTTCTCCCTCTTGCCAGATGGATTTTGCAGTGACAGTGTAATTAATGTGTGTTACCCTTCCCTCAGTGACAGGTGGCTCCACGTGCTGTGGAGATAAGAACTCCCTCATTTAGGGCAGCTCTGAACACCTGAGAACAACCAGAGCCCCCTCCAGTGCTCAGGCAGTGATTGGTAGAAATCAGGCAAGAAATTTTGAGTTTCAGGTTTTCCTGTAACTAATTCTGGGCAAAACCAAACCTTGCTGTTTCTAACATCTTGTTTTAGATTCTAAACTCTGTGGCTTGCTGTAAACAAAGTCAGGTAACACAAAGTTTCATTGGTGAGCTCCCTTGGAATCAGGAATGATGTACTTACTTAGACGGGATTTTTTTGTGTAGGAAATTGTCAGTGTTGCTGAATTGCATGGATGAAATGTCTGACTGGTGTGTAGGAGGCTAAGTGCTCTCCAGGATTTTATTTTAGTATCCATCAGGCTATAAGCTATCCTGTCTTTATCATCCAGAATAGAATGGAGGCCATGTGATGACTTTAGGTTTGTAATGTTTATTTTGAACAGCAGCCAGAAGCCTGTGGCAGCTGTGGGAAGCTGGGCTGTGTCCCAGGGAGAATTGCAGATGCAGAGGGGAGACTGTTGGTACAGGAGCCCCACTTGTAGTCCTTGGTGGGCTAAGAGATCCTTCCAATCCAAATGTGACAGAAGGAACTTGACAAGGAGCAGCTCAGCTGGCAGCTTAAATTACCACAGCTGGCCATTCATGTTTGGGCTATAGTAATCTACTTGGTAGTGTTTCACAATAACTTTTTCTTTTCTGGGCAAGAAAGGTAAAATATGTGGGCAAATTGATGCTTCAGAAAGGGGAAGGGGAGCACACCTTCCCCAAGTTTTGCTTTTGCCAGCCTTATAGGAATTGTAATCATGTGAAGTGCCCAGCTGAGCTCAAATGCAGCTCCCTCAGCTTCAGTGAACTCGTGGCTGTATTTGGGGATAAGGTTTTTCTTGATGGTGTGATATAGATAGCAAGTATATTATTTCAGGTTACTGGAGGTTAAAGAAAAAAGCCATAAATTATTATCCAGCCTGGGTAATGGGTGGGTGCTGCTTAGGAGAAAAGGGAAAGAAGTAGGTGTGGAAGAATAGAAGGAGCTTGTAAGCAGAATGCTGTTCCATAGCTGCTTTATAATCAGTGGTTAATGCTTTTTGGGAGGATTACAGAACCATGCAAGACTTCAAGTTGATAGCTTGTTTATTTCCCATCTCACAAGTGTAAACGTAGGCAGTCACACACAAAGGTACACTGCTCTGGGGTCAGTAGCACAGGTATTTCATTTGCACAGGCTGTGAACAGGGAGCTGCTTTGGTAGCAAAGTTGTGCAAAGAGAAGCTCAGGACGTGGGGAGAGGAGGGGTGTAGTTGCAGGGGGAAAGATGCCAGGAGCGTTGAGCAAAAAGAACAAGCAGCCTGCATTTTTCCTAGAAGTGCCAGCACTGCCAAAGCCATGGGATTTGAGTCATGGAGCTTGCTAAGGACATGTGTGAGACACATGGGAGAAATAAGGTGTGAGGTGTTCATGGCAAGGCAGGGCAGCTGGATTGCTGTGAGGCTGGGAAGGAGCACCTTGGCTTCTGCAGAGCCTGCAGCCTGGCACTGGAAAGGAGGAGACTCCACGCTGCTGCCCTGAGCTGTGGTCCCTGGAGGCATTTCTGGATTCTGCCAGCTCACACTGCTGGCTGCACCTTGCACTGCCTCACTGACAGCAGCTGCACTGGTGGGGCACTGCAGCCTGAAGATTGATTCCTCCCCACACTGTCCAGCTGAAAGAGCACCACTGTGTCTTCAGGGGCTTAAAATCAGCTGAAAACACTTGTGCTTTTTTCAGTTCGTTTTTATCCACTATCAAAGTTCTTTAACCCATTACTTACCTGAAAACCTGAGCCTCAGCTTTGCTTGGGCTGGGAGCTCTGGACAGGAGTTCCTGTGGTGGCTGGTACAGGACATTGTGGCTGATGCTTTGTGTTGTACCAGTGTGGTGCTGCTGCTGACAGTAGAAGTGGTGAGTCCTCCCCCTGTGGTAGAGAACGTGAGCAGCACAGCAGGCACAGGCTGAGGCTCCAGCATTTAATGAGGTGTGAGCAGTTCCCTCCTTAAAGCTTGAGCAGTTGCTGTTGTACCATACTCACTGTCAGGTGGGCTTTGCAATGCCCATAACCCTCATGAGCAGGTACGTGGTGGAACTCAGCAGGAGAATTAAAACAACTGAAGCAGTAACAATGAAGAAGGAATCAGCACTTGCTGGATGCTGCCCCACCTGCCAGGGGCTGCCAGCTCAGAGTCTGGGAGGGGAGTGCTGCAAACTTGTTCAAAACACTGATGTTTGCATATCAGTCTTGCCACAGACTTCTTCAATGATGCTGTTACATGAAGGTGTGCTTCACTGCAGTCAATCTGGAGGAGCACAGCCTGATATTTTGACACATCAGGTGAAAGGCCTCTCCATTTAAAGAAAAGCTAATTTCTGCCATTCTGGCATCCCAAGAAATGAAGTGTTCTCAGTGTGAAGCTGAGATTCTTTTATTACTGGCAGGTGCCTGGATTCTGAGTTATCCCTGTTGTGACCTGGTTTTCAGGAGGTTTTGGGAAGCTCTTGGGACACCCAGGTGCAGATGGTTGGCTCCTGGATGGCAGAGCAGTGTCCTGCACAGTGGGAATCTCCTGCAGTGCAGTGGTGAGCCAAGGACTCTGCTGGACACAGAGGGGGCTCCTCTGAGCTGACACCCCCCTGTCCTTCAGGGAATGGGCAGAACAGGAGAGACAGTAAAGGCTGCCTTGGGGGAACTCTTCTCTCCATGGGAACTGACCTGTTCTCACTTGAAGTTAGCACAAAGACAATTTGTGCTGGTTCTGATGCTATTAGAACTTGAACAGTGTATACACCCACAGTGTCTGAATCAGATATTCTAAACTTCTAAACTAATAGTTTTAAATAGATTTTTTTTTCCTTTTTTTTTTTTTTTTTTTTTGGTCAGAGCACAGACTATGTTATTTAGTAGCCACTGGTTCACTTAACTGGTAGCTTCAGGAAATCGTCTTTCATTTGATTGACATCCTTTACATAATTCTGTGTTTTATTTGACCAAATGAAATCTGGGCAGATTTAGGTAATCAAGAATCATGGCTGTTTTCACAAGAAGCTTCCTAAATGGATATCTACAGAAGGAGAGGAACAGGTAGAACCAACACCTTTAAAAAACACCCCAAACCACCCCTGACTCAATCCCTTTGTCCTTTTCATGTACCTCAATGCAGAACTGTTTTCCTGAGCAATTCAGCTGATTCTACCCTAAAATCCAGAAGGGTTGGTGTTGTTCAGACTCACATCAGGAGCTTCAGTTTGTTTTGTACACAAATCTGCATTTCTGGCCCCTGTTAAAGGTTCAGCTCCAGAGAAAAGTTCCTGATATCTCACAGCTCTGATTCTTCATGGTTCAATTGGACACTTCTTGTGGAACTGGCACTTCTTGTCCATTTAGCCCAGAGATCTTGTCAGAGCTGTTCTTGGCCAGCCAGGAGCCCCATTCTCCCAGGTTTAGCTGATGCCCTTGGGATCTGCCCTCTGTGCACAGCCCAGCTGAACTGAGGGTTCACCCCAGTGCTGCCCATTGCCCGAGCTGTGGGAGCCACTCCAGCCCAAATGCAGGTGCAGCAGGAAATTTTGTGGGCTGGGTTAATCTGTTACCATCTCTCACACAGCTACACTTTGCCATTTAATGAGTAACTTGGGGGATGAGATGACTCTGAGTGTCTGATCACTTAAACATGAGGAGGTTACACCTGATCTGTGACAGTTTGTTTAGGAAGCACCCAGGGTTATGGTGAGAGTTGGGAGGTTCTGCTGCTGTTAAAGTAAGGATAGTATTTTGTGATGAATCCTCTTCAGAGCAGTCTGTGGGGTGAGCATGTTGAGCACAGTGGGTTTGTGGGTTTGAGCCTTACCTGTTTTCTGTGCTGCTGCTGTAACTCCAGCACTTTGTGTGAGCAGCTTTTTTACCTGATCTCAGTCTTGCATAGGGAATTGGATCCTAGCTCCAGATGTGGTGTGCAAGACTAGAATCCAAAGTGAGGACACTTAGAAAGAGTACTGATAGTCCAGTGGAGAGTAGAATTCTTCCAGAAGTTATTAACTGCCCATTGACTGGGATGCTGTCTGGCCAGAGAAGTCTGGTTTGGCACTTGAGAAATGTCTGTAAAAAAAGTGTCTCTGTAAATCCTTTGTGTGCACTGGTCAGAGGTGCAGCCAATTCTGGAAGAGCTGATAAATGATGATTATTTTAACCACTGGATGCATATTGACTGTTCAGAGTATTGCTACACAGGCAAGTAGTAACAGCCAATTCCTGTGTGTGTTTCAGAGGGGAGGAAGGGCAGGGTTGTGGCACTTCACAGCTGCTGCACTCCAGGTCCTGTGCCACTGTCACCCCATTTCCCTTGGGAGAGGAGGTTAGGATTTCTACCAGAGTGCCTTCATTGTAGATGTAATGCTGAGTGTATTAAGCAACATTCTGCCTAAGACCACATCAGACATTGCAGCAAGGGGAGCTCTGAACAAATGTCAGCACTTCCTTCACACTGGGGACAGAGTGCTTTTGAGAGGGATACAAAGAGCTTTGAGGAGAATCTCCATCCTTGAGTGAACTCAGATAGCAACTGGACAGGACTATGAGCAACCTGTCACAGCTGGCCATGCTCAGTGTGGGGTGTGATCCTGGATCTGTGCTGGGGAGGGATTGTCCTCTGCCCCTCTACCCCCCTCCACTTACTACAAAGCTGATGATAAGCTCAGAAAATTGATAACATCAGTGCCAACAGCTTTTCTTCCTGGCCAATCAAAACAGACATGCCATGGATAAGGAAAGGAGGGTGCAGACACTTAGGGTAAACACAGAAATGACAATTGCCTTCTGGTGCTGGGTGGTGCTGGCTGCAGCTGGCTGACATAGCTCTGTGTGTGTCTGTGTGTCAGGGTCTCTTGGTCACCATCTCCCCCCGTGGGTGTCTGTGCACACCTGGCAGTGCCTCAGTGTGTCTCTGGGTGTCCTTCAGTGTTCCCATGTCTGTGTCTCTTGGTGTCTGTGTGTGTGTTGTGCTAATACTGCTGTAACTGCCTCATCTCAGTGACTTCTTAGAGAATATTTTAATTTTTTCTCCTTTTGCCCCCCTCTGCCCCCAGCATTGACCCAGTGACCCCTCTGCTCTGTCCCTGTGTCCCCACAGCTGGGATGGCTGCTCTGGGGTCCCCTCCTGGCAGGGCCCCTGTGGCTGAGCAGCCCCTGGTGGAGCTGCAGGAGAACAATCCCCACAGTGGCTTTGGAAAGAAACAGCTTCACACAGATAGACGGGCTGGAGACAAACACAGGCTGAGAGTCACTTTTACAAGTTTCTTTATGAAATTAAATGTTGCCCCTGGTCTGGGGGGAAGATATAGTGCAAGAAGGACTTTGTACATGCTACTGAATTCAGATATCCCTGGATGACCAGACTTTGGTCAGCTACAGCATCAACAAACACTGGATTTCTGAGCTCTGCAGACAGTTAGTGCTCACTCACACTTGAGCTGGAATGAGCCAGTGTCTTCCTTCCACTGTCACAGGGTGTCTCCTAATCTAGGGAATTCAGTCAGTATGGCTTCTAACTCTCACTATGGTAAGGCAAATCTTTCTTTTTTGCTAACCAAGGTTTGAATTCATTCTTTTTGGCCACCATTTGAAACTTGGGTACTTAAAGTGAGGCTCTTTATGCCAAATTTAGGCCTTTATCAAGTGGTTTTCCATTTTTAAAAGTGTCAGTAACACTCCTTGAATTTGAGGGTCTGTGGGAGTTTGCATAACAATGACGTTGCAGAGTTGAACAGCAGACTCTGACTTCTGGGAGCTAGGTTTGCAAATATTGACCTTTCTTTAAAAAAAAAAGGAAAAGAAAAATTAAACAGACAAAACAGGCATCAAGTTAACAACATCTGACAAGAACAATTACAGACTTACAAAATACACAGTTCTGATTTTTACCATAAATAAACACATTACAAACAATGAGCATTTTCATTGGCCAGGAAATATGGCAGAATGATGGAGAGACAAGAATCTAAAGAATTGAGTATGGTATTAATTAGGCACATTTTTCTCTAACTTATGTAACTCAAACCCACTAGAGAGATTCTTCGACTTGACTCATGCTGCAGGTTGGCACAGTTTAACGTGGGGCACCGCTCACCGGTGCTGCTGGGCTAAAGGAGGGAGGGAGGAGGTCACAGTGCAGCGCTCACTGTGCTCTGAGGGCCTGCAGAGGCTGCTGAGTTAGCTGGACACGTGGAGGAGGATCACAGCTCTGAGAAATGCAGGGCATGGGGTGGGCACAGCAGAAGGTTCATCCCTCCTCACCACGGACTCGGAGCTGCTGTTGTGAGCGCGGCAGCGGCCTCGGGGCCCGCAGGTCCATGGGCTGCCCTGGGCTGTGGCAGCTGCCAGCCAGCAGTGTGGGCACAGCGGGAAGGAGTGAGTCCGGTACAGCTGACAAGGTAAATCTCTCAGGCTGCAGCCTGTCCAGCTCCCTGCTGTGTGCTCCTGGAGCTTTGCCTGCTGGGCAGGGCAGGGCAGGGCTGGCACCGCTGCACGCAGCCTCACCTGGGAGCCAGCGGGTCAGCCGGGCTGCACAATAAATAGGGAAGGCAGGAGCACCTGTGCCATCCTCTGTGGGCACAGGGCTGGCTGAACCTGGGCTCCACCTGCCAGCAGGGAGGGATAAAGTGCTTTCTCAGAAGGGCTTCAGGCACAAACAGGGGCTGCCCTATTTCCGGAAGGGCGTCAGCCTGCTGATGTTCTGCCAGAAGTTCGAGGGCTTGCGCTTGGGCTCTGCCAGCATGAAGACCTGCTGCTGGGGGAGCGTGCTGGGCAGCGTGGGGTGCTTCTGCCGCAGCAGGAACTCGTAGTAGGGCCTGGTGACGGCTGCCAGGAGGAGGAGGAGAGGGGAAGATGTTAGTGTTTTGTGGAGACAAACAAAACTCCACAGCTTTGTGCAAGTTGTAAAGCCGGGATGTTTATTACAGCTCTGAACACATGTGGAGATTCCTCTCTAAAAGACATGCACACCTCTGGGAACTCTAGGGTTTTTTCTCTCTCTCTCAAATCCATATGTATGCAATTTCACAATAGGTTCATACATATTCATTTTTACGAATTTTGTGTGACATTTGCCAATAATTCTTCTTTCTCAGAAAGACTTCCTAGGTCAGGCTGACCTGCTCTCACAGCAGTCTCTGTCTCTCTGTCTCTCTGTCTCCCCCCTTAGCTCTGTCCTTGGGCTGAAGCACAGCCTTTCTCTGAACACAGGCTTTCTACGAGAACAGGCAGTCAGGCTAAGTAGGAATGTTTTCAAGCTACAGACTTAACTCAAAGATGTACATTTCACCTCAATCAAAATGGATTTCTACTCTGGAAAATTTCTACTCTGTCTCATTAGTCAAACACAGCTCCTTGCCCCAACTCTACCACCTCCCCCAGTCCCCAGTAAAGCTGCAGGGCTGTGAATTGGGTTTGTCTTAGTGTACCTATTCCTTCAAGTTATCCTTACTTTCAGCAGTGCCTTTTAGGATTAGAGCTCATGTGGAAGGCCCAGAAATGTCCTGCATGACAGCAGGGCTGGAGAGCTGCAGCTCCTGGCTGGTGACAAACTGAGCTGGTGCTTTTGGCTGTGCTGGGAGAAGCAGCTGCTGTGCAAGTGCTGCTGGTGCCTGTTACAGCCTCCTGGGCTGGGTTTCTGACTAGGAATGGTCAGTGCCTGCATGGAGAACAAGGCTGGTCTGTGCTGCCTCCCGAGGGCTTTGCTCTGTTGGCATGGTCTGGCTTCCTTCCAAACTTCCCACTGTTTGCAGTCAAATCTTATTTCTGGCCCTTTTTGACATGTAGCCAAGCTTGCTTTCAGGAGATGTGGCTGGGCTTTAAGTGCTGGCTGTACCACCAAGGGGAAGTGGTTTTCCCTGTGGGTTCAGAGGAACCAAGTGCCACCTCTCCCTCTGAGCAGAGGGAAGGGGAAGGTGCCAGCAGCAGGGCTGTCTTCAGCCACAGTGCTGTGGGCACAGGAGCCTTTATTTTGCTTGACTTCACTCTCCCCTGGCTGCTACTAATTGTCCTTGTCTCTGGCAGGTTGAACCAAGAGCTCTGCCCAAGCACGGTCCCTACCCTGGCATCCTGCCCAGGTTTCAGAGCATCTTCCACAGGCAGGAACAGCCCCTGCTGCAGAGACCTCGGTGGCCCTCTGTGCACCATGGGGATTGCTCCAAACCTTGCCTTTTGCCAAAGGGAATGGCACACTGCTGGGGAAGCCTGGATCCTAGGGAGAGGCTGTGCACTGGCCGTGGAGCAGGAGCTGCTGGGTTTGGCAGAGTGCTGCTTATGTGCAAAGTGGCTCTTCTGGAGTTAGGAATGATCTCCTGACTCCAGCCCTCTGAATCTACCAGGAACTGTAGTGCAAATTGTCACCATCTGGCCTTCTCAAGAGTTTCTTAATGTCACTTCATTGAAGCCTTTCCCATGTAGTAAATACAGAGCCACCCCCCATTCCCACAGTGCTCCTGTGCTCAGGTGTGACTCACCCTTGGGTTTCCCAGCATGATGCTGCTTGCTGGCATTCAGCATTGCCTGCTTTTTCTGCACCTCCGTGATGGAAAACCCTGGAAGATGAAGCAGATTCATGTCAGCAGCAGGTCATCATTTGGCACCTCAGGAGAAGACAGGGGTGGGCAGATGCCTGAGGTGAGAGGCCACAATTGCTGCCAAGGCTGGGGGGCACAGCCTGCCCCCCCAGCCTGTGCTGGGCTGCACAGACCCCCCTGCAGGGTTTGCTGCCTGCCCTTGGCCCAGGCTGCACTGGGGGGAGAAGCCACTGCAGGCCACTGGTGGCTGAGATCTTTCAGATCACACCAGGCTGAATTGAGAAGGATTTGGACAAAACAACACAAACCCTCTTGGACAGGGAGAAGCCTTGACTGAAGCTGTTCTATACTGCTCTGGACCCTGTATGTAATGTATTGACTACTTTGTCAGCCCTCCTTGAACTCCTGAAGATACATCAGCCTCCCTGAGGACAAACTGCAGTGATGGCTTATGGTGGTTTGCAGTTTTTTGATTGCACAGATTCATTCACAATGTGTCATTCAGCAGCCCAGAGCTGCCCTCGAGCATGGGCTGGCTTCCCCACGCTTTCACTCCTCAGGTATTAGCCAATGGGTAAAAAAAGATGAAAAACCAAAAATAATAATAATGATTTAAATCCAAAACCGTCTCCCAGCCTTGCTCTTTCCATACCCGTCTCCTGGTCGAGCTGCACCTGCCTCCTTTCATTCTCAAACGCCTTCAGCCAGCGCTGTTTCTGCTCAGGCTTTTTTGCACAGAACAAATGGACTTCCTCAGTGTCTCTGCAGTGCAGCTTGAATGCATTTTTCACACTGATATTGAAGTCCTTGTCTTTGCCATCTTCCACATCCAGTATTTCCATGTCATCCATGCTGATGCGACTCTTGTAGTACAGGATGTCCCTGCGCAGGAGGTCCTGCAAGAGAGATCACAGCACATGGAGCTGTTCTTGATGTGATGGCAATTTACCCTTCCTGCATCATTACAGTCCTGGCAAAGAAATCACTCTGGGTGTGAGTCTGTGCAACTGCAGAGTGCTGAGCTGCTGGGGGCATGCAGGGAGCCACAGTGCTTGTTCTGCCTGGTGGCTGTGCTGGGGCCTCTCTGCTGCCTGAAGCTTGGCTGTTATGCATGATCCCAAATCCTCATTAGGCCTCTGACAGAAAACACTATTTGAATCTTTCAGTTCCTGTTAAAAGCAAAAATAATACTAAGTAGCTCTTTGTTTTTTGTTGACAATGAAAAGTAACTTTGAGGACAGTGATTTTCATACCTAAGTTACCTGCAGGTACCTGCATGCTGTGGAATATGCAAAAAATAACTGGCACATTCAGTTCTGAAATTCCAGTGGAAGGTACCGTTCATTGGCTCCAAGAGGGAAGATTTCTGTTACTACTCAGCTTATGAAAAAAGCTGTACTTACAGACTTACATGTGCTGTTAGCATGGCCTCACTGACAGCCAGGGCCACAGCTGTTCATCAAACCTGCAGTGTTTTCTGAATACAACACTAAGGTGGAAGTTCAGATGAAGAACAAGGTATTTAAAAGAACTTGTGTGACAATACTCATCACTGAGTTGTACAGAATAACCCCTCACTAACCCCAGAAGCTGTGCGGTGCTTTCCCCTTGTGCTGTGAGGATTAGAGCAGTAGCTGATTGCTGTGCTCAGGTGCACAGAACACCCCAGGAGCTCAGAGGAAAGAATGCACAGAGTGCCAGGAGCACACAAGGCCAGCAAGAATTAAGGAAACAAAGGGGTGGAGAGGGAGCTCACTCAAATCCACCAGCACAGCAGCAGCCAGAATTCATGGTTACCTTCTTGCAGCAGACAAGCTGGTGATCGAAGAGGAAGAACATCCTCTGTTGGCTCTTGGCTTGAGGGTGGGAGATTTTGGCTAATTCCCCAGAATAGATGAGTTCTGAGCTTCTGACTAGGACATCTTCTCCCTGGGAACAGCACAAAGAACAGGTTGGTCTCAGCCTCATCTGAAAGTGGGAGCCTGAATTCCTGCTGACAGAACTTGTGTGGGAATGAGAGAGAGCCTCTGTGCTGGAGGACAGTCCTTGGCACATCAGGGAGACACTGTGCCCTGGCACCTGGGGGGGTCGAAAACTGAATTTGATTAGAACAATAGTGTGTTACATTTTTTTTAAATCTCCTGTTCCATGGAGATTTAAAAAATCTTTAAATTTAAATAGTTTAAAATTTAAAAAATCCTGCTCAGGAAAGCTGCTCCATCCCAGACATAAAGGAGGCACATAAGCAGGGAGCTAAGAATTTAGCCTGACATCCTTGGGCAGAGAGACAGTGTGGGTTTATTCAGTCTAGGATTTAGAAAATCAGTATTTTGTTTCTTTTATTTAGCTATTTTTTTAATGAGTCCACAGAGAACCTTGGTTTCCTCTATGACTATGCCAGAAGTTGCCTTTCTGCAACAATAATCTGGCTTATTAAGAATTAAGGAGCAATTCTGCTCATCATGAAAGTTTGAAGTCACTCAAGATAAAATGGGGGGGCAAGAGAAAAATAATAAAATTCCACTAACCTACATGCTGATTTCATTCTGCAAGGAAAAACAGGGAAACAAGAATCCCAGGGCACGTGCAAAGGCAGCTGGTCTAGCTGGGTTATATGCCAGACCTGCTCAGCTGTACTAAAAGACTAAAATCAGAGAGCTGAGGTGGGGCTAGACACTGAGATACCACTGTGGAGAGAAGCTGCTGGAAGGGCAGAAGAGGAACAGTGTGGAATTCCTTGGGCAGGGAGTCCCCACCTCCCAGTCCTCGATGGAGCTCTGCCACTGGGCGATCTTGTCGATGTTCTCCAGGCGCCGCTTGCGCTCGTTGATGAGCCGAGCCACGTTCTTCATGGCGTTCAGAGCAGCCTCCACGTCCTTGAAATCCCTGGGGACACACACAGGCCTCAGGGTACTGTGACAGGTTTCGAAAAACCCCTTCTCCAGGCAAGCTTCAGCTACTTCTTGTTTTGCTGTTTTAGAATGTGATTTGGAGAACTGTTTAGTCGGCATGTGAATTGTTTTAATTTAATGACCAATCACAGCCAGCTGTGTTGGACTCTGAGGAGTCAGTCATGAACTTTCATGATCACTTTTTTGCTAGCTTTCTGTCTGTATCCTTTCTCTTTCTTTAGTTAATATAATATAATATAATATAATATAATATAATAATCAGCCTTCTGAGAACTTACTTGGAGTCAAATTCTCATCTCTCACCTCGCCCTAAAGCCCTCACAACACCCCAGCCTTATGCTTGGCAGAATGGCACTGGGGTGCTGTACCTGCACTCCAGAGGGGAGTGGCTGGCACAGAGCTGGGATGGAAGCAGGATTCCACCTGCAGTCTGTCCCAGCTGTTCTGTCCCTGCTCCTGTGGCAGCTTCTCAGACACTCCTTGGTTTTCAGGCACAGATTTGATGTTGATTAGAACAATAGCAAGTTACATTTTTAAAAATCTCCTTTTCCAGGTAGTCTGCTCAGGAAAGCTGCTCCATCCCAGACATCCCATCCCTTTATGTGTAAAGGAGGCACATAAGCAGGGAGCTAAGGATTTAGCCTGACATCCTTGGGCAGGGAGACAGTGTGGGTTTATTGAGTCTGGTAACAGAACTAGGCTGCCTCTGGGGAAGGGAAGGGGTAAGTAATCAAATGTAGCTACAGAGGTGTAAATAGGAATTGCTGGAAGAAGAACCTGCAGGTTCTTCTTTCCTTTCTGCAACATAACACAACTCATTGACAGTGCTGCTGTGCCATGCAGGGGCTGGTGTGTGGTGCAGAGGTGAAGCAGTCCAACACCAGTCAGCAATCCAACAGTGACTGGCTGTTTCGAACATGGGCTGATGGTTTATCTGGCAGGGCAGCAGAGGCTGAGCTGCTGATGGTTTATCTGGCAGGGCAGCACAGAGGCTGAGCTGCCCTCCCCCACACACCATCTGTGGCCACCAGCCACCTCTGCTGAGTTCAGAGCTGCTGGGAAGGGGCTGAGCTGCACAACTTGGCTCTAAGGCAGCTCCCAAACATCTCTGCACTGCCTTAGGCAAGACATGCTTAAAACCATTCTGGGAAACACCAGGGCTGCAATTAGGAAGGTGAAATTGAGTCAAACCATAATGGACCAAGATCAGCACTTTCATAGAGGTATTTCATGTTTTCAGGTACTTAATTAAGTGACAGTCACTTGATCCAAAGGCAGTGCCCTCACCCTCAATGTGAGTGATGGATTTGGAGGCTTTGGAGCTGGCACTGATGGGGCACCAGGTGTGCATGGCCTGGCTGCTGCAGGGCACAACTTCCCACTGGGGAAGTGCAGCTGTATGGGAATCTTGGCATGTATTCAACCAATGCTTTTGGAGGCACAGTTCTCAACACCACCACCAGAAACATGGACAGAAACCAGGACAAATACAAGCTCCAAAGTATGTATGTGCTGGTATCACTGGTACACAAGCCAAATAAAATAGAAAAAGGCCATTATAAAGTGGACGATGTAACTCTTGATCTGTGACAGGAAAGCTGAGTGCTGCTGTAGTGGAAAATTATGTAAATATACTTTTATAATGTACTGATAATAAGTTATAAATTATTATTATATTATATTATATTATATTATATTATATTATATTATATTATATTATATTATATTAGTGTATTATATTAATAGAACATAAATAAGTATAATATTATTATAATACTGTGTTATATAAGTTCATAAGTATATTATAAGTTATATAATATATTATGTAAATATACTTTATAAAAATATATAATTTTTTTCCTGGTTTCTACAAGGTAACCTGTAAGAATGGTGCTGGCTGCAGTTAGCCACTGCTCTCCAGGCACAAAGTTATGTTTTAAGTTAATATTAATATTACATATGTTATATTCTTATATAATATTATAAGTTATATTATATGTAACTTATAATATACTTATACTATGTAAATATATTTTCTAAAACATTATAAATATACTTTTTTTCCAGGTTTCTATGAGGTAACCTGTAAGAACTGAGCTGCATGCAGCTAGCCACTGCTCTCCATGCCCGAGCCCATTTCCATGGGAGCATCCTGGCTCCCTCCCCACCCTCACCTGTGCTGGGGGTTGGTGTACTTGAGCAGCTCGGCCAGCTGCAGGGGGTATTTGCAGATTTTCTGCACGGGGGTGAGCAGGAAGCCGTCCAGGGAGATGTCGATCATCTTCTGCAGCAGGCGGCACGCCTCGAAGAAGTAAACGTACTTGTTGACCTTGGCCAGGCGCGACAGCTCCAGGCACGCGTTGGGGTGGTTGTTGCAGTACTCGGAGTAGATCTGAAACTCTGTTTGCTGCAGGGCACAGGGAGGGGTTACTGCCTTGTCCCTCAGGCCATGCCCTGCCACAGACTCTAACTGGAGCTGTTTGGTCATTTGTGCCCTCCCCAGGCTCTCAAACCCAGAGACTTAAAGCTGGGGGCTGGCAAAGTGTGCCACAGCTTCATCTGAGAGACCCAGACATTCCCACACACCCTGCTCTGGGCTCAGCTGAATGTGGGCTTTTACTGCCCACACCAGCCACAGCTGGTCCTTCACTGACCTCAAAATACCATTACTGTAAACTCAGGCCTGCTCGAGATTTTGGAGTCTTCCTCTATTTCCCTGAGGTACCAAGAGCTGGCAGGGATTTCATTGTTCAGAGGATAAGGTGCTTTGAAAATGCTCCTTCCACAGCCACAAGAGCTACAGGATATCTCTTTAGGAAGTGGTTGAGCAGGGCTGGGATAGAGGGTGGTGGCGTTTAGTGGATCTTTTTAAAGAAAGCTTCAGTTCTGTCTGACAAATTTCTAAATCCTCTGCCTCAATCCATGCTCAGCTACCCCTTTCCCATGAAGTCAAATTTACTTACATATTCCAAGAAGCATGAGCCAACCTCACTCAAATGTGGGTGGTCTTTGTTAAATTTCTTCTCTAGTGCTTTAACAAATTTCTTCTGGCACCTGTAGATGTCCTCAATATTCCCAAAGATTGTCTTCAGCTGTTCCTCTGTAAACATGTCGGCTCTCTTGCGGCACTGCTTAATGTAACCCTAGAAAACCAGATTGGAAACCTCCTGGGCATCTGCTCTGTGGCACAGAAAGCCTCAAGGACTGCACACCAGGTTCCTGCACTCCCTTCCTGCACATCTGGACCCATCTGTAACCATTATTTCCTCTCCTGTTACCCTGAACATGGTACAAATAGAAGCTGCCAGAGACTCATGGCAGCCCTGGGTGATGCTGCTGAAGGAGTCACAGAGCTGCTTTATCCCCTGCTGAAACAGCCTCTGTGTGTCTGCAGTGGGGTGCTCTGACCTCAGAACTGGTAGATTCGGACCAGTTAAGTCCCGGTGTGGACCTGGTTTGGTGTCTGTGTGAGGAGCTGCCCAAATGCCTCCAGCAGAGGAGAGCTCTGAGGGGCAGAGGGACACTGCAGCAGGAGAGGCTTGTGTGTAAATGTGGGCTCTTTGCCCCAGCTGCCTCTGCTGGGAGCCACTTTTGTACCACTGCAGTGGAGAATTCTGTTCCTGCAAAAATTGCAAGTGCCTTCACTCCCCCAGTGTACAGGATGGATCTCTTTTACAAAAGGTGTCACAATATTCAGCATATTTGACAGTAAAAGATCCAATTGGCTGAGCATCCCCAGTTGTTTTGGTCAGAGCATGGCTTGCCTGAAGGCTGGAGTTGCTGGTTATATTACCCCAGAACATATATTAGAGAGGACAGCAGTGCTAGACATTTACTTTTCTCTGGCTTGGGAAATTCAATTAATTCCATTTAATCAGAGCACAAGTGAGTGCTCCAAATGCAGAGGCATTTGGGATTTTGCTGTAATGAATTGTCTTCTGTTTTCTGAGCATATACTGGCATTCAGCAGAACTGATGAAAATCCAGTCTCATTTTCAGCAAAGTTTCCAGCTCAGGGTCCCTTTCTGGGCAGCATGGGACACAGTCCATCATCCTTCAGAGAAATCTTTACAGTCCCTTCCCCCTTTATTCCTTACCTCACAAATGTCCTTCAGGTGCTTGATGTAGTCTCTCTCTGTGCTTATGATCTCATTGATGACGTTGGTCCTCATCTGGTCTTTGGTGGTCTGGCCCATGCCAAAGCGCCGGGAATCTTCCTCTCTGCCGCCCTCCACCTTCAGGGGATAATCCTCCATGGGCTCATCCTGGTTCACCCGCAGCTGCAGCACAAGAGGGTCACTGCTCCACTGCCCAACACCTCTGCCAGGGAAGGGCTGCAGGGCGGGCACACACTGGGCAAGGTGGCAGGAGGGGTGTGGATTGCCTGGAAACATTTCCCCTGGGAGCCTGAGGCCAGACAGTCACTGTGGGGAGGGGACATGGCTGCTGCTCCCACCCTGGCATGGCTGGGTTTGGGCAGGCTTTTCTAGTGCACAGAAACTACAGGAATGATATGGAGCCCTTCAGGAATAATGCATATAAAATCAGGACAGAAATGGTTTCTCAATTGAAATTTTCTTAAATATTTGAAGGAACACTTTGGGAGGGAGGGGAGAATCAGTAAACGGTTGGTGTTTTATCTACTTTATTGTTCTCACACTGTCGCTAACAGATGGCCCCTCGGTGTCTGCTTCCCGGGATTATTTAAAGAGAGTTCATTGCTAAAGCAGAAGCAGATCAGCTGCCCGTGGGCACCGAGGTGGGGGAGAAGGGCAGAGCCCGGCAGGGCGGTGTGGGACCCTCGGTGCCCCATCAGAGGGCAGCACAGCCCGGGAGCAGGGACACGGCGGCTGGAGGGCAGCGCTCTCTGCTCTGCACAGCCCCGAGCTAAGGGACACCGCCACAGCCCCGAGCTGAGGGCCACTGCCACAGCCCCGAGCTAAAGGGACACCGCCACAGTCCTGAGCTAAGGGACACCGCCACAGCCCCGAGCTAAGGGACACTGCCACAGCCCCGAGCTAAGGGACACAGACTGCAGCATTCCACTCTGGGCTTCCTTTTCTGGCACTGCTGAGTGCCCTGGGAATACTCTGCTCGTGACCCAAAGGATCCATCCCAGCACAGAGAAGGAGTTAAAGTTAGGAAGGTAAACCACACATAATTACAGGAATTTTCAGTACAGTGACACATAACTACTTTAAACTTTTAATGTCGTTTCTTTAGGCTCTATGACTTACCACTTGATACAAATACACCTACATATAAAACACAGTGCATACCCTCCCTTGCCAGCACAGGCACAGAGTACATTTACTCACAGCTGAAGTTAATTCACTCACTGCTGAAGCCCTGGTTCTCCTTTTCTGTGAGCAGGACATCGGCAGCCCTTAAACTCAGAGCTCGGCCTGAAACTCAGATGTGGAGTGACAGAGTCCTGCAGTCTGAGCCGAGCCTCCAGACACACCAGCCCTCCCTACAGTGAGCCTGAGCCAGGGGTAATTAGCAGGAAATCTTCAGCTGGATGCTTGAATAAGTGTTGTGATTCCTCTGTTAAAAGAATTTCTGACTGCATCCCTAATGCCTAGTGCTAGTCTGCTTTACTCTGACAAGTTTTTGCCAGCCAGGACAATTCAATTTAGCAATAACATGAAAGAAAAAAATTCTGTGTTTTCATTGCAAGAAAAAGCAGTGCTGAGGTCTTGGTAATCTTATTTGCAAAACATTCCACTGTTTGTGTTAATTATGCAGCCGAGACTATCCCCAGCAACCTGGAACAAAGCATTTCAAAACCGCCCCCCTTCCGCAAGGACGTTTGCTACAGACACCGGATGACCTCGCGTCACCTCCTTTCATGCTCCACCTGGTGTCGGGTCACTTGTGATCTGAAGTGACCTGGATAAAGAGCTAAAGGGCTGAGAATCTCTGCCCTCGGGCACCTCAGTGCCTTTGCAGGCTGAGGAGCCTGTCCCGAGCTGGGCAAGGCTGTCAGGCACCCACAGCGACAGGAGAAAGGGAAAAAGCCTTTCTCCTCCCAGCGGGACAGGAGCACAGCAGTCACCCCCTCCCGCACTCCTGCTTCCCCTGCTTGCCCTGATGTGCTTCAGAAAGCTCTGCTGGAGATGAAGCTCTGCAGGGTGCTGGCTGCTCTGCACAGCTCCTCTGTGTGGGCTTTGAAGCTGGCACCAGGGGACAGCCTTGTCTCACATTGCCCCGGATCACTGCCCAGACATTTCTTGGGTTTTTCTCCTCCACTTCTTAGTGCCTGGCTGGCACTAAAAACAGCCCAGCAGCCTGAGGAGGTGCATGTGAGTGAGGTGGGTGCATCCTTTGGCCGTGGCACTGCACTGGCCCCCGCAGCAGCTGCAGAGAGGTGCCTTTGGTGCCACGCTCATCTCCATTGTCTAAGTGGGCACTGGAGTGAAGAATCCAGGGATCTGCATCAGGGATTCCTCCAGGAGAGCACTGCTTGCTGCTGGAAGTGGATGCCATGTGCTTGGGCACAAATCAGCCAGGGTACAGATGGGTAAGCAGGAGCAGGCTAACCAGCAAACAGGGCAGCTGCCCAGCTGGCACAGCTCAGCTCAGCTCTGCTCCAGTCTGGAGCTGAACCTTTTACCCTGATTTACTCATGTACAGGGACTTCTCCCCACTGGTGGGATGCAGTGCAGTGAAGCTGTGTGTATCTCTGTGAAAGCAGGGGATGGATCCATGTGGCAGCAAAACCAAAAGGGTTATTGATGGATTAAAAACAACAGAAGTGCCTCAGAATGGTCATGTAGAAATTAGAGCCTCTCCTCCCCCAAAAGGTGGTGGGATCAGCCCAGGAGGGCACCCTGTACTGTAGCCCCTTGTAGAGGAATACAAACAAGACATGCTGAACCATCCCTAGCAGTGAAAATCCTCTGGAGTCACCACAGAACATTAAACCTGGAGAAGGACAAACACGTGCTGCTCATGGAGAGGGCACAGAGAAAGATGAAGATCTTACCCGAACAAAGCTGGCTGGGAACCAGCCTTCACTGTCCAGAATCCTGCCCCACCACCACTCCTTGTTGGTGGCATCCATCACTTCGATGACATCTCCAGCCTTGAATCCCAGCTCCTGGTCATCCATGGTGACGTGGTCCCAGAGCGCCTCGGCGTACACCACGCTGCCATCGCTGATCAGCTGCGGGCACAGAGACACAGGGTCAGTCCCTCAGGGCAGCAGCACCCCGTGCCAGCCTGGCTGCAGCCCTGGCACAGCCCTGGTACCTTTGTGCCCCATGAGCAATGAGGAGTGGCTGCAAGGCTGGCAGCTGCTTTGCCCTCACTTGCATTTTTCTCCTTTCAGAATTATTGTGCCAGAGTGTGAACCTGCATACACAGAAGTTTCATTTTCTTTTAAAAAGAAAGAAAAATCAGTTCTTTATACAGAACTGATAATGGCCCATTGCATCTTGTGCCCCAAAGTCTGCTACTGATCCTTACAGTAATAGAGAATCAAGATGATCCACTTGAATCAAGACGCGTCAATTAAGTACAGAAGAATTATTTAAAAAATTAAGTCTCAAGGAAATTTTATAAGATGCTTAAATAATAAGAAGGTGTGGCAGGGAAAAAATCCCTAGTTTTAGCCCAAACTCATTTTCTGTATCAAATCAATACTATTCTTAAGGACTGAACTGATATTATCAACAGCATTTATTCAGAATCACTGGCACACACTATGTTTACCACCATAAAAACATAAATTCTGGTATTCCATCCTGCTGGCTTTGCCTCAGCCAGCAAACAAGGCTGTTTCCCATCAGTGAAAGAGGTTTTCAACTGTATTTCCTGGGGAAGCCTATGTTGCAAGAGGGACTCCTCTCTCCTTGATGAACTGAGAGTTGATTATCTGAAGGGTGGTGATGAATGAGAGTTGATTATCTGAGGGAGGGGGTAACTGGATTGAGAATCCAAGGTTCTGTTTCATGTGGTGGTGGAAATTGGGGGGGAGGAGGAGGAATGTTTTTGGAAGGTTTTCATTCTGAGTTCTGTGTGTTCCCTTTTTTCATATTGTAAGTTAATAAAGTTCTTTCTTTTATTCCTAAGTTGGAGCCTTGCTCTATTTCTGGTCACATCTCACAGCAGACACTGGGGAGAATATATTTTATACATGGGGGCACTGGCATTGCACCAGCATCAAACCATGACAAAGCCTCAGTGGTTCCTTGTTTGTGGAGGATGCTCTGGCGCTGCCAGGGCAGCTCTGCTTTGGAAAGCCTTCAAATAAAACCTTGAGCATCAATATTTAGAGACAGCAAAAACAGGGAGGTGGTGGAGTCCCTATCCCTGGGTGTGTTTAACAAAGCCTGGATGTGGCACTGGGTGCCAGGCTTTAGTTGAGCTGTTGGGCCTGGGCTGGATTTGATGATCTTGAAGGGCTCTCCCAACCTGGTCATCCTGTGATTCTGTGAAAAAGCATTCAGAGGCCTCGGAGCTACTCTGGAATGGGGAGCCTGAAGCCTGTAAGGTGGTTAAAGGTTGCACTTAAGATGCTCAAAATAAGACTCCTGGAGAGTTTGAAGCAATTATACTGAGGAACAACAGTTATTTACTGCATGGCCCATAGAGGCCCCACTGTAGGAAAAACAGGACCCCCAACAATTAAAAACTCAAACCCAAACCAAAGCCATGTGTCTGGAAGCTGCAAGGGGGCTCTGAGCTCAGTGATGCCTGGAGGCACTGCTGACCATCCCCACCCCAGCTGTGGCCAGGTAACACCTGGGGGTGCTCCAGGGGGGTCTCTGTCCCCTGCTGGCCACCACAGCAGCAGTGCCTGATGCCACTGGTTTATCAGGACAGTGTCCCTTGGATTTCCACAACTCCACTGCACACTCACAGAGCTCCCAGGGCCTGAGTGTGCCTGGGACTGCCTGAACACCAAGGATTTTCCCAAGAGGATGGAGTGCATACTGGAGTTCTGCCAAAAAGGACTTGGCCATTGTGGAGTGGCAGTGAAGGTCTGTTTTTCTCCAGGAAAATGGTGCAATGATGAATTATGGGAAGACAACAGGAGGACAGTATGGGAGGCACACAGGAGAAAGAGAGAAGCTGCAGGAAAGCCAGTGTCCCTGGTCGGTGTGACAGTGACACCACAGAACACAGGGCATGGCCACCCTTGGCCCTTGGCCCTGCTCAGTCACCCAGAGCTCTCCCCTGCTCTGGGTCACTGCTGCTGCCTCTCACAAAGGGGAGATGCACTGTTGGGAAAGAACTCAGCACAATCATCAGCTGAGTAAATCAGAAGAGGGTTAACGAGGCATTTGAAAGCAAATTGAAATGCATTCTGCCTTTGGATAGCTAATGGCCCCTCACTGAACCAGAAACAGCTTAATGCAGTGTTTCCATTCTGACAGAAATAACAGTGTGATGGGGAAGGAGAGGGTGAGAGTTCCCACTTATCTACACAGCCAGTGTAGCCAGAGCTAGGTGGGATGCACTGATGCTGTAATTGTGAAAATAGGGGATGGATCCATGTGGCAGCAAAACCAAAAGGGTTATTGATGGATTAAAAACAACCGAAGTGCCTCAGATTGGTCATGTAGAAATTAGAGCCTCTCCTCCCCCAAAAGGTGGTGGGATCAGCCCAAGTGAGTGCATCCACACTAATGCACACAGGATGGGAAACAAACAGGAGGAGCCCAGGGCTATGGTGTGGAAGGAAAGCTGGGATACAGCTGCCACCACAGTGGGATGATTCTCACCACTGGAGCGCTGCAGGGTGGCCATAAACCCTCCAGAAGGAGCAGCCATGGAAGGAGAGGCAGTGGGGGAGCCCTGCATGTGAGGGAGTGTTTTGATGATGGTGATGGCAGGGCTGTGTCCCCCCCTCTGCTCTCTGGTGCCAGTGACAGGACCCACAGGAATGGCCTGGGGCCACGGCAGGGCAGGTTTGGGCTGGATATATCAGGAAAGGTTCTTTCCCTAGAGGGTGTGGGGCACTGAACAGCATCCCCAGGGTCACAGCCCAAGGCTGCCAGAGCTCCAGGAACATTTGGACAACACTGTCAGACACAGGGGGGAATTCCTGGGGTGTCTGTTCAGGGCCAGGAGTTGGACTCTGATGATCCTTGTGTGTCCCTTGCCACTCTGGTGCCCTGTGACACCACCCATTGACAGCCCTGCCCATGAGGGGACACGGGCAGGATACTCTGTGATTCTCTAAATATATTTATCCATGATATATTTATCCATGAGGGGATTGAGTGCACCCTCAGTAATTAAGATGTTTTAGCTCTTTAACATAAAGCAGTGACAACTAGAGTAGGGAAGAGAGTGGATGTAAAAGTGTGTTTTTCCAGACTTGGCTCTCAGATTTCAGCCCCAGAAGAGCAGCTGGGCCCTGGGTGAGAGCAGTGTAGCCACTCTCACAAAGGGCTCTGCTGCTGCTTTGGGCAATCCATTTGCTCTGGGACTGCAGGGAGTGACTGCACAGCACAAGCTGAGCCCCACAAGCAGCTCCTCCTGCTGCAGGGAGCTGTCACAGACACATTTTATGGAAAATCCTTTCCTTAGGATTTTTCCTCCTGAGAAGCTGGGAGGCCTCAGGAACAAAATGTAAACAATGGTTATCTGCTGCTGTGGAATGCAACAGGTGCATCTGGGATTGGTCTCATGTGGTTGTTTCTAATTAATGGCCAATCACAGTCAACTGCTTGGACTCTCTGGTCAGTCACAAGATTTTATTATCATTTCATTCCTTTCTATTCCTTGCTAGCGTTCTAATTGAATCCTTTCTTCTATTCTTTTAGTAGAGTTTTAGTATATAAATTTCTTTGATATAATATATATAATAAAATAATAAATCAGCCTTCTGAAACACGGAGTCAAGATTCTCATCTCTTCCCTCGTCCTGGGACTGTCACACCTTGGTAATGTGATGAGAAGAAAAGAGGCCAAGGCTGAGCCAGCATTCACAGCACAGAGGGCTGACACACCCAGCTCACAGAGCCACATGGTTCTGCTCAGGCACTGAAATCCACAGGGCTGGGTAGGGAATCCTCAGCTGGTGTTTTAATCCATCCATTAATATTAATACCTTGCATTTTCTCTATTCAACAACAGCCATACTGTGGATATGACTTAGAAAATACAGGAAGTCACAACTGTGGGATCACCAGCCTGGCACTGCCAGTTCTCAGGCAAAGGAGTAAATAAATTACACCTGAACAACAGGCCAGGATTTGTTTAACTGACAGCCAACACCATGTTTCTGGGGAGGAATGATCTATAAAGCATGAAATAAAGAGCAAACAAACATTTCAGTGTTCATGGGATGATCTCAATTAATGTAATAGAGCAGCACTGCACACACCTTCATGTGCTCAGGCTGCCAGGGCCCCCTCCCTGCCCAGCTCCTCCTGTGCTGGTGGCACCCCAGGGTGGGCAGGGCAGCCTGGGAGCTGAGCAGGGAGCAGGGATCGGGGAGCAGGGAGCTGAGCAGGGAGCTGAGCAGGGATCAGGGATCAGGGATCGGGGAGCAGGGAGCTGAGCAGGGAGCTGAGCAGGGAGCTGAGCAGGGATCAGGGATCAGGGATCAGGGAGCAGGGAGCTGAGCAGGGAGCAGGGATCAGAGAACAGGGATCAGAGATCAGAGAGCAGGGAGCAGGGAGCAGGAATCAGGGAGCAGGGAGCTGGGATCAGGGAGCAGGGAGCTGAGCAGGGAGCTGAGCAGGGAGCTGAGCAGGGATCAGGGATCAGGGATCGGGGAGCAGGGAGCTGAGCAGGGAGCAGGGAGCAGGGATCAGAGAACAGGGATCAGAGATCAGAGAGCAGGGAGCAGGAATCAGGGAGCAGGGAGCTGGGATCAGGGAGCAGGGAGCTGAGCAGGGAGCAGGGATCAGGGAGAAGGGAGCAGGGAGCTGAGCAGGGATCGGGGATCAGGGATCAGGGAGCAGGAGCAGGAATCAGGGAGCAGGGAGCTGAGCAGGGATCAGGGAGCTGAGCAGGGAACAGGGAACAGGGAGCAGGGAGCAGGGAGCAGGGAGCAGGGAACTGGGATCAGGGCTCTGCTCCTCTGTGCCCCAGCTCAGGCTGTGCCTTTCTCTGCTATTTCCCACTGTGTCCAGTCCAGCAGAAACACCCAGCACACCCAGGCCAAGAGCCCCTCTCCTAGAGCAGCTCAGGGCCAGGATTTCCTGTGCATTTCCATGGCACAGGAGCAGCCAGGGTGCCCCAGGGCACTGCAGCAAGGAGAGCTGCCCCAGCTGGGGGCACAGCACTGCCCCATCCTCCCCAGGGCAAGGTGCCACAGGGAAACAGGGGCAGGACTCTGCAGCAAGGGAGAGAAATCATTGAGAGAGGCTTCATAAAACCAGGCCTGCTCTCCTGGAATCACTGCCTGGCCTTGTCAAAGCCAGCATTTGCAAGTTGCCATGTGAAAGCAATCCTGGTGTGAGCAGTTCATTAACATAACAATCTATTTCTGGGTAAAAAAACCCAACTTGTACCTGTATAAACTGTTTTTGCATCACCAGACAGAAAAATGAAAACTGTCTTTTACAAACAACTTGCCTGCATGTATACAGAGTCTGAGTGACCAATCAGTACAGAACAACAATTTGTTACTGACCAAAAAAGTAATTGGCAAGAAAGCTCCTGACCAACTGAGTCCCACATGAGGTCTGTAATACTGAATAAAAGGAGTTATGTGAATAAAGAATGGCCTTTTCCCACCATGGAGAAAATGGAGTCCTGTGTGATTTATTCCCTTAGGACTCTCCCACCCCAGGAAGGATAAAGCACAGCAGCAGCTAAAAGGGTTTTGGCACAATGTGTTTGAGGTGGCACCACCTCAGCTCTGCAGAGGGAGGGGCTGGAGGGAAGGGGATGCTCACCCTGCCAGGCACCTCCTCACCTCAGAGGGCTCAGCTCACCAACCTTTGATCTTTGCAATTAAAGCAACGTTTGGAAAACAACTAATAATTTCCATGTGAAACAACATTTATGTGCTGGCTTTGTAATGTCAAGGACAACTCAGTACATGCTCTTGAAGAGGCCCAAACAAGTGTAGAGGAGGGAAAAGTGAGAGAATGCAAACCAGCCACCCCACAGCTGCTCCTGCAGCTGGCATGGGGAAAACAATCAGAAATCAACTTTTTTCTTTGTTTATAAAACATCTAACTTTGTAGACAGCAGCATTTGCAACCCAAAGGCAGCACTAGCCCAGATGTTTGAATCTGAAAGCTGAGGGCAGCTCTGTCACTGCCCTGGCCTTGGTGTGTCCCAGCCCCTGCTCCAGCCCTGCCTGCTGCAGGGGGAAGGCACTGGGGAAGGCACTGGAGCTGAGGCCTTGGCGTGGCCACCTAGAGCAGAGGCTGGACAAGATCCAGAGAATAAAGTGGGGATTTATTAAAGGCCTCAAACAGGTTCACCTTGGGCAGCCACAGCCTCCCAGGGGCCACACCCAAGCTGGACAATGGGCACTAGTTTTTCAGACAACTTAAGTTTGGTCCATTTACATATCATTCTGCAATTACAGCCTCAGATAAAGAAGTAATTTACCCCCAGTTTGTTCCCTCCCAATTCACTTTTTTGTACTTTCTGGGCCTGAGGCTGTGGGGTATCCTTGGTTCCCAGGCCCAGAGGGATTGTTTTGTCTGACAAAATGTGAAGACAGTAACTCACACTCTGTGTGGAGTTTGGAGTGATGCACTGATGCACTACAGGATCTGAAAATATAAAAGCTGCAACCCTGAGGCACCAGGGCAGCTCCTCCCGTGGCACAGATGGAGGGGAGGGTTGATGGATGGCTCCTCCAAGCAGTGTCTGCACAGAGGCTGCCAAGGAGGAGGCACAGCCAGGGCTGGTGCACAGAGCTGCCCCAGATTGAGCCCATTCTGTGTGGGCAAACAGACCTGGCATGCCAAGGCCCATGCCAGGGCTTGTTGGCATTGCAGCTCCTTGCCCCTGTCTGTCTCAGGCTGGACACCTTGACATAATTACCTTGTATGTCCTGGTCTTGTTTGCACAGGATCTCCAGGCAGAGCTAGCAGAGATAAAAGATCTCAGCAATTTACAGAAGGAGGGATGAAGATGCATTCAGGAAATATTTATCTTTGAGCTACTTGTTTCTATTTGAATAAAATTTGAATAGCTTTCTCTTGACAATGCCAAATACACTGGATCATGCAGAGCCAAAAAATAAACCCAGGAGCATCAAAAGAACTGGGAAAAGGGAAGATCAGGGGGAAGGTACCAATAGAATGGAATTTATTTTCAGCTCTGTGACCCTAAAACATACATGTTCCACAGAGAGCACCTAAACCCAGCCCTTCCTGGTGAGCTGAAATGGTTGCCATGAAGCCTGTGCTCATTGCCTGACCCCCTGAACTCGTGTGGAACAGACTGAAGCTGAACTGCTCCAGCACACCCAACACCTCAGCCCTGCAGCAGCCCTGACCCCAGAGGCAAAGCCCTCCCACAGCTCCAGTTCCTACAGCAGCCACTTTGCTTCCAGAGCTTCTCCCCTGCCTCTCACATGCAAGGTGCAGCAGAGGAGTGGGAGAAAAAAATTACTTACACAAATGCCCCACATTGTGCTACATTCACACAAATACTTATTTTCTCTGAATATGAGCAGAAGGCAAAGCTGGCCTCTGCCTTGAACTGAACCCATGGGATAGTTTTGAAATTGCCACAGAATTCACAGAATGACTCGGTTGGAAGAGACCTTCAAGATCATGGAGTCCAACCCAGCCCCAACAGCTCAACTCACCCCTGGCACCCAGTGCCACATCCAGGCTTTGTTAAACACACCCAGGGATGGGGACTGCACCACCTCCCTGGGCAGAACATTCCAGAACTTTATCACTCTTTCTGTGAAAGCTTTTTCCAAATATCCAGCCTGCATTTCCCTTGGCACAGCTTGAGGCTGTGTGCTCTGGCTGTGTCAGTGCTGCTGCAGACAGAGCCCAGCCCCAGGTGAGCACAGGCCCCTTTCAGGAGCTGTGCAGAGCGATGGGGGCAGCCCTGAGTCTCCTTTTCTGCAGGCTGAGCACCCCCAGCTCCCCCAGGGGTTCCTCTCAGGGTTTGTGTCCCCAGCCCCTCTGGATGTGCTCAGTGCCCCAAGGCCTTTCCCAAGCTGAGGGGCCAGAGCCGGACACAGCACTCAGGGTGTGCCCTCACAGTGCCCAGTGCAGGCACAATGCCCTCCCTGCTCCTGCTGCCCACACCATTCCTGATCCAGGCCAGGCTGCCATTGGCCTTCTTGGCCACCAGGGCACACTGCTGTCCTGACAGCTTGTTCTTGCTTCCTCTCAAAACTTCCAGCTTCACTGTCCAATGATGAGCAACAGAGATGAAATTTATCTCACAGAGCGCCTTTCATGTGAGCAGCAGGCACTGAGTCTGTGTGAGTTATCTGGATTGGCCCTCAGAGCATCCCCTGGTAGGGAGACAGGCACCCCAGGGAAGGGCTCACCCCTCTGGTGAGCTAACCCAGCCCCGGGGCTCCCTGCAGGAATTTGGGCTGTCCCTGCTCGGCTGGACTTGCTGCTGCTGCCTGCAGGGTACAGAACCCCAACCCGGCTGTGCAAACACTCCAGTGCTGCCTGCTGCTCCTCTGCCCATGTGCCAGGGCACCAGGAGCCCTCTGTGCCCGTGTCCCCTCATGGCAGGGCTGTCAATGGGCAGTGACACAGGGCACCAGGAGCCCTCTGTGCCCGTGTCCCCTCATGGCAGGGCTGTCAATGGGCAGTGACACAGGGCACCAGGAGCCCTCTGTACCCGTGTCCCCTCATGGGCAGGGCTCATGTCACTGCTCCATTCACAGCCCACACGCTGTGCCCCTGCCAAGCCATGCCCTTGGCATTTGCTGCCCTTTGCCTGCACTGGAAGCTGCATATTTCTCAGCAGAGATTTTAGAGACCGATTAAGGGTAGTGGAGGACTCTCAGGCATTTACCAAGCACTGCAGATCTCCATTCAAAATATTTTAATTTGACACTGATTCTCCTTAACAAATGTAAAATGTCAGTCAACAAAGATCTTAATCCAGCTAAGCGTGCTACACTGATATTGCACAGTGCTGCTTTTTTAATCAGTGCCTGTAGTTAAACTCCTCATGTGACATCTAGTACAGCTGCCTCCATTTACCAAACATTCAACATTTGTCATCACATTTATTTGGTAAGAACTATTTTCCACAAAACCATTATGACTGGCATTAATTACATTATTCCCTTTTATTGCTATCATCTGAGTCCTGATTCCCCTCAGAAGTGATTTAAACAGATGGGAGGGGGAGGAGGGTCTCCCTGCAGCAGGCAGGGAGAGGCTGTGAAATCTGCAGTGCTGCAGGGGGCAGAGCTGTGCTTGGTGCTGAGTGACCCTGGGAGTGAAGAGTTTGGCCTGAGAAAGCTCTGCCAGGGGTGCCCATCCCCTGGCTGCCATTAAAGGGGATCCCTCAAACCCCAGAGTGATGCAAGAACCTCCCAGTTCCTCACCTATAATGGGGCAGCTGATTATTACAATGCAAAACAAAACAACTTGAAAACTGCTTTCCACCATTTTGCTTTTGGCTGAAATAACTCAGAAAAGTGCTTATGAAGGAGAGGGGACAGTCACCTGCAGCTGAGGAGGACACCTATATTGTATTTGCAGGGAATGCCCCAATGAAGGCAGGAATGATGATTCTGATTCCATGTTCTCAGAAGGCTAATTTATTACTTTATTATACTATATTATATTAAAAAATACTAAACTATACTAAAGAATACAGGAAGGATACTTACAGAATGCTAAAAAGATAATAATGAAAACTCCTGACTCTTTCCAGAGCCCTGACACAGCTTGGCCCTGATTGGCCAAAGAGTGAAAACAACTCCCAGCAGAATGCAATGGAACAATCACCTGTGGGTAAACAATCTCCAAACACATTCCACATGAGCACAACACAGGAGAAGCAAATGAGATCAGAATTGTTTTCCTTTTCTCTGAGGCTTCCCAGCTTCCCAGGAGAACAATCCTGGGCAAAGGGATTTTTCAGAGAATGTGAATGCCACACACCTAAATCACCCTGACCCTGGCACTGCCCCCAGGATTGCACCCATCACTCTCCCCTGGCCTGTCTGTCAAGGAGCCTGCTAATTTGGGCAACTAAGATCCATAAGTTTTGGCATAAGGAAAAACCAGGAGCAAAGCCCTTCTCAAGGCTTTAGGTAACTCTGCAGCAGGCTCTGTGTGTGTCACATTTTATAGCTGCACACTGCAGTAGCTGGTAACATGTACAGTCAGTAAAGCTGAAAAGCAGCTTCCATTTTAACCTGTCAAACAATTTTCCAGAGGACATTTGTTGAAAATTCTCTGTATAACACATTTATTTTCTGGTATAAGTGAAATGTATTTTCACTCTTTCTAAACAAGTAGGTACAATGCTGAGTGACAGGGTGACAAAATGGCAACAGAAATCCAAATGTAACACAAACAGTATCTAACACAAGTGGCTGACTAAATGAGCTGCTCCTCAAGAAGGTCCTTGCAGACCCATTTAGGAAAACATCAGCCCTCTCCATCAGGGTCAGAAGCCCAAATATCGGGAATGACTCAGAAAGAGAGAGGAGAAGCAGGCAAGGCACAAAGAGCAGCAGGAATCAAACGTGGGAAGAGTTTCTAGGCCAGCACAAGCTAAACAGACCTTGAAGCTGTAACAGAGACAGGGGGATGGAGGGTGGCCATGAGCTGAGGGCTCACAAAAAGGTCATTTCTAATCCAGGCTGCTGGGTGCCCAGTGAAAGCACCAGGCAAGAAGCTGGGGACAAAAGCAGGACCTTTTCCCTGTGGTGCATAATTAAGCTGTGCCACAGGCAGCACCACAGCCCAAGGCTGTGACTTTAAAAGGTGATTTTATAAAAGATTAAGTAAATGTAAGTCCTTCAAGGACATTTAAACACATCCTGTCTGGATACAGCCCAGCAAGGGCCTGAAACACACCTGGGAGGGCACACAAGGCAAAGAGCCAGGCCATGCCCAAGTCACAGCTAAAGGTGTCACTGGCACCACTCACCTGGGCATTAGGGTGGCAACATTTATCTCACAGAGCATCAGGGCATGAGGGAAAAGCACAGAAGGAAGGAAATGCTGATTGTCTGTATTACCCACGGACACAAACTGTTCTTAAAGCAGCGAGCCCTGGCACTGCCAAGCTGGCAGGCACAGCTCCATGCCATGAGGAGCAGCAACACTGGCACTCAGGTGGAAAACCAGCAGCTGCCAGCACTGTAATTACAGGGACATTAGGATGTCCCCTGGGGCAGGGCTGCTCCTCTCCTGGCCGGGACTCCTCGGCATTTCACACATTCAATGGAGCAGATCCCACACACTCACCAGCAACCCTCAGCAGGGACACACACCTGGAGCACCATCCAACCTACACAGGGATGTGACTCCTGGCGTGCTGTTCTCTCCTCCAGAAAGGATGGTGAAGGTGTAGCCAGGGGAACCTGGCTGTCCAGGGATAGGAGGAGTCCCTGAGCACAGCTCACAGGAGCAGGCACGTGCCACATCCTCACTCAAAATGGCCAGAAACCTCTTTGCAATTAAGAGCTCAAAGGACCTCAAAACCTCCTTAAAGGCACAAAACTTAAGTCATTGCAAAGCCCTAAATCAGCTTAAACAGCTTAAACTCATCTAAGGCCCTACAGTGTTTTAAGCATTTTAAACCCATCTAAAGCCTTAAAGTGGCTTAAGGAGCTTGAAATACTCTGAGGCTTAAAAGTGGTTTAAGATGTCTAACTTTTGGCTCAGGCACTCCCCTCCCACCCCTCACTCCTCACCCCAGGTACCCACCCAGGTACCCCAGGCAGCCCAGATGCTGCCAGAAGAGCACCTGGAAACTATCCATGGACCCTTCTCCTGCTTTCCTTGTTTTCAAAGACTGCAGAGGTGCAAGGCCTGGGGTTGAACTCTCAGGTTGGAACAAGACTCTGACCTAGGGCTCACACAGCTACAGAGTTTGTAGTTCTGGTTTGGCTGTAGATGAAAATTGTGTCAGACTGCCTGACTCCCCACTTGACCTCACCAAGTTTTGAAGTCTGCACTCACTGCAGAGGATGAAGCAAAGCTGGTTACCACAATTTTTTGCATTTTCTGATGCTCTGATTTTAACTGTGCATCCTGGGAATGGAAATGGCCCAGAATGTTTCTGTTTGGTTGTTCACACATTTAAGAGTGATTGCTGTTGCATCCTTTTTATGCTGCCATTTCTCAGACACCCAAGTAAAAATTATTTTAATCAGAAATTGTATTTAATGCTACATATTTAACATATTTCTCTGTCATTTATGCTTTCCCCATTCTCCCCTTGCTGCAGGACTACCCTTCCTCTGTGCACTCCCACCAGCACATTCCCCTGGGATATTTCCTCTCCTTTTCCCTATCTGCAGGACAGCTCCTGCTTCCACCACTTCTCTCATTACTTAATTCTGGATTTTTCCTATCTACCTCCTCTTTTGTTTTCTCTTTCATCATCATTTCTTTGCACAAATGAGGAATATACTCTCCAGATCCCTCAGGATAATGTATCCAAACCAGTTCAGCTGTAGCTATTCTGCCACACAGATTTATTGAGGATAAATGCTGCACCCTGGCTCCTTGCAGAAGAAAGGAAAAGGAGCCAAGCAGGCCACAGGCTCTCTGCCTGCTGATGATCTTCCCCCAAAAGATACAGCAAGTTATGGAATCACTTGTAGCTTGAAGGCAAATGAATCTAAATTTGTTTTACAAATAAGGTTAAAGAAAACATTTAAAAGTAGATACAAATTGCATTGCTAACAAACCCTTCTGAATCATCCAAGCATCAGCATCAAGCCCCAAACACAGTTCATGGCTTTCCTTCTCATGTGTGTGCATGAGTTCATTGCAATGGAACACACCCCAAAAAACATGCTGAAATCATTTTTATTGCTCCTGTCTCCTGTGAAAACATCTCCCTTGCATTCAACTGTGCCAAAGTCTGTACAGCACTGGCAGGTGCTGGCAGGAGGGCTGGGCCAGCACAGATTGTTATCAGTTTCCATGATGTGGCTCTGAGATCTTCTCCCTGCCTCAAAGAACCGTGCACAGTTCAGTATCCACTTTCCTTCTTCACTTTTTCCTGAGAGAGAAACCCTGCAGGGTTTTGGTGACATAAAACTTGTAACTTCCACCACTGCCACCACCACCCATCTGCCAGGTGATCTCTGTGCCATGGTACACACACTGGGTAGATCCTTTCTGCACAGAACTAAGAACTGCTGTTTGTCCTATTGTTTGAAAATGGGGCAGAGGAAAATCTGAATAAGAGACAGAGGAGAAAAACAAAACAAGACCTTGATAATGTCTCACTGTCAGGCAAAGGAGGCTGCCTAAGCCTTTGTTTTTGGCTAGTATCTGTAAATAAAAAAATGAGCCATTTGTTTTGTAGTCCCTGCAGAAGGTACTTCAAGTTATGTACACCCTAGAAAAAACCCAAAAACACCTTTTCCTATTGAAAGTGTCCTGTGCCAGGTAAAGGAGATGTTCAGGAAGCAGCAGCTTCCTGGGATCTTCTGAGGCCCTGTACTATTCTGCTCTTGAACAAATCCATTTTCTTCATTTGTGTCACATCTACACCATCTGGATGAGGAGATTTAATGGCCTAAACAAAGCTAAGGCCTCAAACCAGAACCACACTCCTGTTTCCAAGAGCACATTGCAAACAAGTCCTCTAACTACAGGAGACCCAAGCAGCTGCTGCTCCTCCTGCAGGGCACACCTTTGGTCCAGGCAGGAAATCCCACAGCTCCTGGTGTGCACAGTGCTCATTTTTGACTCCCTGCACAGCCCTCCCACAGTGGCCTTTTGTCACCAACATATTTTCTGAAAAATCCCTTTGCCAGGAATTCTTCTCCTGGGAAGCTGGGAAGCCTCAGCTTCTCCATGTTTTGCTCCTCTGGAATGTGATTTGGAGAAATGTTTACCCAGCATGTGAATTGTTTTTAATGAATGGCCAATCATAGCCAGCTGTGTCAGACTCTCTGGTCAGTCACAGGATTTTATTATTCATTCCTTTTTCCTTTCTAGCTTTCTGATGTCTCCTTTCTCTTTCTTTAGTGTAGTTTTAGTATATAATTTTCTTTTAATATAATAATATCATAAAATAATCAATCAGCCTTCTGAAACATGGAGTCAAGAGTCTCATCTCTTCCCTCCTCCTGGGGACCCTCAAACACCACCCCAGCCTTTAGTGCAGGTAGGAAATCCCACAGCTCCTGGTGTGCACAGTGCCCATCCCTGTCCCCCTGACTCCCTGCACAGCCCTGACACCAGGACTCGTGCCTGGAAGGAACCTGGCCAGTTTCCCAGCAGGACAGAGTGGCTTTGCAGGGGCAGCTCAGTTTCAGCTGAGCACTTCCTGGTAGGACAGGCAGTGATGGGCTCCTGCCATTGCCAGCACTCCTCTCCTGGCATCCAGGGCAGATCTTCTCACTCTGTAATTAGATTATGCTTGTTATAACGAGTGCTGGCTCCTGGGCACTACAGGTGTGAACTGGGATGCTAAAAATACCAAGCCATGACTCCTTAGCAGCCTGTCTTTCCCTAATCTCCTGCTGGAACAATTTCATCTGCTGAGGTGAGGACAGCTGAGTTGGGCTGCTGCTGAGAGATCCCTGTGTAGCTGCTTGGACTCACCCAATGCCTTATCCAGTGTTTTTATTTCCACATCACATTTTCCACAGCACCGCAGACACCCAACGTGCCAGGAAGGGAGCAGATCATGGCTGAGAGCAAGCACAAGCAGTGGAGCCCTGCTGTGCCTGGGCAGCCTGGAGCTGCAGCAGCACAAAACCACTCAGGTACTGAGTACTACAGACCTGCCCAGCCCAGCAGGAGACAGCAACTGATCCCATTCCTAAGCTATATCCCAAACAGACACAGCACTGGACAGGCACAGGGTTCCAGCTGTGGGCCCTGTGCTGTTGGCTCCATGCCCTTGTCACCTTGGCTTTGGCCAGCTCTGGGCAGGAGGGGCTGCAGGAAGGACAGAGGGGGCTCAGGGCAGCCCTTGTGTTCCCTTTGTGCCTGCTCTGCCAGCAAGGGACAGCAGAGATTCAGGTGTGCAGAGTGAAACTGGTGCTCCCTGGAGGGGGAAGCAAGCTGGAAGGGGCTGTGCTAGCGCCTCTCTCCAGAGAGGGACAAGGGGAAGACAGGACAGGAGCTGTGTGCTGCAGCTCCAGGCTGCCCAGGCATAGCAGGGCTCCACTGCTCGTGCTTGCTCGCAACCATGATCTGATCCCTTCCTGGCACGTTGGGTGTCTGCAGTGCTGTGGAAAATGTTATATGGAAATAAAAACACTGAAAAAGGCATGGGTGGGACCAGAGCCCAGCACCAGCCCCTTGCTCCAGAGGGACCAGGTCTCCTGGGTAGCTGCAAGGGAGAGCAAACTCCCCAATTTCCCTCTCTGTAGTCCTTCACCTGGCTGACTCCTCTGCTGAAAGGTTGTCCAACACCCTCTTGCTACTTTGGAAGATATTTTTCTTTCAGCACCTCCAACACAGGTGAGCTATCACATTTATCAATACAAATGCAGCAAGCTTGCATGCACACAACAGCACAGGGAAAGCCACTGTGCTGTGAGACAGGTCCACACCACCTCCTTGAGTTCCAATTCTGCCACTGCCAAACGCAGACACAGAGTGGGTGCACTGCATGTGACACCAAGAGTCATGCCTGGAGTAATCCTGGCCAAAGAACACATACAAAGATTCATATAAGACATCATTTTATTCCAGTTTGCAGCACACTCTGGAGTTAACAAGGCCAGTGACAGCATCAATAACAAGTACTCTCCCTCTAGAAATCTTTCTTCAACCTATGTAATGTGGCTTCTTTTGTTGTGTGTTAATTTTTTATTTTCTTTTCAATCAAAACACTGGAAGGAGTAATTAAAAGTAATTGTTGATGGTATCATCCTAAATGCTTACTGTGTTTCTTATCTGGCCAGCTCATGCCTTGGATTCCAAGAATAAATCACAAAGACAGCAGATACCACATATCACCACAGAAATGAGTTTAGCCTGGGAGAACAAATTAAGCAAAGATACAATCTAAAGCCCAGATCTCCCTCTGGAAATGATGTCTTGGTCTCTCCTGTTCACAGATGCTCTTTGCTCTCACAGGGCTCAAAGCAGAACAGAAGCAGAGCTCTTGCCTGTTAAATGTTCTGGTGGACTTGTCCCATGCAGGGGGCAGCAGCACATCCCTGTCTGTGTCCCTGCAGGCTCAGGGCACACCCCTGTCCCTGTCTGTGTCCCTGCAGGGCTCAGGGCACATCCCTGTCCCTGTCTGTGTCCCTGCAGCGATCAGGGCACATCCCTGTCCCTGTCTCACAGAGCACCAGAGGGCATGGGAAGAGTGCAGGCACAGCCTCACTCCTCAGGGATGAGGAGAAGGAGGAGGAGAAGGAGTGGGAGGAGAAGGAGGAGGAGATGTCCAGTGGCCACACAAGGGCCTGGCTGCCATGCCCTACTCCACAGAGCAGGGGGCATAGGGAGCCATGGGCACAGGGGGCACCAGGAGGCAGGGGGCACAGGGGGCACAGGGAGCAGGGGGCACAGGGCTCCCCAGCTGCCTTGCCCCCTGCCCTGGCAGAGCTGCTCCCTCCTGGGGCTGTGGCCCCAGTGCCAGGGCAGGGCCTGGAGTCCATGGAAGGCAATCCCAGCCCTTCTGCAGAGCTCTCCTGGCAAATAAGTGCACTGAGAGCAAGCTAGAAACCCACCAGAAATGTCAGAGCCTCTTCCCTGCCCCCAGAGCTCTCCTTCCCCACTGTCCTTCTATCACCACCTACTGCACACAATTCAGGGTCCTTCACCAGCTCTGTTTTTCCTGGGCTTTATTGGCCATTGCAGCTCCTTCAGCCAAGATGTGAGGCAGGTCTGAATGGGTCACAGCTACCACCAGGCTGATGAACACTCACTGCTCACTGCAGCTTCCAGCTGAATGCATACAGCTGGAGGGGAAGCTGAGGAAGGAGGAGAACACTGAGGTCCCCATAACAAAACTTGGCACAGACACTTCAGCATTAGTCAGGTATCAAGCATTAGTCAGGTATCAAGAATCTAGCCAAGCACTGGAAAGAGGAAATTAAAATTCACCAAACATTAAGTGGAAAAGTGTTCCCAGGCTCATAGCAACCCAAGCTAACACCTGTGGCAGGCAGCATTGGAACATGTATTTCCAAAGGGTTCTCTGTAATCCTGATATTTTTCTTACTAGAATTTTTAAAAGCAAGACAAGTCTTTTTTTTTTTTGCTCCCAACTATTCTGGTGCAAAATTGTCCTAAGCAGGAGTAATGCAAATTGCCCCAAGCAGGGAGGGGGAAGGCAATTTCACCAGAGGGCACATTACCCTTTCCTATACCATACTTTTCTTCCTCACTCCCCTGCACTCCCCAGAGCCCTTGAAAGAAACAATTCTTCCCTTTAGCTCTCTAGCAGTGAGCAGGTCTCCTGTTGCTGGGGAAAGCTGGGGCACTTTCCATCAGCAACTGCAATGCTTCCTGCAGAAAGCAGCTCTGCACCCCAGAGGCACCACTGCCCAAACTCACATTTGCATTCCTGGGCCTTCCCAGGTTTGGTATCCCCAGCCTAGCAGAGCCCTCCAGCAAGCAGCAGGAATAAGGCATCCCCAAACTGAGCATGCAGCAGCAGCAGAGGGGGAATGACTCCATCACCACAAGACCAGCTCCATGCTAACCAATTTTACAGGACACTTAAGAAAAAGAAGTCCCTTCCTAGGCATAGTGGAACAGGAAGGTACAGTCTCCAGTTCAGTGACACCCAAGGAACATTTCAGGGCCATGGCACTGAGCTGAACAGGAGCATGAGTTACTGGTGACCCCAGGCCCAGCCCAGGCTGGCAGACACGTGTGCTCAGCTTCCAGCTGCCCCACTGAGCCCAGCCCTGGGATTATGAATGGAGCCCAGCTCCCCTTCAGAGCTACACATGCATGTGAATAACTGCTCTTCTCATCTAACATCAGGGGTTTTTGCAGTATTTCAGGATCCAGAGCAGGCACAGCAGCACTAACTGGCAGTCCAAGCTCGGTGCCACAGTGCTGAGGCCTCTCACTACTCCCACTGACAAGGGGTGGGAGCTTCTGGACCTGAAGCACTTTCAGAACCTGCTCAAACCTTGTACAGGATTTGCCTCCATAGGCAGCTGCCAAAAGCTTTCTGTCACTGACACCTCTGAGCCCAAAGCTGCACTTTGGTCCCCCATGTGCCATTTGAGGACTGAGGCATACATTCCTATCACTCACTTGGCCTTTCCAGGAAACAATCCTTTCTCCACCTTATGCCATTCCATTCTGATTCCAGCAGAAGCTAAGACCTCAGTAAAATTTAGAGGCAAGAGAAAACAGATTTGTTTGAAAGCCAAGTTGTGAGCTGTAGCTAGCTTTTGGTTTTGTTCATAGTGACTTCAGAAAATGACATAGACTGGATGGCTTTGGTGGCTGTTATCACAATGGCTAGATAATAGAATTTATAGCCTAGTTTGAGGTTTTTAATAATTCAAAACTGTTCATCTGCATAAGAGATTCCCAGAGTACTGCAGGGGGCTGGGGCCTACTGCTGCCCCACACCAGAACTGCAAGAGAGAGTTCTCTCTCAGGGAAAAGATGTTCTGCACCTCAGGTGTGACAGAAAGGAGCTCCACAGGCACAAATTCCATACTAAAGGGACATGGTTTTGTACGACACTAATGCATTACACAAGCACATAAATAACTGATACAGAGTACATCACTCATGATGACAGAGACAACACCACCATCCAGCCTTTCTCAACACCAGATCAGACTCCAGGAGCCATAAATATTCAGGTCTGAAAGAACTGCAGTAGCCTCAACCATTAGTGCCAGCAAACATACTGCCCTTGTGAAAGCTGTACTTAAATTGCAGATTACCTAACACACAAAATGAAGGATCCTGCTGAATTTTAAGGGCTTGCATCTTTTGCAGTCTTCTGCACAAAAGCAAGCAGTGTCATTAAGAACAGTGCACCGTGCCTTCCTCTCCAGTCTGTCTTCCTCCAGGGATGGGTCTCCTCCAGTGCCATCAAGCCGAGGGTTGCTCCACTGGGTGCCAATGCCAGTGTGGACGTGCTGTGCTGGGCAGGGAGCTGGGAACATCACAGAGGTGGGCAGGCCTGCATGGGGCAGGCAGAGCAGGCCTGCATGGGGCAGGCTGCCTCGCTGCCCTTGCCTCCCAGCCTCCCACAGGAGCTCTCCCGGCGCTGCTGCCCCACTGGGCACGACTGCCCCGGCCCGGGGTGAAGCAGTGGCCTGCAGTCAGTGTCCTGTGCCGTGGCTGTGCCAGCCATTTTGATACATACAGCTGATAAGCACTGAGGTATCATCAAGGAAATGGGATTAAAGCCAACAAAACCCTTCTTCCACACTGCTGCAGCGATTATTCAGCCTGAATTGCTGATGGACTCTATTAATCAATCTCTTTGGCTAATTGGGCATTACTCATGGCACAGCACAGCGCAGTGCTCACAGTGACAGAGCAGCGGAGGCGTTACAGGCTTCAGCTTCTCCAGCAGGTGTTTACATGGAGCTGGTCCTTGTGCAGGGGCTCCTTACAGGATGGCTGTCCCTCTGCAAACAAAGCAGCACCACTTCGGGCTCCTCCAGGGCTCACAAGTGCTACGTGCAGGCACGGAATCCTCATGGCTAGGAATCAAGGCTGATTAGTGCCACGGAGAGGTTATGATTAAGCAAGTTGGCTGTGTTATGTCTCTCCCTTTCTCTTGTTTACCTGGGATCCAAAGCGCAAGGCACAAGTGATGACAGGAGGAGAGTGAGGGGAGCAGGGTGGGGAAGGAGCTGATGATTAAAAACACGGGAGGAATACTCTGAGACACACAGTCACCGTAACAGCAGACAAGCAGACCAGAGGCAGACAACGACAAGCTGACCTGCTGATTTGTTGCCCAGTCCTGGAAAACCCCATGCACCACAGTCCTCCTTCAGTGAAATGCCAAAAGAAACATCAGCACCACGTTGACGATGATGAGGAAGAGCAGGATGACAAAGACCACAACCCGCTGGGTCTCCGGGTTCATGTTGCAGCGGAGGAAAGTGTGAAGCGCACTCCATTTGTGCTTGCTTCTGTCGGGGACCTTTGCCATGGCTTCAGCAAAAAAAAAAAACAAAAAAAAACAAAAAAAAAAAAAAAAAAAAAAAAAAACAAAAAACAAAAAAAAAAAAAAAAAACAAACAAAAAAAAAAAACCCCAAAAGGAATAAAACAGCCTAAGTGCCTGCCAGGGCAGGATGGGGCAGAGGGCTGTGAACAAAAGCTGTTTGCAGCTGGCAGCAGCAGAAGTCCAATGGGCTCGGCACGGCCGCAGCACGTGTGCCGAACGCCCCCTCAGCTCAGGGCCGGTTCGTCAGCAGATCCCCGGCGTTCCGCGGCCCCTGTGCCCACGGAGCCGTCGCCATCTCCGGCAGCAGGGGGACAGCGGGTTCCTTGTGGCGGAGCTCCGCAATCCGGCGGCGGTGTCGGCTTCCCAGAGAGCGGCGCCGCGATTCGCTGCGCTCCGTCTCCAGGATACACCGGGCCCTGGCAACGCGGGCCGAGCCGCCTCTGAGGAGTCTCTTAAGGAGGGTCAGCGCGGGATTAGCGACGCTTCTCTAAATCCTCCCGCCGCCCTCAGAGCGGGCCGGCAAGGGCCGAGTGCGGCCACAAGGGAATGCCCGGCCAGAAGGGATTGCCCGGCTCGGTGGGGCCGGCCCTGCTCGGGTGAGGACACGGGCGGCTTCCCGCGCACCTGAGCCAGCAACAGGTGCGGGTGTGGGGAGGGGGATGGCAGATCCAGCCCTGCCTCTGCCCTGTAGCCCAGCAGATCCAGCCCTGCCTCTGCCTAGCAGCCCCACAGATCCAGCCCTGCCTCTGCCCAGCAGATCCGGCCCTGCCTCTGCCCTGTAGATCCAGCCCTGACTCTGCCCAGGAGCCCCGCAGTAGCAGGTTCTGCTGGCCTCTGCCTTTCGCTTCCCGGCAGCATCCTGAAGCCAGAAAGTCGAAAGGACTTGGCTCCCTCTGCCAATGTCTCTGTGGGCCTGAGTCACTGCAAATCTCCACATCTCTGCAATCAAAACCTCTATTCAGCTCTGCAGAGCCCTAAATGTGCTTTTATGAACTCAGCTTTTGCTGCTGGACTGCAAAGTTCACCGAGTACCAAGCTGCCCTGCCTCTGGTGCACTCAATGATGCCCCAGCTAATATTTCCCACCCTTGCTGGGCCAGGAACAGGGAACAGGAACAGGCAAAAGGCACTCACTCATCCTTGGAAGGCTCAGGGATAGATCATGGAGAGCACCCAGCACAGGCCCAGGACTGCACCTTGGGAATAATGCTGTCACTCAAAGAGAGTAAGAAGTGAGCGCATCCCAGCCTCAAATGCCTGCACACACACAAAGCCCTGCTGCAGTCCCAGAAGCTGCTCAGTGACCAAGGCTTCAGGGAATGAGCTATTCAAGAAACTCCCAGTCTAATATTAGATAAAATAGAAAACAAAATGCATGCCTTCATTTTTCATCAAAATCAAGTCCACTGCAGCCCTTTTGTTTCCTCTAGCCAGCAATGCACAGCCCACCTCTTACTCCACAGCAATTGCTTCCCAGGAGAGGAGGAGGACTCAGAATTCAGATCCTTCATTGACAGGAGGCAGCCTCTCATCTTCCAGTTCTCACTTCCACCACACATTCCCCCTTGTGAAACTGAGGGATACAAATCCAGCAATCCTGATACCAAAATGGGCTCAATCCAGACCTTGGATTTAGGGCTGCGTGAGACTGGAGCTGATGGAGGATGGAGCTATCCAGGAGGATGACTCTGCACTTTACACACACATTTCCAACGTGGCCACACACATTCCTAGGGGCCGGAACAGAACACAAGGTTTCCCCCAAACACCCCAACTGCTGAACACCTCTGGTGGCCTCCATCTCTGGGAAGGGCCATGTGGGAGCAGCCACACAACCTGCGTGCAAATGGAACACTCTCAGCTTCTCTCACAACTGAGAAACAAACAAACAAAAAACTGGTTTTTTTCAGGTGTCAGCACATCAAAGCCCGTGGTGTTTCTTGGGGATCTGTACAGCTCCTGGAAAACAGCAGATAAGATATTTAAATGGAAAATGGTTTAAGAGCTAAGGCCAGTGGTACTTTCCTTTAATTTTGGAGTGTTTTCCCCCAAATTGCACCAACCTCAGCAGGGGCTATAGAGAAAGGGCAGTCAAAACTTCCATTGTCTCCTTGTGCTTCTGCAATGTTTAAGATAGCTTTCTTAGTCATAATAAAATCAAATCAAGAATTATTTCAGTTTCTTGCTTCTGACCACAAAGATCCTGCAAATCTCCTGGTTTTAGCCCAAATGTAGAACCAGGAGAATGATGTACAGGATGAGGTCTTGTGCTCTCAAAGCAGCTTCAAGACCTGTAGGAAAACCCCACAAACAGATCCTGCTGGGATCCACAGGCTGCCCAAGTTCATTGTGCTTGAGGTTTTGGCCTGCAGTGACTGATAACCAGCTTTAGAGCTGATAAGCTTTAAAAAACTCTTTCTCCCTGCCATGTGCATCACAGCAGAACACTACAAAGCTTGCAGACATCAATTTCCTGAAAGTTCTTCAAGTCCACAGTTGACTCACATCATTGCATCGTTCAACTCCTGGGCATTCTGCAAATCTTGTCTGGCTTTGAAGGCTTTTTATGCCTGACTGAGTTTGGACATAAGCCACCAAGCAGGATTTGGGTGGGATGTAGATCTTCAGGAGAAGCTAATTATGGTGAATGGAGAGCATGATCACACCCACTTCTCTGAAACCTGCACAGCAACTACTATCTTCTGTAAGCACTGAAAAGTGCAGTTACACTGAAAAGAAATGGATAAACTCCAGTGATCCAACAAGGCTGGCAGAGCTACACTGCTGGTATTGCAGGGTGTGGGGTAGTTTCTAAAATCCATGGTAGAATTCTCCTCTAGTCTCCTCGAATCTTTGCCACTTATGGACATGCTAAAACATTTGGAGGTGAAAGCACAGAAGGTTTGAAGATATGTGAAAGGGGAAAGCAGTTCACTTCTTGGACACTGCTCTGAGCCCCCCTGGAAAAAGAAGTCATGGCAGAAAGAAATTGCAGGAGGGAAAAAAGGTACAAAATCATAGTGAAAGGTACATTTTCATCCAACTCTGTGGTAGCTAAGAAACACCCCAAGCGCCAGCTATGTTCCTTTGCTCTTCTGATGTGCAGACCCAGGTGCCTCCCTGCACTGCATTGCCTGGGCACAAATAACACATTTGCCTCATGTAATCTTGGAGCATGGCACAGTTAATGTCAAGTGCTGTTCACCCTTCTGACCCCTCAGTGAAGAGAAAGTGGACAAGGACAGAAGCTGCAGAGTGACTCTAGCTGTGACCTGGCTTTTGTTCCCACCCCACACAGTGAACCCACTCCCAAGGTCTGGGGCAGAGACTCTGCATGGAGGAGTCACTCCCATGGTAACCCCAAGTGTTTGCACTTGGGGGGGCTCACCAGCTACTGCTGCACCCTGCTAAACATCATGTGGCATTTTTCCATCATGGAAATAAAGCCTCATTCTTATTCCTCACTGATCAGACATGCTTCTGTGGTAGGTGGCACCAGCAAGGATGAAATAGCTGCAAGTTTTACCTCGTGGCTTGTAATACAGCAGGGCTCACTTTGTATAACTATCACTGAGGGAGCATATTTCAAATAATTGTTGCACAATCTCCACTGGAATCTAATTTGCAATTGTAATAATTTCCTTTGACTTGTTCTTTTAAGAGCCATCCTCAGCCAGGACTGCACCTTGGGAATAATGCTGCCACTCAAAGAGAGTGAGAAGGGAGCACAACCCAGCCTCAAATGCCTGCACACACACAAAGCCCTGCTGCAGTCCCAGGAGCTGCTCAGTGACCAAGGCTTCAGGGAATGAGCTATTCAAGAAATCCTCAGTCTAATATTAGATAAAATAGAAAACAAAAGACATGCCTTAATTTTCCACCAAAATGATGCTAAATATTGCCCAGTCCTTACTCATCACCATGCGGCACACGAGGCCTAAGCTTTTTGTCTTTGTACTCCTGGCCTCTTAAAACTCACACCTGCTTTAGGTGTGCTTTTTAGGAAGCCAGGAGTACACAGACAAACCCAGTGTCTATCAGTGAAAAGGGTGTTTCAGTATTGTAACACTGTGGCATTCACATTTTCTGATAAAATCCCTTCATCCACAGTTTTTCTCCTGGGAAGCTGGGAAGCCTCAGAGAAAAGGAAAACAATTCTGATCTCATTTGCTTCTCCTGTGTTGTGCTTATGTGGAATGTGTTTGGAGATTGTTTACCCACAGGTGATTGTTCCATTGGATTCTGCTGGGAGTTGTTTTCACCCTTTGGCCAATCAGGGCCAAGCTGTGTCAGGGCTCTGGAGAGAGTCAGGAGTTTTCATTATTATCTTTTTAGCATTCAGTAAGTGTCCTTTCTGTATTCTTTAGTATAGTGTAGTATTCTTTAATATAATATAGTATAATATGATATTATTAGTTACTAATAATATTTATTAATTATTAGTTATTTATAAAATAGTTATTATTTATTATTAATAATATTTATTTATTATTTATTATTAGTAATAAATTAGCTTTCTGAGAACATGAAGTCAGATCCATCATTCCTGCCTTCATCAGGGCATCCCAGCAAATACAATATAACAGCTGTACTGGGAACTGCAAGGCCCACACACAAATGTGAAGAAATAAGAACTGCAATAAGCAGCCCAGGTGTACCAATAGAACAGATTAAATGACTGAGCAGACAAGCAGTGAAGCTGGATCCATCACATCACGCTGGGAAAGCAAGGAGCTCCCGTCCCACAGCAAGGCCACCAAGAGCAGTGCTGTGGGGCACCAGCCCCACCTTCAGCAGCTTTCCCCTCTCTCCTGCTGAGCAGGCTTGGAAAGCAAAGCTCCAAGTACAACACTGCACACCATGCTGGAGCACATCTCCAGGACTTCCTGTGCTTGGCTTGTCACAAATAGGAATGTGCTTGCTACACATACAACAACAACACAATTCAACTCCTCCTGAAGGCAAGGATACATTAGCATTGTAGGCACTAATAACCCATGCTCTGAATATCCATAGACAGAAAAAGAGCTCTTACTGGGTCATTTATCAACACTCTCCCTCCAACAAGGTGAAAAGGATATTATCTAAATATTAACAAAGACACAAGTGCTAGAAGTGAGCCTGGATTGGGCCCAGCTGACACACAGACAGCTCCTGGCCCTGCTCAGGGCAGAGCTCATGGACACACCAGGCAGGCAGCTCCAGGGTCTGCTGGCTCTGTGGGGGCAAATCACAGCAAATGTGAACTCCTTTACAAGTTTCCCTAAGGGATTCCTCAAGAGGACACCTGAGGCAGCTTTCCTCTCTCTTGTTGCACCACTGAAGGCACAGACACAAATGTGAATTCCCCTGTCCCTCTGGGTGCCATCACTGGCTGTTGGAAGGCTGGGCATTCAACTGCAGAGGAACAGAACACACTCAGCACATCCAGAAACATTTCATGTTGCAACAGCCACATTCACCTGGGTCCACAGGACTGGATTTATTTCCCTCTTCAACTTCTCTTTGACATAAATCACCTAATTATTACTGTTCTTTCCATTACAGAGAACTGATAAAGAACTTCTTAAGGAAGAAGCTTCTGTTGATTTTTATTTTTTTAATTGGGTGATAAAAACGCTTCTATCTATAACACTGGTGTGATGAACCATTTAAAATGCATCTTTTAAAAAAGAATCCAGGCTGAGTGGATGTTCAGTGGATGACAGCTCAGCAGCTGAAAAGGCTGACAGTGAAATTGTGAGAAGGGCAAGCATTTGTACCTGCAAATCATTCCAAGGAAACCAAGTTTCCTTAACTCCCACAATTACACTTCTCCCAACATCCAAAGTAAGCATCTCTCAACCCTGCTATGCACTGAGTTAACTCTGAGTAACACTGCAGATAACACCCCCCAAAAGGACAGCATTCCTTTTGAGCCAGGGCCAGACAACATCAGAATAAGTAGAGCTTTTTCAGCTGCATATGAACATGTACTTCTAAAATGGAAAACAGTCTGTCAGAGTTTGCTTTGAATTTTTACAGTGTGTAACACTGTGTTACTAGAGCACAGTTACTCCCACTGCATCTTTCTCTAGCTCTGCATGGTTTAAGCCCACTCAGCTTTTACAGCCAGTTCTTCCCTGGGCAGATTCCTCAGGCAGTGCTGCCAAAACTTTACAAGCTGTTCTTGTGCTGGAGTACCACGACTCACGAGATAACTCTGAATGGAAAGAAAATGGGCCTGACCATTTCCTTATGGAGTGCATAAATTAAAGCATGACCCACTGGGAGACTGCAAGAAAAGCAGCCATTCAGACTGGCCACCCCTGACTACAAGTAATTAAGAATTAAAAAAAAAAAAAAAAGAAAAGAAAAAGAGACAATCTGCTTAGCAACCAGTCTTTTGCTTTCAGACATTACTAAATCTAGAAAATCTTCCAAATTCTCCTAAAGCAAGTTTTATTTTCAAGAGTAGCAACAGCAACTGTTCACATGTTTGGAGCATCTGGGAATTACCAGCATGGCCTGGAGCTCCAGTGCCAAGGGAAGGTGTTGGTGCCGGCTCAACACATCCCACACCTCACCCTGGGAGCTGAGGAAAGCTCCAGGGTGGAGCTGGGCATGCTCTGGGGATTTGGGATGGCAGGAGAGGGATACAGACAGCAATGGCCTGGGAAAAAAAACCAAGCATGTCAGGATAGATGTGGCAAAGCAAGGAAGAAGCAGGGAGAAGCAAACACAGGCTGGCACAGCCCATGCAGTGGCCTAAGAAGGTGGATATTTTCAGTACAAATTGGACACAGAAGAGAGGTTATTGTAATAATGATGCTCTGAAACAAACACAGGCTGAATGGGGTTTGTAGTAAGGCAGATGGAAAGAAAGTAAATGCTGCATCTTGGAGACCAGCAAGATTAAGAGCCTGAATGCAATATCTAGAAAGAGGTCAGAATAGAAAATGAGCACACAACTCTTGTTACAGGGCAGGGGAACAGACATGCTGGCAATGACATCCTTAGTGAATGAGAGAGGTGTTTGGGCTCATGAAGTTACTTGAATGTTTTTTAGTTTAGTGGTATCCTGTTTTTGAGCTGAAAATTTGACAGCCATGGATAATATAAAATAACAACCAATGGTGATTTGGGCACTACGTGGACTGGAAGAGAGAAATAAGGGAGAAACAGTCAGAGAAATACCCCTAGAAAAGTCAAGGAAAGTAGAGAGGAAAGAGGCACAGGTAGAGCTGTGGGAGCTGAAGCAGGTGAGGTCAGAGGAAGCTGCAGGAAGCCAGTGAAACAAATTAAGTGGATGAGGAGGGGATGAATCGCAGGACAAGGTGAGTGACAAGGTGAGCATGGGAACATGGACTAGAGGAAAATGCCCATGTACAAAGCTGGAAAAACATTAACAGATAATTCCTGTAACAGTTTCTACAAGAGGTGGCTGGAGAGGGGAGGGGAACAGGGCCAAGCTTTATTTTTCTGGTTGTTTCTAGACCATTAGTCCCCCTTCTTTCTGGCTGTACAGAGATTTACAAGAAAGCAATGTAGTTTTGGGCTGTCTCAGATATCTGTTGAGCCCACACATTATAAAATTCCAAGTACAGTGCTCCTTTACCTGCCACCTTTAAAATAATGCATTTAGTTGCAGAGCAGTGTTCTGACCCTTCTCTTACTGCTCAGCATCCTCACCTCTCACAGAATACACTAGTCTTGAGGTGGCAGAAAATAGGGAAACTGCTTTCAAGTGACAGGTCTCTAAAGTTCTTCCAGCCTGGTCTGTAGTAATGTTAATTTAGGAGTCCTTCATTGCCTTCTGATGTAAGTCAAGGAGCCACAGGAGGGCTGGGGAGAAGAATCAGCTCCATAGATGAGAACAGGTTCCATGAGAATGAGAAAAGCCACAAGAGGATAAAAGACATACATAAGCTGTGTATAAGAATCAGGCTAGGCATTCCTATGTCCTACATGACAAAAAAGCAGGGCAGAAATTTTAATTGATCAAGCATCCTTCTGAGGTGACATCTCCCCTGGTACCTCTGTTTTAGCCAGAGGGCTGACAAAATGCAGCAGAACAATGCACCCTGAAGATCAAACCTTGATGGGCAGTTCTCCAAAAACTGCCCCAAAAATTAGTAAGGATCTAAGACACAGCTCAGAAGCAAACCTGGTGAGTGGTTGTTAATAGGTGAGTGTGGGTTATCAAGCCCCAGCAGTAAATGAACAAGGTGCCCCTCTGCTTTACCAGCAAAGCATGTTTAGGGACAGGGGAATGTGGAGAAAACAGGGCATTCAGCCTGTATTGGATAGCTCCCACACCCTGCCTCCACTTCATAAAACCTGTTGCCACAGAGACTTGCCAGGCAGTGGAACAGCCAGAAACAGGATCTCCTCTAGAGATCCCAGATAACATCAGCCAGAAGGAGAACTGCAAAAACAACCCCCACAGCACCTTTCTAGGTCACTGTTCCCTGTAACCCAAAACTTGAGGGAGAAGCTGAGCTCCATGTCCCCTGAGGGCTGGGGACAGCCTGAGCAGTGGCACAGGGGGTGTGGGACAGCCCCAGAGCTGGGGACAAGGGCTGGGGACAAAGGCTGGGGACAAAGGCTGGGGACAAAGGCTGCTCTGATCCCTGCCCTGGAGCCTTCCCGGGGGCACTGCAGGAACATCAGGAACATTTCCTCCCTTTGCTGCAGGGGCAGGCTCAGTGACCTGGCTGTCCCAGGGCACCCGGGAGGGCTGGCCCCAGTGCCCCAGAGGGAGGGGAGCCTTCCCCAAGCCTCAGGAGGAGCAGGGCTGGCACTTGAGCAGCTTGGTTATTGGTTATTGTTGTTGATCTTTCTGCTTCCACCAGAGTGGGAAAATAACACTGCAAGGGATATGTCAGTGCCTTCACTCTGTTAAACCATGGCCAGAGTTATTGCTAACTCAGCCCCCAACTTACCAAGTGTAGGACAGGGGGCCTTGGTCCTCTACTTGATGGGGGAGATCTCTGAGGGATTATCAGTGCTCTTTGAAGGGTCAAAAGAGTCAGGAGGAATTTTATTTTTCTTTATTTTTATTTTTTTATTTTTTTTTTTCTACCACTGGGAACCATTTTCTTTGGAGAATTAGGAAAATTCTTTGCAGAGAAAAGCTGCTCCAAATCAGGGTTTGGAGAAGAGAACAAATCCAAGAAATGTTCTGATATCAAAACCGTGCTGAGAGGAACCTGAGATAAGTATGGTTATAGAATGAGAGACATTCACTTCCCTGTCTCCATGCAAACACTTAAGCCTGGAATCACCTCTGCAATAAACCCCACACTACCCAGCATTCCTACTCTCTCACATTCCTTCTTTATCCCCTGCTCTCAGGAAATCTTTGTACTCCAATATCCACTTGGTTATTGCACTGTTATCCATCCCAGGTGTTTCTTGAACTGCTAAACTGGGGTATGGACATCCCTAAACCTATTTTTAAAATAAAGACATTGGCAGAGCAAATTGTAACACCAAGATTCTGCAAAACAGACTTGTCTTTGCACACTGTCAGGCTCCCATTTCAAGCAGTGGTAACAGCAGTTTATTACACTTCTGAACTAAAATCTTTTTAGGGCTGCAAATATCACAGTGCTTTTAATGCCCTTCCTCCCATAAAACAGCACTGGAGAGTTAGGTACCAAGCCAATATCCCTGAAAGCCAAACAAGGAGCTCCTGAGGACAGGGTAAATTCCTTTTTGTATCAGAGAGAGGGCAGGTTGGAAAGGTTTCCACTTCACACATGGATGGTGAAATCACTCCCCTTCCCCTGCACATTTCCTTGGCCTCATGGCACAGACCTTGAGATGCAGGTGAGAGCCTCAGCGGGCATAACCATGGGGACCTCGAGGGGTTAGAGCCTGCCTTGGCCCATGGGAGGATCGAGGAGCTCAGTGGCACTGTGGGAAATGGCCCTCAGGAGCTGAAAGTGGTAGGCAGGAAGCCAAGGCCTCCTGCAACACAGCCCCTATCCCTACAGGACACAGGGCCACAGGTTAAAGGAGCCCTTTTAATGGGATGCCAAAGCATTTACCTTCAGGGTAAAGAGACCTCTTGTAAACAGAACATGTTGTCTTTAAGTCGTGGGGAGAATCAGAGAGAGCTCTGGGAACCCATGGACATACTGGTTATAATACAGACAGTCTTTGGGGTGATTAGCACAAGTTACTCCAGGAGTTAAAACATTCTTGGATCATTTTTTCTCCAAAGAGAATTCTATTTGTGGAGCCAAGCCCCTCTTCCCACCCCAGTAACTTGGAACACATTCAATGCAGACAAAACCCAGACATTTTATGGAGTACCCTAATACTCACAAGAGATCATTAACAAGTGTTAACAGAAGCTGTTAGTCTTTACAATCTCATAGCTGGCAGGGCTGATGTAAGAGCTCCAAAGCCACCACACTGTCTCCAGTTATCTCCTCTGAGTGATGTATTTAGCTCTGTTTTACAGCTGGGGATGAAAGTTTGGGCAGCCCCTCCCACTCTTCAAACATGTCTGTGTGCATGTGGGGCCCACCTGTGCCCACAGAGAGGTGAAAGCCAGAGCTGCCTCTCCTGATCTGCTGCTCCAGCTTGGATCCTGGAAGGAGTCAGATTCCCTGAGACTGAGCCCATAACCCACTCACAGAATTCACAGAATGACCAGGTTGGGAGAGACCTTCAGGATCATGGAGTCCAACCCAGCCCCAACAGCTCAACTCACCCCTGGCACCCAGTGCCACATCCAGGCTTTGTTAAACACACCCAGGGATGGGGACTCCACCACCTCCCTGGGCAGCTATTCCAGAACTTTATCACTCTTTCCATGAAAAACTTTTTCCCAATCTCCAACCTGTATTTCCCCTGACACAGCTTGAGGCTGTGTGCTCTGGTTGTGTCAGTGCTGCTTGGTGAAAGAGGTACATTCCCTACTGCACCTGTGTCACTGCCATGTTTTCTGAAAAATCCTCTTTTCCCAGGATTCTTCTCCTGGGAATCCTCAGAGAAAAATGAAAACAACATTTATCTGATTTGCTTCTCCTGTGTTTTGCTGCTTTGAAATGTGGTTGGAGATTGTTTATCCAACAGGTGATTGTTTTATTGGATTCTGCTGTGAGTTGTTTTCACTCTTTGTCCAATCAGGGCCAAGCTGTGTCAGACTCTGGAAAGAGTCAAAACATTCATTATTATCTTTTAACCTTCTGTTAGTATCCTTTCTGTATTCTTTAGTATAGTTTTGGTATAGCATTCTATAATATCATATCATATCATATCATATCATATCATATCATATCATATCATATCATAATAAATTAGCCTTCTGAGAACATGGAGTCAGATTCACTCTATCCTCCCCATGACGAGGGACCCCAAAAATACCACACACCTGCAGCACTGTCACACCACAAAGTTTTGGTTTGGGGGTTAGAACTCTAACAGCCCTTCATTACTCTTACTCAAAAACCAAGCTAAGCCTGGAGGTTTTTTATTTGTTCCTAATGTGTATCAGATTAATTAGGGTGTTCAGAGAAAGCATGGTCCAGCAAAAAAGCCAAATATTTTCTAGAAATGCTTCCACATGGATTGAACTCATGTGGAGTCTCTGCACCAGCCCCATGGTAGGGGAGCTACCTGCCCTCACCTCCCATGGCAAGCATTTGGATGGCTAAGGACTCACTGCATGACTGCAGGTGTGAAAGTACATCCCATTTCTCCCACCTTCCCAAAAACCCCGACATTCACTCTCAAGATAGCCTGTCCTCAGTGCTGAGTGAGCTACACGGGCTTCCATCACACTCTCTGCATCTTCAGGCTCTGAGGGAGGATCCCTTGCTCAGGGATGCCCAAGCCCCAGTGCTGAGGAGGACTGAGAAAATGGCTCAGAGCAGCCCCAGCTGCCCATGGTAGAAGGCAGAATTATGGCTCTGGAAACCCCTGGGAACACTTAGCTGCTGATCCTGGTGTTTGATGAGACATAATTGCATAGAGCATTTGAATATACTGATTTCCTTTAAATCCATTGCAAAAAGCCCTCTGATACAACCTTCAGAGTCTCCAGACCAGAAAACTCTAAAAACTAAATCCACCAGGCAGCAAAAGAAGTTATAATTCTGGCTCCATACTCTGAACACTCACATTTAAGCCCTACACAAAGTTACACAAGCACTTGGGACCAAAAACCAGGATGCAGTAAAGATTTATATCCTCAGAGGAACATTATTTCTTGTCCTTGACAGCACTGAGCTTTATACTGTATCCTGCAAATAAATCATATCTGCTGCTTCTGGAGCACAGCTGCCAACCTTGGCTGCAGGAATACATGGGACACAAAGGCAGGAATTGGGTCCTCCAGAAGGGAAAAAAACCCAAAAAACAACTTAATGGGTGCTGGCAGGTGTTTGTTAACTGGCTTCTGTTTGCTTTAGCAATATACTCACATTAAGATACAAAAGTGATAATAAATCTCTTCTCCTAGATTACACAAGAATGTTATATATTGCTTCCATATGATCAATCATTCTGTTTTCAGTCTGGAAATCCATGGTGACCACAGATTTTGCAATCTATTCTGCACTCTTTTAAAGAAAAGGAATGGCAATATTTTGTGGCACTATTTTAAAAGGTTTTTGTCTTAGGAAATTTGCCATCATATAGTACACAAGAGATTTCTATTAATTAGAATGAAGATAAACGCAGTGAAAAAGGCTATGAAGGATATTATTCATGTCTAACAAAATAAAAATCAGTTGTTCTGATTTCATCTGCATTAACATTTTATGAGTTTAGGGGTTTGATTTGGTTTTGCTGTTTCGTTTTGGTTTTTTCCTTTAAAAAGCCCCAACAGTTCAAAAGTTTGTCTTGTTTAAAATTGGCTGGTCTGAGAGAAGCAGTGGATGAACCCAGCACAGATCAAAGAGCCCAGCACCAGAGCAATGTTTGAGACACTCAGTAAGCTGGAGAATACTGCCACAGTGCCTGCTGCCCTGGGTGCATGGCAGCTGCTTTGTTTGTGCCACTTTGAACACATTTCTGGACTAATTACTTTGTTAAATCAGAAACATATATGATGGAACCAATTAGCTTAACTGTATCTTGTCAACAACCACAGGTTAGCTCAAACATCTGTAGGACGCTGTGATATTGCCACTTTAAAGCACAGGGCAGCAGTGGCTACGTGTCTTAGATAAAATCCTGGCCTGCTGAAGCAATGAATTGTGCCTTTCCACATACCAAATTCCAAACTTATCAGGCACAGAGCCATAAGAGATAAGGAAAAAATTAGGAGTTTGCTGTTATTTTCTGAACACTCAGAGCTTTGCTTTCACAAGATGGGCACGGTGCTGTTCATGGAGGGCTGCAAGGGCCAGGCTGAACTGCAGCTGCATTTCTTGCAGAGCAGGAGCTGCATGGGCCCTGTGGTGTTTTCAGGGTCCCTAGACAGAAGAGAAAATTAACAATCTGACTCCATGCTCTTAGAAGGCTAATTTATTATTTTATGATGTTATATTAAAGAATGCTATACTAAAACTTCACTAAAGAATAGAGAAAGGATACAGACACAAGGCTAAAAGATAATAATGAAAGACTTGTGACTCTCTCTTCAGAGTCTGACACAGCCTGACCCTGACTGGTCATTAAGTCAAAACAATTCACATGTTGGATAAACAATCTCCAAACCACATTCCAAAGCAGCAAAACACAGGAGAAGCAAATGAGATAATATTGTTTTCCTTTTTATTTGAGGCTTCTCAACTTCCCATGAGAAGAATCCTGGGCAAAGAGGATTTTTCAGAAAATATGATGGTGACAGGCCCTTCCCACAGCAGGACACAACAAACCCTCAGGACCCCTCTGATGTTACCAAGAAAAGAAGTCCAAGCTTCCTCACCCAGGCCAATTACTTAGTGGGGAAAACGAGACAGCTTATCATCCATGGTCACTCCAGAGCCAGGTTTGTATGTGCCCAATCCCTCCTGCTCTCCACACTGCATCTAACACATTGAATTAAGCTTGGAGCTGGATCTGTGCTATACACAACATTTCTGGAGAACTGGAAGGACAGAATCACAATTCATTTGCAGTACAGATTCTTCTCTTGCTGCATTTTCAGCCAGTGGTATTCTGGATGCAATAAAATACAAGGACAGGGTCTTTAGCTGGAGCAAACACAAAGTAAACTCTACCAAGTACAATCTAAACACAAAAATCTCTTTTCCTGAGCATCACAAAAGCATTTGAAAGAATGTCAAACAGATGCCCCAAGAAAATTACTTCCCCTGCCTCTTTTCCCATCCCAAACCCTTATTATTACTTTTTGATTGATTTTTTTTGGCTCTTACACACTCTCATGCTGATCTTCTTAGGTGGGCTCTATACAACCTTCCCAGCTTTCTTTCATCCCTCTAGTGTTCTTGCCAAGAAATTATTCTAGTTTTATCCATTGCTAGTTTTATGAAAGGTTTCTTTTTTATTTCATAATAATTTTCTCTTGATCCAAAATGAACTAAAACTCAGTGGTTGGGTGTTTTGTTCTTTAATGCAACACTTGGTCTGCCAACAGCCTTGAAAATGTATTTCAGCCTTCTCTGTTTATTTGAAAGCTGTTTCTTCCAAGAAGGCTAAGAATAATGTGGTTACCATAGTTTCCTTATCCACAACCAATAAAATGCAGCTTGGAATACAATAAAACAAAGCTGAGACTACTCACAAAATGTGACTGAATGAGTGAACACTGAAATCTTCACCCTACATCACTCCTAGCACCATGGAAAACACTCAGGGCTAATCAATAGCCACCTTTTGGTGCAGCAGGGAAGATGAGGATAAAACTGTCCAACTACCAGTTATTGAGATATTTCAATTCCAACACTTTGGATGTCGGCTGCTTTGGAATTCCCACCTCACAGATTGAGTGTTTCACTGCAGAGATTTTGTGCTTTGCTGTAATGTCTTGTTCTGGGAAGCTTTGCTGAGGCTCACTGGAACCAAGTGATGGATTAATTACTGCTAGGAACTGGTTGACAAAGTAAATAATGAACTGTTTGTTCTTACAGTTTTGTTGGCTCCTGAACAGGCAAGATTCTAGGGAACAAGCCAAAAATAATCTTTCCTCTTTCAAGTCAACTGGCCAACAAAACCCCACATACACTTCAGAGATTATACAAATTACACCTGCTTTGGACACAACCATTTGCTTTCCTGACTACAACTGAGGGGATTTTAATAAAAGGAACTTTTAAGAAATGAAAGAAAAGCAATTGTTCTCAACAGTAATGAATAAAGAAAGAAACACCCACCACATGCACAATGGAGTGACCTGCTGGCAAATTTGTTTTTTTCCTGATTTAAAAAACTTCTAAAGGGAAGGGAAGGGAAGGGAAGGGAAGGGAAGGGAAGGGAAGGGAAGGGAAGGGAAGGGAAGGGAAGGGAAGGGAAGGGAAGGGAAGGGAAGGGAAGGGAAGGGAAGGGAAGGGAAGGGAAGGGAAGGGAAGGGAAGGGAAGGGAAGGGAAGGGAAGGGAAGGGAAGGGAAGGGAAGGGAAGGGAAGGGAAGGGAAGGGAAGGGAAGGGAAGGCACAGAGCATATCCTATTTGATGCAAGCACCTGAGTGGGAGAGAAGCAGAATCCTCCTCCCACAGACTCAGTGCATGCTTTGGGACTGACCCCTGTGGTGCCTGGGACTCTCATAAACACACCAGGTAAACATGGAAGAACACAACTCAAGATTTTCTGGTGTTCTGCTCGTGTTTTCTTGCCAGTGACAACAGCCCAAGACCACTGAGTTTAAATTAAAAAGCTCTGGCCATGGTTTGATAACCCCTGGATGTAAGCAATAGGAAAAGAAAATAAAGCAACTCCCTTCCTCAGCCCAGGCACCCAGGGCTGTAGGTGGGGATTCTGAGCAGAGGGAGCAGGAGAACTGCTGGAAGAGCATTTGCTGCTGTTGTTTTTGAAGAAAAGCTGTTACCCTCACTGTGCAGCTTTCTGGAGCTTTGTCAGACCCCAGGAACACCATCAGTGGGTGTATCAAACACACACGCTGAGAGCCACACTGTTTCAGTTAGAGAAGGTATTGCACAAGAAAATATAACACTCCTTTCATCCCTGCCTTCTCATCTTGGGAAGGTCACGTGTAGGAATACACATGAGCAGAGGAAAGAGAGAAAAAGGTGTAGGAGTTCAAGAGATCACTCATGTGGTGAACATGCTCCACTCTTTCATGTTCACCTCACAGGAAAAGCATTCTGTGTGTAGCAGGATACCAGCTCTAATGCACAAGATAAAAAATAGTACTTTTACAGGAAAAACATCTTAGATCTGTTAGTGTTAGCTCATGGCATTGCTTAGACCAAGTAGTACATTTTTAAACTGCTGATGTCAACTTAATCAGGATCAGCACTATAAAAGAAAATAGCTAAAAGACAGGTGTCGCAGTAAGGTAGAAAAATTATAAAAGCAAGGCCTCACAAAATCAGCCCTGCTCCGTTAAATGGATAGTTAGCCTGTCATTTCTTCTAAGCAAAGCTAGCACTTTACAAATTCCCATGTGAAAGCTATCCTGGTGTGAGCAGTTCCTTAACATAATCTATTCCTAGGTGAAAAACAAGCAGTACCTACATAAACATTAAATCCATCCCATGAGAGCCAGTGAAGAAAACATGTAAAGTATTTAAGAGTAGAGAGATTTGATGGACAAGTAAAATACCTTTTACTAACCAATAAAGTAATAAACAAGAAAGCTACTGACCAGCTGGAGTCACACACAAGGTCTGTAACACTGTATAAAAAGGAGTGAATATGTGAAAAAAGAATGGGCTTTTTCCAGCATGAAGAAAATGGAGTCCTGTGTGATTTATTTCAATAGACAGGTCTTTCACATCCCCTGAGTGAATATCCTGGGGAGCAGAAGAAACAGCAAAGACCAGACCTGTAGCAAACTTTGCACCCTCCTTATCTATGAAAAAGAAACAGGTAGACCAGGGATTTTTTTCAACATTTCCATTATGCCATCAGCACAACACAGTCCAAATGTGAACTTGTTCATTAATGTTTTTAACAAGTTCTTTAGTGTTTTTAAACTTCTCAATCAATGACACCCAAGAGGAGAGGCCCTGTGGCTCTGCATTGCCTTGGGGACAAGGCAGCAGCCCCTTTGTCACCAGGCTGTAAATGGTGCCCACAGTAAATGACATTTAAAGCCCCATCTGCTGTGCCATGACCAGCTTGGCTGTGGTTCCAGACCCAGACCCAGACCCAGACCCAGACCCAGACGCCTGGCTGTGGTTAGCAGAACTAGACCCAACATTTTGGCTGTGGTTACACAACCAGAATCAGCAGCCTGGCCTTGGTCCCAGACCCAGCAGCTTGGCTGTGGTTACCAGAACCAGAACCAGAAATCTGGCCATGGTCCCAGGGCCAGAAGCTTGGCTGTGATTAGCAAAACCAGAACCAGCAGCTTGGCTGTGATTACACAACCAGAACCAGACCCAGCAGCCTGGCTGTGGTTAGCAAAACCAGACCCAGCATCTTGGCTGTGGTTAGCAGAACCAGACCCAGCAGCCTGGCTGTGATTAACAGAACCAGAACCAGCAGCCTGGCTGTGGTCCTGGAAGCAGAAGCAGACCCAGCAGCTTGGCTGTGCTCACAGAACCAGAACCAGGAGCCTGGCTGCGGTCCCAGACCCAGACCCATCAGCCTGGCCACAGTCCCAGGGTCAGACCCATCATCCTGGCCATGTTCCCCGAGTCACTCCCATCATCCTTGCCACGTTCCCAGACCCATCAGCCTGCCCATGGTCCCAGATCAGCTCCATCATCCTGGCCATGGTCCCAGGGTCACACACATCATCCTGGCCATGGTCCCAGGGTCAGACCTATCATCCTGGCCGTGTTCCCAGACCCAGATCCATCATCCTGGCCACGTTCCCAGGGTCAGACCCATCAGCCTGCTCATGGTCCCAGATCAGCTCCATCATCCTGGCCATGTTCCCAGGGTCATACCCATCATCCTGGCCATGTTCCCCGCCAGCAGCCCCTGCCCTCCAGGCCAGGAGCACACCCACCCACCTCGTTGATGGCCAGCTGCTCGCCGCCGCCCCCGGGGTGGCCGTAGCGGTGGGTGGAGCTGCGGAAATCCTCGTACAGATCCTCCTCACTGCCCACATCGTCCGTCAGGGCTGTCTTGTCCAGGCCTCCGTCAGTGATCACTGCAACAGCAAAATGCGCACATTGGCACACAGCACAGCATTCAAAAAAAATCAATGATAAAACATATTTCTCCATGCCACTCTATATATAAACCCAATTTTTTTAATATAACACTTCTAAATTTTCATGTACATTTAATTCTATTTCTCTTCAATTACAGCAAAAATTATTTTTCATTTACAAAAACAAAATGTAAGCTATTATTCCATCAAACATTAAAAATAACCTGTTACAGATATATTTTATGAAAAAATCCTTTCCTTAGGATTTTTCCTCCTGAGAAGCTGAGAGGCCTCAGGAACAAAATGTAAACAATTATTATCTCCTGCTGTGGAATGCAACAGGTGCATCTGGGATTGGCTTATGTTAGATGTTTGTAATTAATGGCCAATCACAGTCAGCTGGCTCCGACAGAGAGTCCAAGCCACAAGCCTTTGTTATTCATTCTTTCCTATTCTATTCTTAGCTAGCCTTCTGAGGAGATCCTTTCTTCTATTCTTTTAGTATAGTTTTAATACAATATATATAATAAAATAATAAATCAGCCTTCTGAAACATGGAGCCAACATTCTAGTCTCTTCCCTCATCCCAAGAGCCCTGTGAACACTGTCACAGTAACCTGTATAATTTAAAAACTTACATTCTTAACTCCTGATATTAAAATAATTACCCATGTAAACACACACCAAAAAATCATTTATTCATCAATATAAATCAAAATATAAAAATAAGCCTTAAAACTTAAAAAAAAAATCAGTGCTGCCTCAGTAGCACTGAAACAGGATGGCAGCTCATTGGTGCAAGGGGCACTGTAAAGCAGCATAAAGGGGAAAAAGACAAGGAAACTGTAGGAAATTTTGGGATAGAATTCCACCTTCATGCATGCCTGTTCTTCAGAGAATTTTTCTCCACCCATGTTTAACCCACATAAATGATTGTGTCTTTTTCTAGACTGGAAAATATGATTTAAAACAAATTCAACAACTGCTGCATGTTGCAAAGAAAAGACCAAGCAAGAATAGCAAAACAAGGTCTGAAAAAAGGCACAGGCAATGATGGCACAAGTGTGATTTTATTAGGACCTTGCTGGAAACTGGACTAGGTAACAAGAGCTCATGCCTGCCACTTCATGCCTTGAGGATTATGATTTGCCAAATCCTATCTGGCCAAAGGAATCCTCAACCTTTGGGAAAAACCTTCACCTTCCTCTTTGTCCACACACTTATTTGAGAATCATTTTTAATGCCTAAAAGGGTGTTTGCTCCAGAATGATCCATTATTACCACAGGAAGGCCATTCTGCTCAGCACAGCCCCAGATAATGGAGGGCTCACAATCTGCAGCTACAGCAAACACTAAAATCTCAAGCCTGAGAGAAATAAAAATGTGGCATTTATACTCCTTGTACAGAAGAAAGTGTCACTGCATCTGTTTCATGGGCAGGATCTTTGTCCTAAAGTCTCCTTGAGGTATTAGCAAACACCCTGCAGTGCCATGTGTGCCATCCCATCCCTGCGCTGGTTACTGAACATGAACCTTCTGTTCTGAAACCTGTGACAAATGACAGTGATTACAGAAACCACTTGCTGACATATTCCTCTGGATTAGCAACTGCCAGGGCAACAGTTTCCATGACAAAGCAGTGGGCTTGACAAAGATTCCTGTGCATGGAGCACCTACACAGGCATGGTGCAGAGAACAACAGAATATTCTAGAAACTGTGATTTCAGTAAATGGACTTGACATGGCTACAAGAGTAAAACTGAATGAAAACACCGACATTGCTATCAGCACACCTGGCAACAGTCTTGGCTGTGCCAGTTACATCATGTGAGCCTCCAAATTTTTGCAGAACAGGTGAAAAAAACTTTTGAGCTTGATCTTGTAGAGATTTAATAGGGAGAGACTCACAAAGCTGGTGTTGAGCCCTCCTTTCCCTTCCTAATGCAAGTGCATCTTATGCACATAATTGTGCCATTGGGTCAAAAAAAGCACCTCATGATTTATTAGCTTATTAATTACCTGAAACCAAAGCTGCACCACATTAGCACTGAATAAAATGCTGACAGAGCTCCAGCCAGGCCTGCAGAGTTTGTGCCCACCAACACTCTCAGTACCTGGGATGGTTTGTTAAGGCTGCACCACCTGATCTCTGCTATTTACAGGGAGGTGGGAATTCAGTGTAGCACCTATCAGTTCAATGCAGTGACCTGACATCAAAATGATGAGGATGAGCTATTTTTAAACTAAATACTTGCTTGTTTATGCTTTGAATTCAATACATTGGCACAACACAGCAAAGATTGTCTGAAGCTGGGACTGCACTTGGTATTGATGGCAATTCAGGACACAGAGGTGCAGATGAGCTTATGATTAAAGCAGAATTTCCTGAGCAAGTATGGAACTACCCAACCATTCAACTTTAGGTGACATTTCACACAAAAATCAAGCATTCCCCTAGCTTTGCTCTGACACCTCACATGTTCATTATCCAGAAATTCTGCACTGAATGTGTGCCACTAGTATAGATTGCATATAAAGCAATTCTGGGGTTAAGACCTAGTCCATTAATATAAAACTCAAAACCAGCTGGAATACCACTGATATTATAATTTCATGCAGAGTCACTGGAACTTTTAAAACTAAATTCAAGGGCATTAAAGGTATCACTTTTTGCTCACACACTGTCTGAAAAACCTTTGATAGTAATGAACAATTTCCAGTGTTTTAGTGTAGCACAGAAACAAATTAAAAATGTTTTTCAAGAACAAATAAAAACAAATCATTTATAAGAAGCAAGTCAGCAGTCACTTAATTCAAAAGTCTTCTGCAGCCCTCTGATCTCATTCTTTTCCCTTATTTTATACACGGCTTCATTGCTTTGCCCTTACACATCTTCTGCTATTTTCACTGCTGAAAGTAACCTTCAGCTTGAAAAATGTTTATTGGCATCTTTAAGGCTTTTGTTTTTTGCCCCCACATTTTCCTATTTGTTCTCTGAGCTGTGCTTAGATGAAAAAGCAAAAGCTCCAGGGAGGTATTTATCTGTGTTACTTAAAATGCTCTATACCTCTGCTAAGTGCCTTGAAAGCTGTGCTTGCTTTTACCAGAGATCTGTTTTTCCTCTCTGATCTTACCAAGCTCATCAATTCTCTGCTGTCTCAAGACCTGCTGCTGCATTTGGGATTAGTTTTGCTGGCAAAATAAAAAGACATATTGCACCAAAATTATACTTCACAAGCATGAGAAAGTTCTCCATCCTTGAGGAAGAAGAGCCCAGGATAGCCATTGCACATCTTCCCAAACCAATGCTGCAGGGAAGAATTACATTCATGAAAAATAAGGGTTTGCTCTGAAGCAGGTTAGATGAAAGACATGACCACAAATAAATAAAATAGCAGTCTGGAATGGTGACCCAATGCACTAGAAAGCCATCAAGGAAGTAGGAGAGTGAAGGCTTTTAGTGTAGGAACTGACTTAATGTGCAAAGCACAAACTAGGTCAAGTAGAAAAGAGGCAAGCACTATACAAGAATCTTAGCAGACAAGTTAGCAGAGATTGCTGGAGCAGCCTGTCCTGGCTGGACACTGTGAACCTGCACAGGGATAACTCAGGTGCTGCATTCCTGCCACCCCAGGTGCTCATGTCTGACACTGAAGTTCAGTGGCACAGCCATGCCTGGCCTCTGGAGCACTGACCTGCCCTGGCCCTGCCTGCCAGTCAGGCCGCACCAAGGAACAACGTTCTGTCAGAAAGTAAAGCCAAGCTTCAATTAACTCAAGCAGATTTCTTCATATTTATACCTCTGTCCTGATAAATGTCACTAAATGTGGCAACAATTCCCACACACAGGAACTTAGGGAGGGGGAGTAACCAACATTTAGTACTACAGCCAATATGTGCAAGAACTAAAACTGTTTCCTGCTGCTGTTAGTCCTAGCCCAAGCCTGGATTTCTGTCATTCCAGTACAAAAGCAGATGGATAATGCTATAGCAAGAGCAGCTCATGAAAGAATGCCACACAAACTCTTTTTAATGCATCCACACAGATAAAGTGTCAAAAACCGGACTCCATGAAGAATTATCTTGAGGATGTGAAGCTTTAAAACTCATACAAAATGTGTCACTGGAAGCAGGGAGTGGCACAGGTGCTGCACTGGGCTGCTTTCAGGGATGACAAAAGGGAAGGGTTCTGTACAAACCAAGTGAAGCTTGGGCAGATGGTGCAGGGCAAGGGCTCACCCTGCTCATACCTCCCCACAGGTCTGGAATGCAGCTCTAAGCAGGCAGCTGTGGGAAGGTCCTGCTTGGGCCCTGCTTGTGCCCCTGCCTTGCTGAAAGGTGCTGCCAAGCAGCTCCAGAGGTACAGACACACAGTTCCAGAGCTCCCCATGGCACCAGGAAGCCTCTGGAGCTGTTACCAGCCCTGTGCCTCACAGGGAAGAGCACTCAGAGCCCAGAGGGAGGGACAAGCCCCAGCTGAACAATTCACTGCCACCCTCCATTCTGCTCAGAGGTAATTTGGGTCATTGGAGGGCAGCTGCCTGCATGGGGGGGGGGGGGGGGGGGTTGCACAATCCCCAGGTAACACTGCAGAACAAACAGTGGGGCTGCACTGGGACAGCCTTGACCTTCACCACCAACAGCAATGGCAGAGAGGGGAAACCAGAGAAAAGGTTTTGTGTTGTTCATCAAACTGGTGGGAAGATGAAGTTGGAATTAGATGATCTACTGGAGGTCTCAGAAAACAAATGTTAACTGCAGTGCAGAGATCAACTGAGACCAATGTCACCAGTTCCACACATCTGTGCCCTGCTCCTCTCTCAAAGGATGGACCTGCCTCACACATTCCATGTGCCAGCAGTTAGTGAACACAAGCTGCTGTCAAACAATCAAAAAAAATAATAAGCTCAAACAAAACCCCAAATCAAAGTAACACCCAAAAAACTACATACACCTACCCCCATAAAAAAATAAAATTAAAGGAATATAATCCCACCTTCTCAATGAAAAACAGAATGAATTTCTAGAATAGTTTCCTTGGAGGAGTTGGACACTACAGCCCCAAATCTAGCACAGCCTCTTACCAGAGCTCTCTCAAACTCACAGAGGTTCGTGTCTCAGCTGGAACAAACCCCAGCAGCTCCCCAGTGGCAAGAGCTCCAGACGTGTGTCTGGGTCACAAGCCTGAACAATGACCCAGGACTGAAGGAAAATGGGCTGCAGGCACTTTCCCAAAATGTTGGTTATCTGTTTTCACTTGACTTACAGTCTGCAGCTTTTAGGGGCAAGGCTGGGATAGGAATCCATGATGATTACAGACAGCTTGGAAAGCCAAGAGCATCCATAGTTTATTAAAAGCACATTATATTGACAAAGAGAACAATTTTTCCTGTATTTGAATTCTCTCTTTCAAGTGTGCTTTTTCCATATCCACCCATTTCATTTGTCTCTGCAGCATTTACATTTAAAATAATCCACCAAAACAACAGTAGGAGGCTGATTTACACTCACAGAGCAAATTAATTCAGAGCTAACAACATCATCCCCTCTGCCTCAGTGAGTAGAGATTGCTGTGGTTGTGTGCAGCCCACAGGAAAGCTCAGTGCAGCTGTGCAGGAAGCACTTCAAGAGATTGAAGATGATAAACAAGTGAAGCATGGGGCTGGGAACCGCACCCAGGCTCCACGGCCCAGGTGAGAGGAGCCCCTCTACCTCCTCTTCATCATTTGGGGTTGCTGAAGCCTTTTCTCCTTGGAAATAGAGCTGCAGCCCCCAGCAGTCCTGCTCTCAATTATGTGCTTCATTTATCAGATGCTGCTCCAGAGGTCCCTCTGCAGCTGCCACAGTGAAATCCATCAGTGATGTCACCCCAGCCCTGCCCCAGCAGTGCAATTCTGCAGCTCTCACTGTGCTCAGGGACCCTCCCTCAGCATTCTGCTCAGGCTTGTGGGCCAGTTTAACAGGGAGAAGGAGGTCAGGCAGGGAATTAGCAACTAGGGAACAATGAGCAGTTAGGATGAGCTTCATGAGGAGAAAAAACTTAATAAAACAAAACACCAAAACAAACCAGAAAATCACCAGGATTTCTGGTCCTTCAAAACCAAGCCCAGAGGGCTGAAGTCATTAGGATGACATTTCTGAGTAGGTTACAAAACCATGTTAAGCCAGTCTTTGAAGGAGAAATCACAGACTGGGCAGGAAAGAAAGAAAATATTTAAGTAAGCAAGCTTCATCCCCTCCATTTTAAAGAAACATTAAGAAGAGAAAGGATTCAACATAAGAAAATTGAATTAACATTTTGGTATAGTGCCACAAACAGAATTTCTTTTGTGAATGAAGCCAGTTCCTAATTAGCTGAGGTAAAGAGCAAATCTGTGCTTGAAAAAAAAAAAAAAAGGACAGCTCTTCAGTGGGAAACCAAGCACAGATCCTGTGTGGGTCTGCTGGGCACATCACCCAGGGTACCATTCATCAGCAATAATGCTCTGAGCCACCCACTCAGGTTTCAGGAGTTTTTAAATCCCAATTAGAATCTAAATGACTTGCAGGCAGGCTTAAGGGAGTTCTCAGCTCTCTCGGGTAGCAGAGATAATTATGGGCAAGAGAGAGGTGGATTATGAATGGCTCTGCAGCTCTGACTCCCACATCAGCACGTGCAGCTTGGCCCACTCTGCCCTGGCACACACAGGGCACACACAAGGCACACACAGGGCACAGAGCTGCCCCCAGCCCCTCCTGGGGGATGGCACAGCTGGGAGAGGGGCAGAGATTTAACCAGCTTTGAGGAGGAGTGGACACAGTGGGGAAAACAGGTAGGAAATCACATAAATGTACTTTCTTCATCCAAAGCCTGATCCTTTGTTGAGAAGTGCCTCTGTTGTACTGCACACAAACTATTAATTCACTGGCCTTGTTCCCATCACAGCTACTGACTTGGAAAAAAGCAGGCACATCCTCCTCCTCCCTGTATTTGTTGTTTGTTTGCTCAGGTCTGATTACTCATCCAGTGACTGTTTGCTCTGGTTTTGCAGATGAACATCTCTGCAAATGCTGTTTACTTTATGTCTGGACAGCCCTGAACACAACAGGGCCAATTTCAGTTCAGTCCTCTAAGCCCTATCACAATCTAAGCATGAAGGCAATGGCAGCAATCAAAGCTAGCAGACAAATCCTTATCCAGGCACACTCTTTACCATATCCCTGGCAGGGTGTGCAGGCTGGAATAAATACCTGGCATGTCATTTACTGCCCCAAAAATTACTTTTATTCATTGAAGTGGCTGCAGTTTAAAGCAGTTTGGATGTGTGTGTGTCTAGGTGAGACAATCTACCATTGTATTTTGAACATTTCCTCTGTGAAGATGGAAGTGATTGCTTTTCTCTTTTCTAACAGGTAACAAGCACTGACACTCCAAACTCATGAGGAATTCTTACCTGTCCATTCCACTCTGCTGCTTAGCCCTGTTCCTGCTACATCTGAGTAAAAATCAGACCAAACTGCTCTCCCTTGATGTGAACACCACCAGCAGCACCAAAGCTGTCCCTTTTTCAGAGCACTGCATCCCAATTGCTGCCTGGGGAGCAGCACACTCCTGCTGGAGCGTGACCAGAGGCACCTCAGACCAGCAGAGTCCTCCGTGAGCCACCAGTTCACCTGCAAAGCTGAAAATGCTCCATCCCTGCATCCATATCCACCCATTCTTATCTAGAAGTGTAACAAAAACTGAGGAAATTCAAGCAAATGGGTCAGGAAACCAGAACAATAGTTATTTACAGTGAGCAACACCTACTTCAGCAAACATGGGAGGTAAAGCAGCATCAAAGAGTGTTAGTACAGCTGACAAGCCTGACAAAAATGGACTGGAAGAGATTTTGTCAATAAGGTTCCAGGAATTTATTTGTTTTTATCTCTTTATTTTTAGAAGAGCATCAGCTCCAGATTTTCAAAACTTACAGCACACCCCACAAGTTGGAGGATCAGCAATCTGGCAAAACGAGACACACTGTTTATTTTAAAGATTATTCCCACAGACTCCCCTATATGATCTCAACTTGCCACTCTTTCGATGCATGGTTACTGTGGCATCACCCCTGGAATCACCTTTGGGCTTCTCTCAGCTTTTGTTTGCACAAATGTATGAAACTTGCCTGTGGGAATGTGCAAACACAGAACCACACTTATCTTACTGCTGCTGAGTCTCATTGCTCTGCCTTCACCTAATCTGTGCTCATCTGAACCAAAGCCCTGGTGCATACTCAAGCATTCCCAAAATCTGTGTTTTAATTCTTATTTTTCTCTTCCAGAATGCAAATGAAAGACCCTTAACCAATTCAGACAGAACAATATTTTTAGTCATCACCAGCCCTCAAATAACAACCTCCAACAGAAAATGTTTCCCCATTCTCAGGAATTGTCCCTCCTGCCTCTGCAGCTGCTTTCCAAATACTTAATTGGTGATTTCTTCATGCAAGTGCTGTTATGTCCCAAATCTCACACTGCCCTTGTCTCTTTTAATTCCATTGATTTAGTGATGATTTGCTTCACCTCTAAAACAACTTCCTCAGAGCCCTGTTAGAAACCCAGCTATCCTGGGCTCTCACAGAGCCTCCTTTCTTGTACCTGGTGCTTTATTAAACAAAGGAAAGAACACAGACCTAATCTAGGAAACTCTGGTTGACTTTTATTTCCTGGAGGTCTCAGAAAACAAATGTTAACTGCTGTCCAGATTTCAGTCAGACTAATGTCACCTCGTGCAGGTCATGCAGTTCCTCACATCTGTGCTCTGCTCCTCCCTCAAGGATGGACCTGCCTCACACATTCCAAGTGCCACAATTAGTGAACACAAGTTGTGTCAAACAATCAAAACTAAAAAATGAAACCCATATTTCCATTTCCAAAGATTCTGCATTTTTATTCTGTCTCTACATTCAAGCACACCCTCAAGAGACCAAGAGCTTGGTAGCTAAGTCTTTGCTAAGGATTTTGTTGCCAAAAAACAAAAAATTGTCTTCAGTTCTAATCACAGTCCAGAAATAAGAAAATTCCACTACACACAAAGTTTAACTACGGGTCTGAAAAAACACACTAAAGATGGCTAAGATGATTTTTATGAAGAATTGCCACTAGGATGTGAAACAATTCATATGACAATAGTCTCTAAAATGTTCCACGTGATCATGCCAACTTTGCAAGGAACAAAACAGACACAGGTCTTTCTTATAATGGCATCATCCACATTATAACTTGAACAATTAAAAATGAAGAATTGTTTTCATAGTAATTTAAAGTTGGCAATGTGGCCACTTTGGTTAAGGCAAAACTGTCAGCAGAGCCTGGAGGAGGCCTGCAAGGCCCAGCCTGGGCAGGTGAGTGGCACAGGCACTGGGCAGGGGCTGCTTGAGGCACAAAGAGCCTCTGCTGGCACTTGGGGAGGGCAGGCTGTTTATCCAAGTGTCTGAGGACTGGTTTAAGAGGCTAACTTGGAACACTTCAATTTGAAAAATGTGACCTTTGGTTTTTCCCAGAATTCTGCATAAATGCCATAAATTTAGTCTTTATCGTGGTGAAGCTATCCAGGCTGACAAGTGGCTTATATCTGTGACCTTGGACCGCAGAAGTAATTAAAAATGAATGCCATGAGAAGACTTTCAATTGCTCTTGTGCATTATCAAGTATAAGTCTCAAAGGGCAGCAAGATTGTTTTGTTGACATTATTTTGCATGACCAGTCTTCATCTGGTTTCATGCTGGGGATACAATATTTTCATTAAAAAATACTTTTAAAACTGCTTTACCTATAGGAAATCCCTCTGTCCCAGTTTATATTTTAATCTGAGTTCTAAGAAAATCCCTGAGATGAAGCTACCAAATATTTCTGAGGGGAAAACAGAAAATCAAGGATTAATATTATTGAACTACAAGAGCCACAATAGCTAAGGGATCAGGCTTTTTGCAGCATACATTTGAATCACACAATGCTACACAAAGGAGTCAAAGCCAGGCTCTGAATTAGTCAGGGGAATTCTTTGGTGTTATTTAGAACAGATTTGGGAGATCAGCTCTGAGCCAGCTACAGGACAGATGCTGAACATGGCCAAATGCAATCCAGTTTATATATTTGAATGGAAAAAGCCACAAAAGCATTGCCACTGGAAGGTGGGTGCAGAATAGCAAGGCACCGCATCAGCTCAGGGACCTGATGGACAGAGGCAAGGTGGAAACCCAAACTCACTCAGACATGGCATATTTACACTTTTATTAGCACAAACTTTGCTGCCAGAGCACAGGACTGGCTGGTTTTCATCACCAATACCTGTGCTGAGCAGGTGCACAAACCAAGGGAAGAAGGTTGGAGCCCTGGATGGGTCTCCTGCCCTTGGGGCTTGGCTGGGGGTGCCCTTCACAGCAGATGCAGATGCACCCCACACCTGCCAGCCCCCAACACCTCTCCTCCCCAGGGACTCCACACCTTCCTGCCAGTGAGACGTGTGAAAGTGAAAGATTCTGCACTGAAATAATATCAAATAATCATCAAATCAAATACTATCAATAATATCACTGTACATGGACAGTGATATTCTTATTAAATGCATTGAAGAACTCAAGGCCTTACAGCCTTATGCATTTGATTTGCTCTTATGGGCTGCCCCCTGTGAAGGACTTGTTCCCTGGGAGTCTGGAGATGCAGATATGATAGATTACTGCAAATCAGATTTAAAGAATTATCCTCAAGATGCTGAACCTACTGATTGATGCATCTCAATAAACTTTCTAATATCATAGGAACAAAAGGAGGCTTTGCTTTCAATAAAATGAAGTTTCCTAGGAAACTGATGTGAGAAGGTGCCTCATTTCAGAGCTCTTCTACAACATCCAGGTCTGAACTGAGGCTGGATGTGTCAGATGCAATCTCACCCTACAGCAAGAAAACTCTTCCTAGGAAAACATTATTCCTCTTGAAATCCACTAAGTATTCCATTCAAAGCCATTATTAATAGTCCCTTTAAAAGGAAAAAAAACATTCTGTCAAGGTCACATTGGCCAGGGTGCCTTTCATAGTGAAATCCATCACTTGGGATGTTTACTGAGGGCCTGGAGAAGGAAATCAGAACAGCAGAGTTGGGCAGATCAGCATTTCAGCAAATTGTGAGCCTGAGATGCTAAGCATGCATTTTGAACTGTGAATTCCAAATGACACATTACCACTTCCAGATCACTGCATGCAACACAGAATATTTTGGAGCTTTGGAAACTAATTTAGAAGTGGAGCCTGTGCCCAGCTGGAGATGAAGAATGAAGCCCAGCCAAAGTCAGCTGTGTGTGAGCACTGGTCAGAAAAGGGACATTCTCCTGGAGACCTGGCTGCAACAAAGCCATCCCTGCAAACCTGACCCCAGTGGGAGCTTGTTTGCAAATACACCCAGGCTAAAACAGGAACATCCCTTCAGAGCAAACCTCTGGGTGTTCTAATGCACTGCCCTGGTTAACAAACCTGCAATTCCTTATCAATTGTTTGGATTTATGAAACAAGCACAATAATCCTTTCACTCAAGGGCAGCTATGTCAAATGTGATCTTCCCTGTGTTTAGCCAAATTTTAAAACATTGAATTCCACAGTGCCACTGCTATTGAATGCTATCTGTGTATTTTAAACTGGCTGGACACATGGCCTGGATGAAGTGTAAACACAAAATCTGTCAGTTTAGATCATATTTCTGCAAGACCAAGCTCCTGGCTAATTTTCATATTCATCATGACTTGTTCTGTGCAGAAACATCTTCCTTTAAGTTAAGGTATAGCTGTGTCTGTCTCATAAATTCAAATAATTATTTTTGTGTTCAGCTTTGGTGGTATTCCCCTGCACCAAAAGCCCAACTTCATCATTTCTGAGTGACAGCCTATGTAATGCAGGATTATTACATCAAAGGACAACGCTGAAGTATCAATAAAGGAAAGAGGCCCTCAGGAGACTACTGTCAAAAGATATAAATTTCTTCCTCTGATATGAAAAAAACCCTACCCCAACCTCTAAAACAAATTCCCAGATGATGTCCATCCATCCTGGAAAGCCATCCATCCTTGCTGTGACAGTGACCAGTGCTCTCAGCACTAAAAACATTTGTTTCTCTTGACAAGTGAGGGGTGTGGAGAGTGAGCTGGAGAGCCCAAGAGGAGGGAAGCAGCAGCAGGACAAGGCTCACCCTGCACAGGGCTGCTGTGCCTCCCCTCAACAGCCACAGATACTTCCCAAAAGCATTTAGGGGAGACACTGCTCTGCTGCTCCTCAGCTTCTGTAAAATCCAGTCTTCAGGGACAGGTAGGAACAGTGAGTGTTGTTGGTTTATTCTAAAGGAGCTTTAAAAGAGACTTATTCTAGTGATTAAAATCAGTGAGTGAGGCACGTAGCATGCAGTGGGGACCATGGAAGCTGAGCATGCTGTAAAATTCATAAAAAATTGAGAATGCTTTGTTAGTCTGATGCCTTGTGAAGGCTGACCTAGAACAGAGACCAGAGAGAGCTAAAGAATAAAGCAGGGATTTATTCAAAGGATCTCCTCAATGGCTCCACCTTGGGCAGCACAAGAGCCCAGCCAGGGCTGCACCCAAGATGAACCAAAATGGTCTCAAAATGGACACAAGGTCACGGGGTCTGTCACTGTGATCAGTTCTGCTCCATTTGCACCTTGCAGTTCATTGTCCCATTCCAGCTTTAGCCCAGGCAGTCCCACCCTGCTTGTTTTTCTCTCTCCAGCCCATGGTGTTTGTGCTCCTGGGCTGAGATTTGGGTCATTTGTCCTTGGTGCCCAGCTGGAGCAGGAATTGTTTTGTCTCCCTGCTCTGTGCACAGAGCTCACCATCCCTGACATGAAGCCCAGACCCACACACTAAAGCAGCACAGAATCTGAAAAATAGAAAAGCTGAAACCTGAGGCATCATGTCCACAAGGCCATTTGGGTGCAGCAATGCCAGATATCCCTCAGGATGCCTGTGCTGTGTGGCATGCTGCATTCTGAGCTGCAGCTCTCCTGTCACCTGCCCTGGGGGCCATGCTGCAGTGCAGCCCTCAGTGATGAACAGGCCTGTCCCTGTCCCTGTCCCCCAGCCTGCCTGGAGAGACCCAGCCCTGCCACCAGCTGCAGCCTGCACAGCACCAGGGCACACAGGGCAGGGGACACTCACTCTTCAGCCATTCAGCTGTGACCCTTCTACCCACACACTGCCCCAAAGCAAACTCAGGAATCTTTACGAATTAGCTTTTTGCTTGTATCAACAAACTGGGTTGACCACCTCTTCTCCTGAATAAAACCAAAAGATGGGTACTAGGGACCTGTATCACCCTGTAGCAACCTCCCCACCCTCAGGAGAGCTCTAAACCCCACCCCATTAGAGAGCAGCCCCTCCAAGGAGCCCATCATGCACTGACAGAGCCATTACACATATAAATGAGGGATATAAATCTCCTCACAATCCTGTTTCCTCACACCTTGATTAATTACTCTTCTGTCTGCCTTCTTTCCTTCCGAACACAAATGCAGAGGCCAGGCTCCAGAAGTGGGACATTCTTCCCCTCCAGCCCGTGTGTGAACTCAGCAGGTGCAGTTCCACTGAGGGCAGGAAATTGCCATTTCTAGACCCTGTTCCTGGCGTCTGCTTATCTTTGCTGCTGGAAATGGAGCAAATGTCATCAAAGTGTATCAGAAGTTAAACAATCCCCTTGACTCCAGCATCCCTCTGCTGTAAATACAGTCTGAGCTTGTTTGAACTGGAAATTGGCATTCCTGGGAATGATTGCTCTGTACACAGCACTGCCTCCAGTCGATACCACGGCACACTTTCTGAGCTCTATGAGTTTTCATTTCTAACCTCAGAGTAACCTTAAAGGTTTGGGTTCATTCTTTTCACCACACTGCACTGATCCTTCTTTGCACAATCTCAAAAATGTCAACAGCAAAGCAATCAGAGCAGGCACAGCGGTGCTTGCCTGGTTTCAGTGCACAGCAGCATTTCCAGTCTGATAAAGGATGCAGAGCTCCCTCAGAGGGAGAGAAAAATGCACAGATCCCTTTTAATGGGGAACAGGTTGATCCTAGATGGGAGGGACACAAAAGAACAGAGGAATTCACAACTGAACAAGGTAGTAGCAGAGAGATGATAAAAGGTATCATTAATACCCCCATTCTAATTAGTATTCCCAGTCTAAAGCAAGAAAATAGGATCCTTTCATGTTGGCCTCCTCCATCCTGCAGGCACAACAGAGCAGTTTGCACCTGCAGTGCTTGGGATCACCACAGGTTTGAGCTGTCACTTTGGAGAGGGCTTGGGCACTGCCAGCTGGTATTGCTGACACTCAGATACCACACTCATGGGTCACCACAGTTCCAATGACCCCCCCACTAAATCTACAGCCTCACATTGCAGCCAGCTCCAGTCTCATCCAGCCTTTGGGGAGGAGAGAAGCCCGTTGTGAAGATGTTACATTTCCAAACAATGGGGTCTGGGACTCAAAAAAGACTCTGGGGCTGGTGAAGAAATCAATAGGCTTTCTCAGCTCCAAAATGATGACAGCTGCAGAACTGATCTGAAATCATGAGGAGAAGGTTTCTGCTCTCCTGGTGACAGGACCGCAGCATCACTGTGTACAGAACACATTTCATTCCTGTGCCTTGGCTATTGCCAGAGCCACTGAAATCTGCCAAACCCTAGGGAGAGCTGAGTTTGGTCTGTGTGAAGACAGCTCCTGGACTTGACAAATATTTTCCTCTCCCCTTTGGGGAATGCAAATAGTGTGAACTCAATCTCACCACAATTGATGCTACTTCCTCAACTAAGCATCCACTTTGTCCCTTAGAATAATCTCAGATCTCCCTTTGGGGAAAAAACTGCAGAAGAAAGAGAAGTTTACATCTAATTCAGTCTCCTGACAGTATTTTGCTAGGCACAAAAATCAGTATCTTCATCATGCTCACAGAAATGATTATGTGGAAATAGGAGTCTTAGGCAAAAAATTCTCACATTGAAATTCCAGGTATTTCCACAAATAGTCAAAAAGACAACAAATCCCAAAATTATACAGTGTTAATTATACAGTGTTAATTTTTTAATCCCAAAATTACACAGTGTGCAAAAAGAGTCCAGAGCAGGCACTGTCCCTAGGGTACCATAAAGGTGAGATCACACAGGAGTCAGCAGCACGAGAGGAAAGCCTGCTCAGTGGTCTCCTCTTCCTGCAGAACATGAGCAGCCAGAGCTTTATGTAACATTAACAGAGGGGAGGGAGGTTCCAGGCTGCTTCATCTCATAACAGACCTATCTTGCCCAAAAAAGACCCATGATGCAAAATATTTTCCCCCCAGTTATTAATTTATACTTCTGACATCAGTGAGTGGAGCTGTTGTTGCCCATACACTCAAATAATGTCACTTTTCTGTGTGATGTGGAAAAAGCTGAGAAGGACCAAGATGGATGGGAGGACAAGCAAAGCAGACACCCTGTACAAGGTGATGCCTGCTTGTTTCCCTGCCCTCATTCCAGGAAGGGAACACATCCCCAGAGCCACTATCAGGATTGTGTAGAAGGGGCAGATTCCCTCTTGTTGCCTCAACCTCATAGATATTCATCTCCACTGCAGCAATAAGAGAGGATTTGGACTTTAAAAAACAACATATGAAAGCACAAAAATATATTTCAGAAGCAGGTTGAAACAATTAGACCAGTGGAAAAACCTCTTCAGCCTCTAACTAATGGATTGCATTTATCCAGCAAGGAGTGACAGGCAAATTTAGGCTTGAGAGAACAACTTGTAAATTGTATTCCCATGGCCCACAAACACCCTGTGCTGGGTTCTGATGAGAAACATGTTGAAGGACTGCTTCCATTTTCTCTTGGTCCAGCATTTGATTTACCTCTCCTTCAATCCCTCCCCAGTTATCTCTGCTCTAAGAGGACCAAGGGTGAAGCAAATGCAGCTCTTAGAGCTAACAAGGACATGGAGATGGCCCCAGAGGCAGCACAGCAGAATCTGGAAATCTCATTCCTGTGGGTACAAAACACCATTTTTAGTACTTGCTGACTTGTGTTAGCAAAAAGAATGGGGTCAGAAAGGCAAGGAAACACAGATGTAGCACAGAAGCAGACAGAGTGTGAGACAACCCCAAAACCTGCACGTACCATTGAGCACTGAGCCTGAATTCTGCACATTGCTGCTGAAAGCACTCTCTGATAAGGTCTGGTGTCTGCATCCTGGGCCTCACAAACCAGAACTGACCACGCCAGTAAAACAGTCAAACACCATCATATCTAAATTATGCTTGGGTGATAATTCTTGTTCATTTTTGGAACAGAACGGAGAGTCACTACAAATAAGTTCTCCAAGATGGGGGTACTGAGCTGTCTAGAATACCAAACTTGATCTAATTCTTCCTACATGACTCACATAGCGTTAATTATCTATGGGACCTTCCAGGTACCCTATGAGTCTACAATTGTCACAACTCAAACATCCACACACTGAAAGTGAGAAGAGGGAGCCTGTGAAGTCATCTTCCTTCCATACAGATACACAGGAGGCTTTTGAATACATAAATTAGTAGGGAATAAATATCTTGGAAACATAAGTGTGCTCCTAACTGTGCAGAAAGGATTTAATCCAACTTTTACTACAGTAAAGGAATATTGGAATGGAACCAAAGTGATTTACTGTGCAGTAATGAAATAAAAAGATCAGTGAAGCCAATTACTTGAATTGCAGGTCAAAGCAAAGGTGGTGGCCCAGTGTTCATCCTGACCTTGTCTACACAAGGCAAGACTGGAAGGGACCCCCACCAAATCTCCTTGCCAGTTCATCTGCTCTGGACCTGAATCAACAGCAGTAGCAGCTTCTGAGAAAGGTTCCCCCAGTCTTCTCCTCCAAACCTTTACTGACTGAGCCTTCACAGTTTCTCCAGGTAATCTTTTTCCAGGGCTTCTCCTAGCACCCAATCAGAAACATCTTTGCCACAGATTTCCCAACCCCTTCTGCCCCCTTACTATCCCCAACATATAAATAAGTATCAAACAGTCACCTTCAGGACAGCCTCTACAGGCATTTCAAGATTCATGTCTTCCTCCATTCTCCTCTACTACACACACCTAAAATCATCCAAACTTCTTCTGTAGATCACATGCCCTGAATTACTCTCATTACTTTCTCCTGGATCCTCTCCAACTCATCCCACGGCACTCTCATTGTGGTGCCCAAAAATATGCTCTGTATCTCCTTGAAAACACTACACATACACTTAACAAGTCAGCCTACACACTGCTTCATGCTTCAAGCTAAGCACATTCAACTGACGTTGTTAGGAGATCAGAACAGCTTTATTTTAAATTATAGAGTGGATTGATGTAATGCATCTTAGACTAGAATGGGCAACAAGAATGCATCTGCTGTGAACTCACAGAAATCCAGTTAAATTGAGGGCAGTGTGTTTCTGGGCCCCAGGAGCTGTTGCTGCCTTCACCCGAGCTCAGTGCTGTTCCAGGAGGAGAGTGCCAGACATTTCCCTGCTCTGCAAACCCAGCACAGCGTGCCCTGACACAGCCACACTGGTTTGGGAGTTTCCTTACTCACCATGCCTCTCCATGTGCACCAGGCACAGAGAGAATTTCTGGTACTCATTTTGGACTGAACTTTGAGCACCCCTCCCGAGAGCTCTGCTCAACCTGGATGTCTCTCATTTCCTTTTATTTACTGCAGTTCAGCCAGATCCTGGAAAGAGACCTGTCAGTTCTTGTTGTGTGCAGCTCAGTGACTTCAGGAGACAGTCCTGCTGCTGAGCATTTTGTTCAGCACAGAACTGAGGAGAAAAGCACAGAGCCAGGTCCCTGTAAGAGTCACACTGCCCAGTGATCTGCTCTCCCTAATGCAAATGGGCAGAGTATTCCCTTCCCTGCTTTCTACCCTGACTGTAAATGTGATTGCACTGATAAACATCCACAGCAAGAGATCATTTGCCCAAACTAATTAACTGCTGCCACCAAATCACCATGTCATATTTTCACTAGGAAAGTGCAGACTACACTGCTGTGTGACATTTAGCTTTTAATTGCCCTCAGTCACCAGCAACAAAAATTGAGATGTTATTATTTGTGTTGGTGAAAGCTCCCCCTCTAGATAAAGCATGAGGCCTGTCAAATACCATCACAGGAGCACTAGTGCTGTGGGTTAAGCTGCAGCAGGGGCTGTCAAGGAGCTGCCCAGCCCCCAGAGGGAAGAGGCCATTGGAAGAAGGGGATTAGGACAATTTGATGCAGCACAGCTTCGCTGGGGCACAGCAGGGAGGGAGGAATGCTCAGGGCAGGAATTCGTGCTGAGCAGATACTCCCACTCAGCCTGCCTCCAGCCAAGGAGCAGGGAGCAGCTCCCCACACTCCCAAGCCTGCTGCTCTCACTGGATTTTGAGAGACTTTGGCCAGCAAGGTTTGCTCTGAGTGGTTTTCATCTGTGCAAACAAGGACAGAACAGCTGCGCTGGGAAATTCTGTCTTGCTCCAATTAGCTTGTGGCTGCTCAGCAGCCAACTGTCCTGAGAGCTGCCCTTTGCACTCAGAGCACGACTTCCAACCTCACCTCAAGCACCATTAGGAAATTGCTCTTAAAAATTTGCAATTTTTATTTTAATCTCTCAATAACCTTGCCTGCTGGTTTTACTCTGACAGCACCATATCTGCAGAGACCAGAGAATTCAAGTGCCTGAAGCCACTTCTATACAAGCCACTCAGCTGAAGCTGATAACTGGGACCAGTTAAGAGCTCAGTTGGGCATGCACACATTTTAATGTTCTCCTCAACTCCAGGATGGGCAGAACACACAGGCAGCAAAGAAAATGCTTTTTGGGGCTGTATCACACTAAATATCTTGTGGCCAGCAGAACAGAAGGTGCCAGGCCAGGAACAATACCATTAATTCAGGAGAGAGGCTCACCTTACAGTCACAGAATATGCATCAGGAAGCACAAGGTGATTTTAAAATTTTAATTCAAGGCTGGAAGGATCAATATCCAAATTAGCCCACAGTGACCTAGCTCCAGAAGGAGCAAGGACACATCAATTGAGTGCTTCAGCCAGGTTGGTTAGCCAGGCTGTGGCAGGTCCATATTACAACCTGGCTGTGAAAATCTAACCCGCCCAGGCATCTCTGCTCATGTGTAAATACCCTGGAAGTCCTTCACAGTGCTCAGTTTTGACAGGTAGAAGCTAACTTTGGAGCTTTCCATCCACAGATTTTTCCAGGAAAAAGAAAGAAAGCCCAACTCCATCTAAAGTTTTTGTAAATCAAGGCCCTGAACAAACTAAAATTCAATGTCAAAGACTAAACTGTGAATCCTTTGCTCACCTTGGTATATAAAACTCTGCAGTTGTGTGTTGCAGACCAGTGACCTGTCACAAGTGAGTATGAGCTCAGCAGCCCAAGTAAGTGGGTCCCAGTTCCTACTGTGCCACAGCAGAGCCTAGGACAAAATCCAGCCTGCCTGCCAGCCCCTGGAAACACAACCTTGCTATCTGCCCTTAAATTTACTCCCATTTTCACTATGGTTGTGTAACCAAGCACAGCAAGTGGGGACTGTGAGCTTGGAACATGTGGTAGTTTACAGTGTTTTGCTCCTGCTTGAGCAAGCTGTGTTTTGAAAGAATGGGAGTTACATGCCAGAAAAGCTGCAGACTAATTTTAAAAATAATTGAGGAAGATATTCTTCTACTTGTTCATATGATTTATGCCATTACTGCAGCTTTTCTCTCTTCCATGAAGTCTATAATGAGGAGTAAGACAAGTGATCAGCAGCACAAGAACTCAGATGCTTCCTGGAATTGTTGGGGTTTAATGTAAATGCATAAAATCCAGGCATCACAGAGCTTTTTGCAATATAATCCCAAAGCTGCTTAGAGGCCAACTCAAGATAAAAATTTTTGTGCCTGTCTGGTTGCCCTGAGCATGCAATAACCTCTCAGAGGCTGCTGCCAGAGGCTATGGATTCACCTCCAGGTATGTGTTTTATGTGCAGCAATATGTTGTCATTAAAACAAAGCTCCACACAAGTCACATCTTAGTCATTGTCCATAATCTGCCCTTGGAAACAATTTTACTGTCTGCTTACTCCAAGAATACAATAACTTTTGCTGCACAAGGTGCTCAGCATGAGCACGTACCATAACTGTAACAGGGATTTTATGGGGTTTTTTTCCTTAAAAAAAGCTTTGAATAGCTCCTTGTGTTACTAGAATGCAAAGGGACTGATCTCAGCACCACTGTCAGGCAGTTTGGGGACACAGAGCCTCTGCTGGGTGGGAGCACACAAGGGAACAAGCTGCTGTTCAAGGCTGACAGTGGAAAGCAGAAACAGGCAAAGCCATTTGCTGGTCATCTCCCTGAAACTGAAGGAACATCTCCTCATTCTTACTTTTGTAGGTTTTGCTGCACCACTAACTCACCTGTGTCACTACCTGCAATCACACCCAAATAGGAATAAATATTAATAAATATTTTAAATTAATAAATGCAATAAATTAATATATTATAAACAGTAATAGATAATTAATAAATTATTAAAATAATACGTATATAAAATAATAAATTTAATAACGGAATACAAATAATAAATTAATAAATATTAATTTCTGCCATTTTCCTGCTGTGCTCCACAGTAAAATGACTCCTGGGGTTTTTACCACCGGGAGGAAAACACAATAGCATACATAGCTTTTGTAAACAGGCCTGAAAGCTCCCTTGGTTTTGTAATCATCTTACACAACTGCTATCAGCCATGACAGCATCCTTTCAGATTATAATGTCCTGAGACATGCAGATAGCAAAGACTTGCCTAAGGCTACTCTTCTGCTGCTTGTAAAACTATTAATAAAAATACCTAGGCAAAGACTTGACTTTATTGCTATAGATGAAATGAAAAGGCAACTGTGCAAGAAGTCTGGCCAGAAGGATTACATTATTATTGATCTGGTTATTGTCTGATCAGGTCAGCAGCAGGTCAGCAGCAGTACTCACATTCCTGCTATACAGCCCAACTATTCAGAGATTTCTCCTCTCAGGGCAGAGTTTTCTCTGCTGCCTGCACTGCACAGGCTGGAATGGAGCTGTGGATTGGCAGGGCTCCACTGCTGCTGCAATACAACCATTGCAATGGACTAAAATTTGCTATTTTGGCTGCACTTTTTCAAGCTGCAGAAGGAAGCCCACATGGGGGACTATCCATATATGTGGTATGCCCAAATGAAAGGGTGCAGCAAACCCCTGAAGTTAAGCTTTGCAAAAAAGAAGCAAAATCTGTGCTTGCAGCATTTGGTGGTCCCTCCATTGCTGGGCATAGCTCAGCTTTGCTTTCTTGTTAAAAATCACCACCAGCCACCCAGAATGGCTGCCTGCACAGGAAGTGGGCATGGCACCAAACCAGCACGCTGGGTCACATTGCCAGCAGTAATTACAACAAAGAAAGAAAATAGCAGGGGAGAAAGACAATAACCAAAATCAAGTGGTGGGATGACAGAAGAACACACATTTGAGCTTCAAAATACCCATGGAATCAACTCTGTCATTCAGCCTGCACATTGTCCCTTCAACCCACAGTGATGCCAGGATGCTGCTCTGGTTTTGCTGGGGAGCACGAGGGCCCTGCCAGGCTCAGGACGTGCAGCAGCAGCTTCCTGATGCTCCCCAGGCATGCTGCTCCTCCAGCAGGCCAGGATGTTATTGTTCCCATGGACTCATGCTGGCAAGAAGTCCTCTCTCCACCCAAACCCGCAGAAAGCTCTCCAAGTTGGAATCTCATACTTCCCAGTTTGCAAATCCTCCCATCCTGGAGGCCCCACAGATGTGGAACAAGCACCAGGCCATAACACCAACTCTGTGATCCCATGCTCAGCTATGGATTGGCTGGGGGAGCTCCAAATGCTTTCAGCATCTCTGAGCTTGGGCTGTCCACATTTCCAGCTATTTAGGCAACTTTGGATGAACCAGAAAACAAAACATAAAAGAGATAAAATAATTCTGGACAACCCTTTTCTAGATTTAGTAAATGCATCAAGAGACTATGGAAACATTCAAGTTCAGAGTGACAGAATAGCACGGAAGTTTTACTTTAAATGACTTTATTATCCTCATCTGAAACAAATAAATTATAGTTTATTTAATTAAATTATTTTATATTTTAAATTATTTAAATTGCATTTTAAATTATATTTTAAGTCTCACCTATGGGTCTTTGGGAAGGGGAGGCAATGAAAGCAACTCAAAATTTATCTTAGAAAGTCTGGTCTTAAAGCTGCCTCACTCTAGATGTGCAAAGATTTGGGCTCACAACAGAAGCCTCCAAGGTAATTTAACAGACTGTTTTTCCTGTGGCAATCCTTGGTGTGTGTAAAACACAGACCTTATACCAGCTGTGGATAGATAATGTTATTGCACACATGAGGAGGAGTCACACCTGTGTTTGCTGATGGAAGGAACAGTGCCTCTGCTGCAAACCAAGGATGGGGAAAGAGCCTGAAAATCAGAAACAGAGCAAACACCTGAGCAGCAGTGGCAGAGAGCTCCAGGCTGAGGCCATCACTGAGGTTAGGATGGTTTTTAGCCTGTGCTTTCTGTTTTTCTGACATTGCTTCAGATCTTCAGGATCCCAGCTATAAAAACATTCCTTTTAGGAGGAACATGGGAGTGAGAACAAAGAGAGAGATTTCCTTCAATAGCATACACACACTAAGGAAATTCAAAACAAAGGAGACAAACCCTGTTATTTTATAGAGCCTATAGCATTCATGTCATGTTACCTGGAAAGACACAGAAGATTTGCTTTACACTTCAGCTGAACCTCAAGTTTTTTAGCAAAATGCAAGTCAGTTTGCCTCAAGAGAGGAATCTGCCCAAGAAACCTAGGACCCTGTAAATCTAGCTGTTATCTGACAGGAATGCAAACATATTAGCCAACAATTAGTTCAACATCCCATTCTCGCTAAGGGGGATTTCCTGCTTCAATCATGCTACACAGATTAATAATATTATTTTTAAAAAATCAAAGCAAAACTTATATGCAAGTGTTCAAATGAATCACCTAAATATGATGGCTGAAACAATAATAAGCAAAATCTTGATCACTGAGTGAGAATTACTTGTTCTAAATTGACTTCCTAGGTTAGTCCTATGCTAATCTCAGCACAAGTAACCAAAGACCTGCTTAGGAAGGGTGGAATTCAGTTTTCTCCTTGTGCAGCTGAAGCTACAATAAAGTCTCTTTAATCATCAACTCTGTTTAGCCTCCACAGACATAAACAAATTTAAAGGAATGTAAAGAATTAGCAGGGCCATTAAAACAGGGCCCAGAAGCTTCAAATCTTCAATTTGACATTAACTATCTGAAAAGGAGGCAAGATAGAGGATGCCAGATATTTTAACACAAATATCTCATTTGTGCAGTGTTTCTGGAAGAAATTTGTGCTTATGATATAAATGCAATGGTAAGAGTATTTTCTGGGCAAAAGGATCACTAAATGGTGGCAGTTCTAATTATTGCTTGACTGTGACATCCCCAACCCTCGGCCACTCAAGCCTTTTTTTGCTTAGAAACATCTGGCTTGTGTGTTACCTGAGGATTCTCTTTGCTACACAAACATTAACAGGGGGCTGAGAAGTCCCACATGGAGGATTTTTAGTTTAGAAGGACAAATGCTGTGAGGAGAACTCCCATGGGTCAGAGGGAGCTGAGGTGCTTTTCAACTGCAGGCATAACATTCACAAAGCACAAGAATCCTTCTTTGAGGGAATAACCTTTAAGGACAAAGCCCAGCTCTCCTGGCACATGGAGGGCCCCTATGAAAAGCAGAATAAGAGGGGTGTATTGAAGAGAAACACCTACACAACTGGGGCATGGGGAGGGAGAAGCTTTTCAAGTGGAAGGACAACTCTGGCATGAGGACAAACATGTACAAACTTGCTGGAACGGAATTTAAGACTCGGGAGACATTTTCATTGCCGGACACTTGTAACTCTCAGAGCTGTAAGCTGCTGGAACAGCCTCCTAAACAGGAGTGATAAAAGCAGGACAATCTAGTTCATTTAGAGACACTGCTGGAAAACAAGTTATAGAGGTGCCCCAGTACAGAACCAGCTATAAGAGAAAAAGGACTGTTCTTACTGCAGACTCTAAGACACAGCAAGTCCCTGATGGTCCTGTATTTTATTTTAAAATTAACTAAAGATGACAAATGAAGGATCTGTCAGCACTGAAACAAACTAAACAAGAAAAACCTTTCATGACCAAAGAACTCAAGTCTTACACCTGTGAGGAGATGGGTTCTGCTCTGCTGCACGTTCCAAACCCTTGCACAGAGATGTCAGGATGTTAACTCTGATGCCTTGTGAAGGCTCTTCTCTAGAACAGAGACCAGAGAGAGCTAAAGAATAAAGCAGGGATTTATTAAAAGGCCTCCATGGATCCACCTTGGGCAGCACAAGAGCGCAGCCAGGGCTGCACCCAAGATGAACCAAAATGGTCCCAAAATGGACACAAGGTCACGGGGTCTGTCACTGTGATCAGTTCTGCTCCATTTGCACCTTGCAGTTCATTGTCCCATTCCAGCTTTAGCCCAGGCAGTCCCACCCTGCTTGTTTTTCTCTCTCCAACCCATGGTGTTTGTGCTCTTGGGCTGAGATTTGGATCATTTGTCCTTGGTGCCCAGCTGGAGCAGGAATTGTTTTGTCCCCCTGCTCAGCTTGGGGCTTTGCACAGCTCACCATCCCCTGATATGAAGACCAGACCCACACACTAAAGCAGCACAGAATCTGAAACATATAAAACCTAAAACCTGAATTGGAAGGGACCCACAAGAAATCCACCTCCTGTCCCACACAGGACACCCCAAGAGTCACCCCTCATGTGGCCATGAGTGATGTCCAAACACTCCTTGGCTGTGTCAGGCTTGTGTGAGACTGCCCTGGGAGCCTGTTCCCGTGCCCAGCCACTCTCTGGCTTTTTCTGATATCCTGTCTAAATCTCCCCTGACAGCTCCATGCTGTTCACCCAGCTCCTGTTGCTGGTCAGCAGAGAGGAGAAATCAGTGTCTGCCCCTCCTTTTGCCTCAGGACGAAGTTGCAGTTTGCAATGAGGTTCCCCCTCACTCTTCTCCAGGCTGAACAAGCCAAGTGACCTCACTGCTCCTTGTATGGCTTCTGCTCAAGGCCCTTCAGCATCTTCAGCATCTTCATAGCCTCCTTTGGACATTCTCTAACAGCTCCAGATCCTCCTTCTATTGTGGCACCCAGCACTTGAGATGAGGCTGCAACAGCACAGAGTGGGACAATTCATCTTTCTGTCCTCCACTTGGCTGTCCCTTGTGCAAGGCTTTCCCAGCTCTACTGAAGCTCCTTTGGGGCAGGTGGCCTTTAGCTGTGAGGCTCCTGGCTGAGGATCACAGCCCAACCGGAGGCCAGAGCAGAAAGAGAGGAGACTTTTCCTGAACTCTACAAGAGGCAGGAGCTGCTGTCTCCAGACCCTGCGTGGGGGCAAACAGAAGCACACTGGGGCTGCTGTGGGCCTCCCTCCCACTTGTGGGCTCAGCAATGCCCTGGGAACAATGGAGCCTTAATTAGTGCAGCCAAACAAGGACTGGAGCTCGAGAGCAGCTGATAAGCATCTGGATAGCAGAGTGATGAACAGAGGCTGCAGCCTGTCACAGAGCTAACCAGGGCTGCACCAAACACTCCCACCTACTGCAGGCAGCCTGGACTGTGTCCAAATATGGTCCCAAAATGTACAGCAGAAACACAGCACAGAGCTAATGACTGCAGCTTCTCATTCCAAGGCACAAATTCAGATGAGCACAGCAGGTGATTGATTACAGTGCAAATATGAAGGAACAGCAGATAAGAACTGACAATATAAATATAAAGGAAATATATAAATATAAAGGAAAGCCAAAGCTTAGCTTGGGTCACTGAAGAGTTTTGTTGTGCATCATTTGGTTAAGAGCACAGCATCATCTTTTGTGCTACCCTGAACAGCAAACCCATGCAATGCTGAGTTTTGGAGGTGCACAAATCCCCAAAACTTTGGGCCAGCCAACTACAGCCAGCAGGCAACAAACACCACTCTGGGATTTCAGCAACGAACAGGAGTTAGCAGGAGTGCCAGACACACAAAAAGTGGCTACTAAAGATTTCATGTCTGCAGTCTGATGTTAGTTTTCTCCCCCTATAGTGTGAAAGCCATAGGCAGAACTGGGGAGAGGAGGCAGAATATATTCAGAATTTTCCCTGTTGGAACTGAACCCACAGTGTTACACAGGTATTGCCAGGAACCAGCTGAAGAGATCTTTCTGCCCCATCCATACACGTGATAATCAGCCCAGCTGTGGAACCAGGAGAGAAATGCTCTGTTCACTTAAAGATCAGCCCTGAGAAACAGCTTCCTGCCTCCCTCCCTGTCTCAGGAGAACCATCTCTGTCTGCCAGGATCCTGCTCCTGTGATCACCTGGAACAGTGCTGGTGAGAAGATGCTCTGCAGAAACTTCCCATGCCTATTAATTGTGCAGAGGTCTTTGAGTCCTTTCTGTGAAATAAAGCAGCTGTGATACCTTCATGGTAGAGGCTGGACTGGACACACTAATCTGTTTATCAAGGATCTGAGATCTCCCTTTTGAATAGGGGAAGCATCTACTGAATTAATGGAGTTAATGGGAGACTAAACAACATTCTGCCTGAAAACATTTGAAACTTGCTTGGAAAAAAATATTGCTACACATTACATCTTCAGGTATGTGATATAGCAGAAAAAATATGACTACACATTATTTTCCTAGGTATGTTATATAGCCTTGATTAATCAGGGTCCTTGTTCACAGGGACATTTTTGTCCCAAATTTACAGAAAAATTCACAGTTTTAGTGTTTTTAAGCTGGCAATTTGGAATTTATTGCAAACCCTCTCCTGAATTTTCTTTGGTTAGCTTGTTTTTTATTCATATGTGCTCAGCACTGGCTAACCTTGTGATCTCAGTATAATAAACTCACTGAAGGGCTGCATTTCTCTATGCAGTCTCCTCATGCTAAGGATTTTAAGTTTTTTTGTTTTTTAAACAGAGGATTTTAATTCACAGGATTTTTTAATCCACATTATGTTTAGTTTCAATATCCCATTGTAGGCATTTTCAAATCTTGGTAAGTCTTGTAAAAGAAAAGCACAATTTAGTGTTGAGACTGCAGCTTCCTGTACAATGAAGAATTCCAGTGCCTGATTAGCTGTTTGTAACAATCTCAGATGTGCATTTCAGTCTGGCAAGGAAAGATACCAATATCTCTCAAAGACTGAAAGTCAAAAAAATCTTACAGAAAATCCCAAAGTTATCCCAAGCTAAAAATCACAAGAAAACTCAAATAATGAATTTGGGAGGAAAAAGACTATATTAGATTTAATTTTAATTTTAAATAAAAACCAATAATAATTAATATGCTTCTCATATCCTGATGGTAAATATGATGCAAATGTAAGGGTGAAAAAAAAGTAGGCCACAAATCTGTGACAATCCTTTTGTACAAACCAAATTTCAAATCCCCCTGATATGCTTTAAATTGTGATTTGGACCAGAAGGTCACAAGCACACGACAACTTTGATATTCTTCAGCTGGAAAATCCTACCTACAGAACTTGCTAGATGAGCTTTAAATTTCCAGGAAAAATAGCTCTAGATCAGAACAAAAGAACATGGAAAGTTAAATGGTTTTGTGGGGATTTTTCTTGGTAGAGAAGATTACCTTCTCAGAGATAGTACAGCAGCTCTTTAGGTAAGATGGTGAATGCAAGAACAGAATTTGATCAATATCAGAACAGCTTAGCTAGCAAAAATGCAAACATGTTGCAGTTTCTGTTCAACAGGGCTTTGGAATTCAACACTTGGAAGGTGGGAATTGAAACTTAACTCCCTGCTCACTGCAGCCCTGTGTTTGTCTTCTCACTTCTCCAACACAGCCTTCCCCTGATGCTCAGGGGGACGTGGAGCAGCCAGACATCTCACAAGCCTTACATTTCTGAAGCACAGAAACATCAGTTTGTCTTAAGTGTTCTCTTTCACACAGAGAATAGGCTGGGAAGGCAGTGGCATAGAAATATTGTGCTAGAGTTTCCCAGCATTAGGCCAGCAAGGAATATGGAAGGGAATTCTCAACTTAAAGCTACAAAGAGCCCCACAACAGGGCGCAAATCTTCTCCCACAGCACCTCAGCCAACAGCCAGTAACTAATTTCACCAAGATGACACAAAACTGCTCTTCTGGAACTTTATTTTCTTTTAGCATCTTTTTATCATCAAAAAGGACAAATTCAAGTAACAACAAAACTCCTTCTCCATCATCATGTAACTTTAGGTAAAGCAAACAGCAAACTGGGTCATACTGATGTCTTGTGAAGGCTGATCTAGAACAGAGTCTAGATGGAGCTAAAAAATAAAGTAGGGGTTTATTAGGAGGCCTCAATGGCTCCACCTTGGGCAGCACAAGAGCCCAGCCAGGGCTGCACCCAAGATGAACCAAAATGGTCCCAAAATGCACGACCAGGCACGAGGTCTGTCACTGTGATCAGCTCTGCTCCATTTGCACCTTGCAGTTCATTGTCCCATTCCAGCTTTAGCCCAGGCAGTCCCACCCTGCTTGTTTTTCTCTCTCCAGCCCATGGTGTTTGTGCTCCTGGGCTGAGATTTGGATCATTTGTCCTTGGTGCCCAGCTGGAGCAGGAATTGTTTTGTCCCCCTGCTCTGTGCACAGAGCTCACCATCCCTGATATGAGCCCCAACCCACACACTAAAGCAGCACAGAATCTGAAAAATAGAAAAGCTGAACCTGAGGCATCAATACAGTGCAGTAAACCATCACCTCTCCACAATGAGGTCGGAGAAATGAGGCTGTGTCTGGAGAGAGTGAAGCACTTTGTAAGGCACCTTTAGCTTAAATAAGTTTCACAAGAGAAAAACATCAAAGTTCAGCAGATCTGTAGAACTGGGACAGTGTTTATGATTACAGAGATGTTACTGCTAGGAACTTCTTGCCCTTGCCTTCAGTTTCCACACTCTGGCCAGCAGTGCCCTCAGGACAGAACTGAATCACATACTTGACTGATTAAGAGCCCACAAACCAAGTCAAAAGGCACTGCTGGGCTGAACTCTCGCCTTGAAAAAGGATGAGATAAACAATTCTAAAATTAAATGGAAAGGAGGGAGAGATCCACTGGAACAGACAGGTAGTCAAATGAAATGTGACACGTCATCCCTAGAGGAAGGGAAACTGGCAGCTTGGCTGGATTTTCCTCATGACAACCCCGGATATATGACTATCTTGGCAGAGAATAGAAAGAGGTCCTTTACTTGTCTGTATCACTGCAGCTCAATTTAATTAGCAGCCTGCTAAAGAGCTAAATTTCCTAATTAATAGTGATTCAAGGAGGCCAACAGCACAACAGAAGCGAATTTGCAGTGTTCTTCCAGAAATAGCTGAGTAATCCACTTTGGGGATCATTTTAATGTACATTTCCAATGAACATTTCTGGCTTCTAAAGTTTCAGAAAATATGGGTGGCAGCAAGGAAAATATTTGGTATTCATTTCTGCCTGCTGACCAACCTACCCTTCAAGTTTGTTTGCCAGCCTGCCATCAGATTAGGCATCTTATTTGCACAAAATGTTCATGTCAGTTCCAGATGAATTACTAAATTGTTCCCTGTGGACATCTTGGATATCACCACCCAGGGGAAGAGGAAATAAGTTTGATTCACAAAAGTTTCACTGCGGGCAGTATTTCCCCACCAGCTGTTGGCCTGATGTGCTCTGTGGGACACTTCCCTGCTCTTGCTGAAACCAACAGGTTTTTGATGGATCCATAATTCAGGAATCAAAGGTATGAATCAAGGTGCCAAGACACAAAACCAAGGCCAAACTTGATTGTGTAGCATAAAGAGCCCTGATTAGTTGAGGAAGAAATGCAATCTGGCCCAGGGCCAGAGCATATCTAGGTTCCCTTTTCAGATGATGAATTCCAGGGTGAGGTAGCTCTGACATATTAAAAGGACAAAGCCTGAATTTAGCTGTCTGGCAGGGGGCTTGTCTTCACATTATGAATTGGCTCTTTACTAACTACTAATACCTCAAAGCAAGCTCTCTCAAAGTTTACACTGTCCAAACCTTTATAGTTGTTTTCATCAGGCAAAACTTTACATTTTCTTACAGAGTTTGACACTTCCTTGTTTTAATGCATTCTTTTTCTTTTCTTTCTAATTTAAGGTAACAGGTGCTCAAGTTAACATGTTTCCAGATTTATGTCAGGAGACTTGTTAGTTCCCTAAACCAAACCAACCAGCACAGACGTATTCTGGAACAGAAGAGGGGTCCTTCTATCTCCACCCATGAGCTGTGCACAGCCTTGCAAAGACACTGGGTTCTGAGCTCCTGGAGTGCCACTGAGATGTGCCATGCAGGCAGCACAGACACTGATGCAGAAATTCTAATTGCCAGCTACTCACACACACACACCTGGCAAAAGAGATCAACCTGCAAGAGCATTTCAGTCTCACAAAACTCAGCATTTCTCCAATTACTGGAGCAGTCTGTTGCTATGATGCAGGCAAAAGTGTGGGAAAGCAGCCACACAAATACCCACTAGAGATTGTTTCAATTAATTTTTAACCTCTAAGACAGCCTAAACCCAATTTTTTGCTTTTAGGTCAGCACAGAAAATGACAGATTCATAGCCAATGTGTGGAAATCAGCCAGTGAAGTTGAGGTATTGTTTAGTGCAAAGAAAGGAAGAGTCTGAAGTCCAACTGACTCTATCTTTTAGCCTGTATAGACAATAGAACATTTTCCATTCCCACCATCAGTCTTATTAACATGCTGCAGTGGGTCAGACACCACTGTCAAAAAGGTGGATTTTTCTGAAGCAGAGCAGAGACATCATTGCCAACAGAGTCACAGCAGCCATTTGCACAAGCATGGCTAACAGTATTGTAAAATGGAAAAGCTGCTCTTTTCCAGAGAATCAAAACACAAAGGCAGCCTAGTTCAAAAGTCTCCTTCTGAGCAGTTCCCCTCAGACTTCCCTTTTTGCAGCACTAATTAGCATGCTCAGCCTGAAGGTCTGTCCCAGAGGAAGCTCATCTTCCACAAATTCCCTTTAGCATCTGACAGGCAAACAAGGGATGTGCAGGCAGCTTCTGGAACTGTGTTTTTAGTGATGTGTGCAGGAAAAACACTCGAGGTACCAGCTCAGGCCAGTTGTGCTGGGGATGGAGAGAAGGATACCCTAGCACACACAGCCACACTGTCCCAAAAGCAGCCTTAAATCTGCCTGCTCAGCCTCCAGCCTCCAACAGGACCACTCATTCCACTCATGACAACTGTGAGCAGAAGTGCTTCCACCACTAGAAGGGCCTTGATGAAAGATGGATCCCAGAGCCAAGCTTGGTTCTGCAGAATAAGCCCTCTGGAAAATTCTATGTGCTGCTTCCAGAGTCACTACAAAATCCAGAACCCAGAGCTCACAAATATCTGGACAGACTTGAAAGTTATTCCCCAGTAACTTCTCCTCCAAGAAAAAACAGTGATTTGAGTTTCCAAGAGCTCAGTGTTTCCAAGAGCTCTGTTTCAGCTGAAAGTCAGCACTGGTTTGACCAGCCTGTAACAGCCACAAAATCTCAGGGTTTTGTGAGACCCCTCTCCCTATTCTGTTTGCCACTGACAACCAAAAATCTTTTTTTTCCTGCTAAGAGAGAAGTGGCAAGGATGGACATTGTCCTTGTTTTACCACAGCCTGTGCTATTAATGGATTTTTGTTCAAAACTTGGTGATGAAGCACTCTGTCTGGGAAACTGATTCAAATCATTCCAACTCAAAATCATTTCAGTGATTAACAGTCTAATCAATTTAACTCAATCTGTGGTGAGAAGCCCATGTTATTGACAAATAAAAAAAAATTAAAAAGTAAGAGTGCTTGTAACTAAGGGATGGGAGCTATGGAACTCACACATCATGTTAATTGATTTTTGATACGTTACAGTCAACAATTCCATTTAGCAGAAAGCCTCAGTCACCAAGGCAGAAACAAACACCAGAAAACTATACAAGCAGTCCATGCTTGCTTTTTTTTTAAGGCAAGATACAAGTTTATATTTAAGACAATAAAATCCTTCAGCCACCTTTAGCACTGGATTTCTGAGTCTGTGTTGTCTTTTTGCCCAAAAGGAGGACACCAGCATCATGTGAAAGATGTCCTGCATCTTCCTGGACTGTGTTCTGTGGAACAGAGCTGACATCTCTGCATTTTACAGCACTTGGCAGCAAACCCACATTGCTTGTGCATCACAGACTTCCCCTAAGGCCAGCAAGTGTTGGGTATGGACAGCACAGGGTCAGGGCTTCCAATGACAAACCCCAATCTCCTCACACCGTGTGCATGACAGCTGCAACCCCACAGCAGGCATGGACAGGGTACATCATTCTGCACACCTACAGCACCAGGGGACCCTCCTGCTTCAGCAAGGCTTTTAACCCATTTTTTCTCTGTGAAATCATGACCTACATTCCATGTGTAATTTCCAAAGTGACAAACATACCTCAAATCCTCACCATAAATGTTATTGTGTGCCTTACACACAATTCCAAGTCCCATGGAGAACATGCTAAGCAGCACCAGGAGTTTGGACTAGACCAGCTCAGGAGGCAGAGACAGTGTCTGCGTTGGGACACACAGAGGTGAGCTTGGTTTCTAAAGCTCTTCTCTCCAGAAACCCAGCAAGAAGCACCAGTCACCCAGCAGAGGATGAAAACATTCTGGCTACAGAACAACACTGCAGATTGAAACTGTCAAAGGTAAGAGCCAAAGCATACATTCCAAGGGAAAAAAAAAAGTAGTAATAAGTGACTCAAAAGGTAAATTACCATCTCATGGAAAATGCTGTGCAGTAAAGGGTTGCTCACTAGATTAAAGATTGGTACTAAGCAAAGGCTGATGAGACAATGTGTTTTTCTTTGGCACATCTGAAATGTGCCAAGGAACAGGTCTTGGCAAATGGATTCAAATATGATCAACTAATGTTTTTCTGGAGAAGAAAAAAAAGAAGAAAACTAAACATTTATCAAATGTTCAGAAAATGAAATATGATCTCAAGCACCATATTCTGCTTCTCTCTGTTTCTGTGCCTCACCAAAAGATCAGGGCCAGGGGAAACACAGGATGGGGGGACACAACACCAAGAGTAGAAGAGTGATCTCAGCATAGTTCTAGAATCTTCTCCCTCATTATTTAAAGAGAGCAGGTATGGTTCTTGACAGCTTGAGGAATTAATGCAGGAATCAGAATCCAGCTTAAAATGGCTGGTTGCTTTCTTCCTCAAACACACATTCTAGTGTAGCTACAGATGTTAAAGTAGAAATTCTGATTTCACTCCAGGATTCCAGTAGAATGGCCATAAATCTGATCATATTTTGTTTATACTGTATTTGCCAACTCTGTTTCCTGCTCTCTGCTCATTGCCCAGGATATAAGAACAGATTTTGGGAGTTTTGGACAACACACATGTACGCAGCATGATCCAGAGGTAAGTTTGAAATGCTCCCACTTACTCTCAAGCTCCCCAGATAACTTCTTCCCAGCACTCATCCATAAATAGCAAGTGATTTCTAGGTGTCTGGAGAATGAAAGGGGCAAAGAACTGTGGGAATTTCTGATAGGACTTGTCTCTGGCTAGCAGACAGTGAAAGAAGCTGAGAAGCCAAAAAGAGGTCAGTTAAAAAAAGAGGTATTCCTCACTCCATTGTGCAAACTGAATTTATTCACATAGAAAAATTCTCAGAAAAAAATCACATTCCTATCAGGGCTTCTGCTGCTCTGAACTGTGACCACTGGGAATTTCATTCTGCTTCACAATAAAAGCATGAATACTTGGTGCCACTGAATCATATGTTGTGCAGCAAATGCTCACTCATGCTACACAATACTTCACTTTTTCTTTCTCTCCTCTCTTAAAAGGATGGTCATGCCCACCTCTTTCATCAGAGAGGCCTTTCTTTCTCTTTGAGAAATCAAAATACTAAAAAATGAAAGAGGGTGAATCTGGATGAAAAGATAAAAGACAACACAGGAAACAGAGCCAAGAAGCTGCTGCCTAGCCATAGGCACAGGGAATTCACAGAGAACACAAAGAATTAAAGTGAGTTAGTTCATGTTCCTGCTGTGATCACTTCAATTCAAGGTTAGTAAGAGCATGTCCCCACACAGCACCTTCAGCTCCAATGGGAAGTGAGCACTTGAGAAACATTGATAGGCTGCCAAAGCCCTTAAAGTGCTCACCATCTATTTTGAGAGCAGGTGGAGCAAAAGCAGAAGCCATCTGAGCTGTCTGCAAGAGCCTGAAGCTCTTCAGTCCTATTTAGGAAGGAACCTCTTGGGAAGAATTGAAAAATGTCCTCTGCAGTCTGACAAGAAGAACCTCCCCTTTGTGTTTATCTTGATGGGGACCCTTGTTCCTGAGGGCAGGGCTGACAGGGAGCAGGCTCCACACCAGTGCCTAAATAAAGCTCCCTCTTCTACCTGCACACTGGCCCCAGTGCTGCTCCATAGATGGTGCCAGCCCCAGCTGTGACCTGCAGCAGGCACGGGACAAACCCACCTGCTCTGCTCTGCCCTAGGAGCTGCATCCTTGTGGCCCTTCAGTGAGAAAGGGCTGATCTTTGTCATTAGCAGATCATATTCTCCTGGTTCATTTTACAGACCTAACACTGTCATGGGACAGTGATATGTTACAGATTAATTCATATTACACATGAAGAAATCTACTCATGCTTTCAGCAGATGATCACATTCCAAACCTTCACTGCCACCTCAAACACTGGAAGTTATCTTTGTTTAATCGTGTTTTGAAGCCCTGCTGTAAAACCACACCTACAACACTGAATTCTCCCAATCTTTATTTAAACAGGCCAGATTACTGTTAATTTTGGTCAGTGGTAATGTTACAGTGCCTGGATATATCAATTACAGACAATAATAATTGGCTATATAATCAATTATATCAATTATTATATCAATTATTGACTATATAATTGATTATAAAACACTATATGAATAGTATTTTAACCTAAAATTGAGTGCAGTGCTTTCCTCTTCCAGTTAGCCAACCTTGTCAGGAATAAAAACTTGGTGATCCCTGACCCAAGGCAGATAAAACTTTCCTTATCCTGAAACATGGCACTGAGAGGTGTTTCAGGCTCATGGGTAAAATACAAATATGAGAATCTTGTCCTTTTATTTAAAGGCATAAGAAGCAACCCAAATCTTCCTGTGGTGATGTGCTCTGCACAAACAGAATCCAACTGCACATTTCTCTGCTCCCAGTGAAGCTGACCAGAGCCAAGAACAGATGGGAGCAGGACAGAACTTGGAACAATTTTTGTGCAATCCAAGCAAACCTACCAAATAACCAAAACCAAAAATGCACAAGTAGTTTATACAGCTTGTCCAATTTCTAAATTTAAAGTAACTCCCTCTGTGATGTACAAACTGGGTCCAGGACTTCTCATGTTCCTGTGCCCTTAACTCTTCTTAGGTCACAGTACAACAACATGCAATGAAAAATGAAGTGTTTCCATAGTGAACAGTTTCTTCAGAAAAGTGGGGAAAACAGAGGTGGTGTTTGTCACCTTTGGCTAAATGGATTTTTTTTATGCCGAAATGAAATTTCCTCCAAGTAGGAACCTTTTATTTATATTACACTTCTTGAAATGTTTGAACAATGCAGTTGGTCTGTAGTATTTGCTCAAAAATATTAATTTAATGCAGGTTTGAGTTAGCTGATTAATTTTTACTTCATTATAGTTATTTCTTCCTCATTATACTTTGCATCAAGATTCCCATGCTCCCTATTTTTCAGAGTTAAGTAGTAAATTAGCTTGCCAGGTGCCAAAGTGATTAATTCTGTTTTCTGCAACTGCTGCAGCCAGAGTTCTGGAGGTCTGTCTACCATGACATCTGGGAAAAAAAGCTGAGGAGTTCACTTCTACTATTGAAAACTAGCATGGTAAGATGTCTCACAGGGCTTCCTCCTTCCAGAAATTATGTCTCTCTCTAGATCAATCCTCTGAAATTTTCTTTCATTGTTAATACAACCAAATTCCATAGTGGTAAGGAAAATAGCATGGCTGAGCTCAGAACATAAATTAGTCTCAGAAAATGAGCAAACTGAGCAAGTGCATCTTTGTTTCTAAAGAAAACATTAATAAAATAGAAAAAAGCTGTCACACAGGCTTAGGAGAGTAATGCTTCCAGCTTCTTTTATCTCTGCTCTGGGCTCAGGAATTACAGCCCTTTTCTGCATTCCATATTAGGCATCAAGCTAAGATTTTAGAGATGCTCTAAATTCAGTTCCTCAGGTAAGAGTCATTATCATTAAACATTCCTACTCCCTTGAAAGCAGAACTGCACAGAATTATTCAAGAGTTCAGCTGGCACCAAAGATTGTTGTTCTTGCTTTGACAAAAGATCCCATTTGCAACAACAGTCCTGATGCCCATTTTGATTGGCCAAGTGCCCTTTGCAGTCCTCCTGTCTGTCTGTCTCTCCTCCCATGTGCAACCCCAGGGCACACAGGGAATATTCCTGTGTCTGCTCTGGGTGCCCTGACCCCCAGGGCAGCACTGACTCTGACCCTCATTCATGGAGAAAGTTTCCCACACTTCAAGACAGACTGGAACCCACAAAAGTGTGAAACAGATTATACAGAGCAGTGCAGGTGCATCATTGGGTGAGAAATTGAGGGTTTGGGGTTTTTAGTGTGTTGTGGATGGCAGCAAGATGGAGGGCACAGGGTGTTGTCCTGGGTTTCTTCTTCCTCCTTCTCCATGGGTTTGGGTGGCATTTTGTGATTGGGCAGAAAAGTCTGCACTGTGGGCTCTGTGGGATCAGTTCTTGGGTTAAAAGGGAAAATAATCCAGGTATCAGTTCTTAATGGGATAGTTTAGCCTTAAAAGACCTTGTACCAAGAGATTGTTGGCCATTTTGTGCCCTCTAATGAAAAGCTGCTGAACTCACAGCAGTGAGACTGTTTTACTGATAAGAGATAATAAACACCTGGGTGTGAACATGAACTGTGCCAGGGCTGGGCCCAGGCTGCCCATGGTCTCAAACAAAGCAGAGCATGAACACAACCAAGTGCTGCTGTCTGATGTGCTGAGCACACACAGAAGGGAAGGCACTCCACATGCTCTGTCACAGATGGAACAGATTTCACTCCAAACGTGGGCTCCCCTCAGCAGCTCCAACCCCACTCCTGCTCCTGGCTCACAGGACACTCACAGGACAGGTTACACCTCTGCAGGTGGGTTTGCATCTCCCACCAACCAAGGTCCTACAGCACAACCAGTAAGAGTGGCACAGACAGAACTAACACAGAGATCCACCACCCTAGCAAGAGCACCAAAATTCTTTTAGTCTCCAGATTGCTGGAACCTGTGGAAAACCATGCATGGAAAATAAGAGTCCTCAATCTCTTTCAGTATTAATGAGCAAGACCTCAGCCTCAGCACGCACAGCTACTGAAGCTGCCAAACCACAGATGAAAACATTGAGGTAAACAGGGATTAGGGCCCAGATTCATCCAACTTCATTCTACTTAAAGCTCCTAAGCTATCTAGCTCAAGGCCTTCACTAGTGGCCAGCTGCCAGGAAATACCAGAGGATTTTCCATGGCAGTGGTAGTCTTTGTGATCTAGCTGAAGTGCACCTCAGCCATCCATCCACACTCATGACCCCAGGGACTGAACTGTGTCCTTCCTCTGGCAACATAAAAAGCTAATGACCAGCTAATTCCATCATTTGTAAGGGCTAATTGACAATTTTGAAGCAATTACATTAAACACAACATGAAAAGTCTTATCTTTTCAGACAAAAAAAAAAAATTCCCTAAACCAAGCCCCACATTTTTCACTATCTCAGTCTCTGCTGCTGAGAGAATGCACAAAATGCAGAAGTCCAGCAAAACAAATGGGCAGAACTGAATTCTCAGTGCATCAATCCCGTGTTATCACTAATAAACCACCAATTATTCAACCCACAAGTGGATGTTTCATTTTAGACATGAGATACAGTTTTTGTCTGCCACCAGAAAATGGCATCAATATAAATGAAGCACAGCCCCCCTCAGGAACTTACAGCTTTGTGTGCTGCCTCCTGTATTTATTGCCTGGTCAAGTGTGAAATGGATCCCCACCACTCCCTGAATTCCTTTCTGCATGAGCCCTGCCAGCAGTGAAATGCCTCTGCCTGCAGGACTGTGGGAGGGATGGAGGCAGCTCTGCCAGCCTGGCAGTCAGCATGTCCCCTCAGCCTGGGGCACAGGATGGAGAACACCTCCAGTGATGGAGAGACCTTCCCATCCCAGCCCCAGAACCTTGCTGGGTCACACAAACCTCCTGCCTGTCTTGCTTTGTCCTCACTTGACCCAGACTCACAAGCAACAGCTGGCACACAGCAGAGGTAAGATTATTTTAAGTCATAAATTGGCATTAACTGCAGAAATACTGATTGTCTATCAAATCTGTGTATTACAAAATTCTCCACTGGAAGCAGGCCAAGCTGTGCAGCAGGTATAGCCTAACGCTGCAGTTTCCTCCCTAGTGGAAAAGTGCTCTACTGGAAATTTTCTTCTGCATGTTTGCCTCTTCTTTATACATTCCAATTAGGAGCTCCCTCTATCCCTGACCAATTAGCTCATGCCTATTTGCATTAAAATAACACTGAGAAGCTGCCCACTGTAAACCACTGGTATTTCCTGTTGATGCCACAGAAAGTCTTCATTTCTGTGCACTGAAATGCAGCTAATTTATCTTCCTGATAGCTCACACTAATTACTTGTTTGCAGAGCAAGTCACCAATTTCAAATGCTTTTCCTTGAAAGCCAGGAGATCCATAGGAGATCCATACATCAAACAGCTAAACTGGGTCTACTTCCTGTGGTTATAAGTCTGAATAAAGGCAAAGGCATTAAAATTGGATTCCAAGTGGAATATCAAAGGTAAGAGACACTCACAGCTTATGCTGTGTATCACAACTGCCACTTATCAACAACTGTATTCAGCAGCTGAAGGAGGAAAACTGATTTAATCAGTCATAAGAAGAGCTAATTACACAACCCCCTTCCAGAGCATGAGGCTCTTGGAATGCAGCTGAGACACCTGATGTGAAAATCACTATTTTGGATAGATTTAAGAGTTGAGCAGAGCAAGGTCTAGTGAGTCAGAGCTAACTTTGCAGGCAAATTAGCTTTTAATTTTCAATGTCACTTTATATTATGCAATTGGTTTGGAAACTTTCTTTTTCCTTGAGATAACATCTTCTCACCTGCACACTGTTCTTTCCTGCAGGAGGTGATTTCAGTTCATGGCAATACAAGCAGAGTAAGACCCACTGGAATACCTACATTTTAATTCCAGGCACACTTCTAAGGTTTCCATTTGGAAAAGCAGAAGCTAATTGAAGTCAGCTAGGAGCAGGTTACCCTGAAAGCTGTAAAACACAAGGATTGGATCCACTTTGAGACAAAGGTCTGATCTCCACCCAGCTCTACCTTATTGACAGTTTGGCTAAACCCGAATCTGCAGCAGCTACACAGACACAGAGGGAACAGCCTTGGGCTGTTCATGGAGCAGAGTGCTGAAAGGTGCCCCAATTCCTGCAGCCAAGCCATAGGTTTGTTATAGGATGATCTACACAGAGTTTAAGGTTCTCCAACAGAGATGGAGGTTTCTGGAGAACAGGGACAATACATCTCTATGTCAAAAGCTTTCAGGAGTCCAGTAAAATTCAAGGATTTCTTCCCACATACCTTAAAAACCTCAAACCAAAATGAAAGGTTGAATTAGGAGCATGTGAGATGATGCTTAGAAATAGGAAAGCAATAATGGAGAAAGTTTTGAAGGGAACAGAGCTGTTTGAAGCTGGTGATGGACGGGTGGCAGGATGAAGAAATCTTTGTGTTCTAGAAGCTGGGAAATCCACCCACTGGAGAGTGGCCATGCAAGCAGAAAAGGTGGGAGCACCAGTGAAGGAGGAGACTTTGGATAGTGCAGGGGAGAACATGACACTGACACAGATCCAGGACATGTTACTCTTCCACACCCAGAGCACCCACCTGAAAACACCAACACCTTCAGCATTTGCTACCATCATCTGCACATTTAACTTCTCAATCAGAAATACCAACCAGACACCAAATCCCATTCTCTCTCATGTCACAAGCTGTGGGCACTGCAGAATATGGCAATTAATTCCCTGGGGACAGGGAGGTCACACCAAAACAAGACAGTAAAACATTTACCTGTTTTAACCAGAACAATTGCTTATGTGAATCTGATTACAAAGCTTTCTGTTGCTCCTCATGGACAGGCTGCCCAGCCTGAAATTCTGGCTGATGGAAATGGTCCTGCAGAGCTCAGGATGGCTGCCCCATCCAGCACCTGCCAGCTGGGTACCCCTGGTGCCAGGGGAACACACTGTGTGGGACTGGGGAGCTCAGTGTGGAATGGAGCTGGGTCTGCCTGCACAGAGTGGTTTGTGTGTCAAACACCTCACCCTGCTAAATAACAGAGCTGGACTTCCTGCATTAGCCAGGCTGGCATCCTGCAATAGGGATGGTGGCATTTTTGCATTTGGCATTTTCTGCTTCTGCACCACATCAAATTTTCCACCCTGGTGTCAGGAGAGATTTCTCTCTACTTCCCCTGGAAGAAGCCAGATAAGGACAGCAGTTCTATACCTTGGTTATCTTTATAAAAAGGTTAGCTTGCCAACTGCCTTCATTTTTTTTTACCAAAGGCAATGTAGAGCTCAACAGAATATATATCAAAGTTTCCAGTGATTCCTTCACCTTTTCTGCTGTGCTGTCACTTGGTATTTGCCTCAGAGGTGGTCCCAATCAAAAAGGAGACCTTTTGTTTTCTCTATATTGCCACTCTGACATACAAAAAGTTCACCAGAGAGATGATCTGAAAGCAACCAACACTTCTTCCCTGGTTGAAGTTCCTTGATCTGGAAAGATTACCTCAGGTTAGGGTTATCTGTAAAAGTCACTATGCTCCAAGAAAATGTATGTAAAAATGGCTTTTAAGGGAAAATATTTCTTCTTGAGGTCTTCCCAAACTTCTAACATGAAAAACTCTCTGGGAACATGTTTTAATTATACTCCATAATTTGTTTATTCCATTATTCAAGCAGAACCATATCCTGCAGACAAAAGCCATCCAAGGCTTTCACCCACTGTGCCCAGAGCAGCAATACAGATATGCTATCACTCTTCAAGAGAACTCCCTTCCTGGGAAGGAGAGAAATTAGAATGCACTTTATCTAACAAGTGGTATCTAATAATAAATCATGTCACCTAATAGTAATTAGATAATGGCATCTAATAATAAATCTTGATCATCTTTCTTTTCACTTGCCACAGTTAAAGGCCAAATTTACAGAATATGTTTCAGTATTTGGCTTTATCAGAGATAAACAGTAAGTTACCATTGCTGCTGCTGATGCTTCTGCATTTGTCAGTGCAATAGCACAGGTTCTGTAATTCCAATCTGCCACTATTTACAGGGTGACCAGTTTGTGCTATGGCCACAGAACCCTGAAGGGAGCAGCAGCTTTCTCAGGCAGAACAGCTGGCACAGATATAAGCAGATAAAATATTAAGATGATGTTCTTAACATTGCAAATTTCTACACAAAATGAAAATCCTTCCCATCTGGTTCCCTTCTTACATACACAAAATAAAAGCACCAGGAAACAGATGTTTGCATCAAACCTTAAAAAAAGAAAACCAACCTTTTTTGTTCTGCTTACCTATATTTTTAAAATTCAAATATGCAATGGACAATTAGAAAGCTTGGAGTTTGAGAAGCACTAATTACAAATACATTTATGACCCTTACATGTATTGCTCATATTCAACAGTATCTGGGAAGTTGATAAACAAAAAAAACCATTCCTGAAATCTCAAAAGATTAAATCCATCAAAGCTCCTAAAAGTAGTGGATTCTGGGCAAGTCCTGCTCTGCCTTCCTACAGGGGGACCTGGAGTGCATGGTTCAGTTGTGGTGCAGGACAGGAGCTCCCTTTGCTTGCACTCTGTCCCATCTGCCCAGGCCATTGTGAGAAGTGCAGCTTTTTGTCAATGCAACCAGAAAAGACCTTCCTTCTCTGCTGTGGAATCCTTTCCCTCAGGGAAATCCCCAGGGCCTTGCCTTGGAAGGATTTACCTTTGAGTTTTCCCCACCTGGGCAGACAGAAAGGACTTCCCCATGGAGTCCTGCACAACACCATGAACCACTCCAGCTCCCCTCCCCGTATGTCCCAAATTCTCCTGGTTCCTCCTTTCCCTGTTCCCTCATTGTGGTAGCCCTGGTGGCCAGGGCAATGCCCCTTGTGCCACCCTGTGCCCCCCCATATTTAACCTTGTGCACAGCACATGGTCTCATCTTTTGTCCCTGGTTTCCCTTCATCCTGCTGGAATAAATCTACTGGAACTGACCATATCAAAGCCCTTCTGCCTCTCTTGGCTGAGCTAGCCTTGGTGAGTGTGGGGTGTGTGGGCATGACTGCTTTGCCTGAATGCTCACCCAAACAGCCTTTCCACAGGAGACTCTTATTGGGGAATAAGGTACAGGCAGAGCAACCATCAGCTAAACCCCACAGTGCTACAGTGCAGGACAGGAGCTGCCTTTACTGGCATTCTGTCTCATCTGTCCAGGCCATTGGGAGAAGTGCAGCTTTTTGTCCAGGCAATCAGAAAAGACATTCCTTCTCTGAAGTCAGACTGGGGTGATTTTTGGATCATGATTACAAGCAGCATGGCTTTACTAAGCACGTACCAGCCTCCACGTGCACGTTTAACAGAGAGCTAAAACCCACCAAGTGCCTGATGAAATGCTCTGAAATAATCTCCCAGCACGTTCAAGATGCACAGGAGGGGGAGGAACTCCTCCCACAGATCCAGGCACTGGAGGAAAGAACCCTGCAGAGCTCAGTTCCGAGATGCAAGATGTGGCTTCCCTCGCTGCTCTGAAGTTCCTTATCTTCTGACTCTTCTTGGCACGAAGCTGAGAAGCTCCCTGTAGCAACAGGCTGTGAAAACACTCTGATCTGAGGCAAACAGATCCAACATTCTTTCTTCTATTCTTTCCCCTTCTCACAGCAGAGGACCTATCTTGGGGAAAATGGAGGGTGGCCTGGCAGCAGCAGAAAGGACACTAGGAGTGAAATCTACCAATATTATTCACTTTTACTCTCTAAGTTCATTAACTCTTCAAATTAACTCTTTAACTCTCATTAACTCTTTTCCCTTTGATAAGTGGGAAATACCTGGCTTCAGTCCCTGACATTTCCAGCTGCAATGTTCAAATGGATGTCTTCTCTTGTACCATTTTCAAAATAGCAGGTACACACAAGATCTCCCTTGAACTAGAAATGCAGGGTAAAAAAGACTGGGCAGAGATGCTTGTGTTCTGCACTGGTGCTAATCAGTAGCACTCAGCTATTGGAACTGGGGATCCATCTGAGGATCCCAGCTATGTGGGTTCCTATCTTTTGATGTTTAGTAATGCTCTGTGTCCAAGCATTGGGTATTGTCCCACACAATATTAGCTCAAAACAACTCCTTCAACAGCAATGTGCCTTCCAAGTGCAGTGAAGTAGCTGAAGAACAAATATTGTGTATGCCTGAGTGCTGAGAAGAGGCCTCTTCCTTTCTCACCCATCGTGCTGATCCTTCAGTACAGAACAAAGCTGCTCTGCCGTGGATGTGTCAATACAACCATTGCCATGACAACAGCCTGGGATGTGCCAAATATAGACATTTGACTTCAACAAACAGAGAAGGAAGAGACACATGACTAGAGGGTGTTCTGCTCACTGCATTTAAACCCAATTCCTTCCTGATGGCTGTGGATAAACACTCAGAGAAGAATTAACGGGGCCCTTTGGGATAGCAGTGCTCTGTCAGTCTCATTTCTGCCCCTGCAGAAGGCAGGGAACCAGCTGCCTGCCTTCACCCTAAGTTCTCCAACACAGAGCCCAACAGCTGAGCTGCTCTTCATCATTAACTGCTGACAAAGAAAGGCTTAAATTTTGTTTCCTGCCCTTGGTTTTAAGGAGCTGAGGTTCATACACTCACTTTATTTCACCAGCCTTGCTTTAAAGATAGAAGACTGCCATAAGCAAAGACAACTAAAGTCACTTCAGAAGGTTTCAGCAGCATTTTTCTTCTAGCCAAGTGAGGTTCCCACAGCAGGGAGGACTCCTGTAGAGCACTGCAAGCAGCTTCCCTCAGTGCAGAATATGACCTGAGGTCCTGGTGTCAGCTGCTGCCTTACCACAGAATCATCACAGAATGGTTGGGATGGAAAGGACTCAAAGCTCCCCTAGCTTCCAGATCCTGCCATAGGCAGGGATGCCACCAGTCAGGTCAGGCTGCCCAGGACCCTATCCTGTCCATGTTGTAAGACAAAACCTTGCTCTTCTTGTTGCACTGTAACATCATTCCAGCACAATGATGATCTAGAACCACAGTGTGTGTGAACTGCCCTGCATTTTAACGTCAATCCATTTAAAATAGTTAATTAGTGAAAGACCACTAAAAACACTTCCAGCACAGGGCCCTGGATCCCGAATCAGAGCTATGTAGGGAGCAGGAAATTCCAACCTGCAGCAGAGTTCAAACTCTTTCTGTGGCCCTTGTAAGGTACTTGGAGCAACGTTTTGGTCTATGGCCCAGCTCTGTTTGCCTTTTGATTATCTTACAGACAGCACTTAGCAACCCACACAACTCCCCTGTATTTAGGTTTTATAGGAGAGCAGAACAGAGCAGGAATGTAGGTAATGTGCCTGCCTGCCACAGAGAGCACACAGAGTGTGTGCCTGCCAAAATCCCTTTCCTCCCAGCACTCCTATCCAGCTCCAGAGTCTGTGTCAAGGAACTCCCAAAGTCTTGCTGCCTCAGGTGCTTTGTCAAGAAGAAAGCAGTTGAGTTCAGTGTTTCCAGGAGAAAGCCCTGTTTTAATGGCAATGCTTTAAATTGTCCAAGGAAATTGTTAGATCAAAATCCTTTGAGCACAACAGGCTGAGCAATGAGAAAAGATATTCACAACCAAGGGATGTTGTGTTTAAATGAGGTTATCCAGGGAATTTACTCACAAGGGCTCATTCTAACAAGCACAATGGCCTCTCACACAGATTCCTGGGATTAATAATTAGAGTATTGCAGCACTAAACTGTAGGCTGTTGTGCCCAATATGGCAGGTCCCTTCTGTGCTATGACTTGTTACTTATGGAGTGCTATAAATAGAGGGACTGAATGAGCCTGTACACAGTGCAGAAACCACATACAAGGCTTGACAGAAGAGCACACAGCCTCAGTGCTTTCTAAGGATCCTCCAGACAAGGCTCCACCTTTGCATAAACTATTTGTACAACCAGATCCCTCCCACATGTGCACCAAAGCCTGGCCTGACACGTGCCTGAGGCCATGGTCCAGCTGCTATCTGACATTACTCTCAGAAAAACAAAACCAGCACTGGTCAGGTGCTCACACCCCATGTCCCACTGGCAAGCTCTGCAAGTGCAGAAACATGCAGCAAGAGGCCACAACACCCTACCACAAACACACAAAATATCCTACACCATCAATTCATACCCTAAAAGAATTAAGTGCTGCTTCAGAGATTTGGGCACCAAACACTCTCTGTACAGGCACTAATGAACCATCAGCTACAATGTCTGCTGCAACCAAGCAACTCTGACCTGTCTTGGCTCCTCAAAGCTTCCTCTCCAGCTATGTGCTCAGCTGATCAATAGGAACAACTGAATGAATCCTGCAATGATCCAACCATCAGGATTAAGGCAGGAAAAATTTCCTCCTGCTTTGTGTTTTCAGAAAATTTCATTTCCCTACCTGCCTTGCCAAAGAAAGCACTTGACAGATAAAGCTACAGATGTGATACCAGCTAGTCATTACGGTGATTAGGAGTCCAGAAAAACACACCACATTCAACTCAGCCAGGACTCCAGTGCAAAGGAGACTGCAAGGAACACATGGATGGTCCTGGAGTGGGTCCAGCTAAAGGTCAGGTGTGTTTAAGGCACTGGAGCCCCTGACATACACAGGGAGGCTGAGAGAGCCTGGGGAAGAGAAGGATCAGGGAGACCTGAGCAATGTCTATGTACCTCATGAGGGAGGTGTAGAAGACAAAGTTAGACTCTGACCTTGTAGCCAATAAAAGGACAAGAAGAAATAGATATAAACCAAAATACAGTAAATTCTATTCCAATATAAACTTTTTTTACACTAAGGGTAGCCACAGCCTGAAAGAGGTTGCAGAGTCTATTCCTGGAGATATTCAAACTTGACTGTTCATGCAGGTGACCCTGGTTAGAGCATTGGAGTAGGACTAGACAGCCTCCAGGAGTGCCTAAAGCATTCTGAGATTCAGGCTGTTTAGAAGCCCTCAAGCAAAACTAGAAACTTCTACAGCAGGTAAAATTTTCAGGGGTAGCTCAGGGCAGAGGATGCTTCAGCTCTCCAGGACTCTGGAAATTCAAACATAATTAAAGAAAATCAATGTCAATCATGCAATTCAGCTTCCTTGCAGAGTCAGGCAGAGGGAAACTTCCATCCTCCCTGCTGCCTGATCAGAGAAGGAAAAGGATCAGAGAAGGAAAAGGATCAGTGCTCCAGCCAGCACAGCAAACCACACAAGCCAAGCTTCCATTAAAAATATTTGTCACAAGTTTTGTAAGCAACAAAAAGAAGTTACCCCTGCTCTCACCTGCTTCCAGTTTGCACATAGCCAAGAATCATCTTCCTCTGAGCCCTCAGGAATTGCTGAACTGCCCCTTCTTTGCTTGGTATGATAAAGGAATTGGGTCACAATCAGCTGTAAAGTTGAAGCACTGGTGCCACTGCAAGTCAGTGAACACCTCAAGAGAAGTGTAAAGGAGAGGAATGGGTGCCTGGTCCTCTACAAGTCGGCAGAATGGTTCTCCTCCTCTCTATATTCCCAAAAAATCATCCTCTGTTTTTTCTTATTACAACTGGAAAAGTCTTTGCAATCAAGGTGACTTTGAAAGAAAGGGAAGGAAGGAAGGAAGGAAGGAAGGAAGGAAGGAAGGAAGGAAGGAAGGAAGGAAGGAAGGAAGGAAGGAAGGAAGGAAGGAAGGAAGGAAGGAAGGAAGTGGCGGAAGGAAGTGGCGGAAGGAAGTGGCGGAAGGAAGTGGCGGAAGTGGCGGAAGTGGCGGAAGTGGCGGAAGGAAGGAAGGAAGGAAGTGGCGGAAGGAAGGAAATGGCGGAAGGAAGGAAGGAAGTGGCGGAAGGAAGTGGCGGAAGGAAGTGGCGGAAGGAAGTGGCGGAAGGAAGTGGCGGAAGGAAGTGGCGGAAGGAAGTGGCGGAAGGAAGTGGCGGAAGGAAGGAAGGAAGGAAGGGGCGGAAGGAAGTGGCGGAAGGAAGTGGCGGAAGGAAGGAAGGAAGGAAGTGGCGGAAGGAAGGAAGGAAGGAAGTGGCGGAAGGAAGTGGCGGAAGGAAGTGGCGGAAGGAAGTGGCGGAAGGAAGTGGCGGAAGGAAGGAAGGAAGGAAGGAAGGAAGGAAGGAAGGAAGGAAGGAAGGAAGGAAGTGGCGGAAGGAAGTGGCGGAAGGAAGTGGCGGAAGGAAGTGGCGGAAGGAAGTGGCGGAAGGAAGTGGCGGAAGGAAGTGGCGGAAGTGGCGGAAGTGGCGGAAGGAAGGAAGGAAGGAAGGAAGGAAGGAAGGAAGGAAGGAAGGAAGGAAGGAAGGAAGGAAGGAAGGAAGGAAGGCACCTGAGAGGAAGACAGAATCCCAGGTTGCAGGTCCCACCTTTATTCAGAAAAACCCCCATGTATTTGGCCAAGCAGCCTTTCAGGACTTGGACACAGCAGTGCTCACACTCATCTACATTTGTGATTTCAGAGACATCAAGAATGATTCAGATGAATCAAGACTAATGACCTGGCCATAATTAATTCAGTGTATTTTTAAATAATTCTGTTCAAGTGTCAAGTCACAGGCTTGAAACACTGTGACATTTCTTTGTCTTACCCTTGGAAGTACTTTTTTTCCTTCTGAAAGACAAGTTCTCCAGATCCGAGGAGTTATCTGGATTAGACAATCACAAGTGGCTGCCTAAAAGATGCATAGGCTGTCCTACATACAATTACTTTGGAGATTTTCTCCAGTGGCTCAAAAATTATAACCAAGTGGCATCTGGGGGCCAAGCAGAAGTCTCAGCCATGCAGGGTGTGCTCTCAAGTGAGCCAGAAAAAGCAGCATGAACACAGGTGAGCATTATATCACCAACTGTGACTATGGATTCACAGAAGAAAACTTGACCAACCCCCAGAATTCAGCCTGGGCAGAGAACTGACATAAGACACCATGAAATAGGACTGCCAGGCCCTAGATTTATGACAGCATAGAGATTGTGGTGAAGCTCAGAATTGGGACCAAAAATAGCCCAAATTAAATTATTTTGCGCTCTCCAAAGAGAAATGACATATCCAATCAACAAGTTTCAGTAGAGATGGGTTCTGCATATTTTTAATTTATTCAGGCTTTTAAGGTTGATAAGAATGCCACATTTCAAATTGATCCAAATCCACTGTTTGGGGGGTATTAGTAACGCTGTGTTTTCATAATAAACTCTCTTAAAAGGTTTATTGTCAAAGCTTCTTTCAGGCATGCAGAGAAGGTTTTTGCCCTGAGCAGGATGTGCCATCAGTGACCTCGAGCTGACACACAGCTCTGCTCAGGGACAGGGCCCTGGGAGAGTCAGCAGGAGCTGTGCCGAGCCAGGGCTTCAAACATCAGCTCCAGCACCCAGACTGATATTCTCTTATCCAGGTCACTCTGTATGGGCAGAAACTGTGCCAGTTTTCACACAGCAGGATGTGCACAGGAGCCCCACGAGCAGCTTGGCTGCTGTAGGGCTGGGAACAGCCCAGTGCCCCACTCTGGGACTGTTCACCTGCCTGCAGCCCCCTGCTGTCACCCCCCAGCTGGTGACACCTCCCAGCTGGCACCCAGCTCACCTCTCAACACTGAGGAGTGTGTCTGGGACAAACCCTGACCTGGCCACTGGAGCACACAGGGCTGCTGTGATTCTCCAGAGCTGCATTGTGTCCCAGAGCAGGGACAGTGTGACAGAGTGTGTCACTGTGTCCCAAAGCAGGGACAGTGTCACAGAGTGTGTCACTGTGTGCCAGCCCAGGGACAGTGTCACAGAGTGTGTGACTGTGTCCCAGCCCAGGAACAGTGTCACAGAGCAGGGACAGTGTCACAGGGTGTGTCACTGTGTCCCAGCCCAGGGACAGTGTCACAGAGTGTGGTCACTGTGTCCCAGAGCAGGGACAGTGTCACAGAGTGTGGTCACTTCCCTTGATGCCTCAAGGAGCTGGAGCAGAGGCTGGAAGGAGTTCAGAGCAATAAAGTGCAGATTTATTGATATTTACTGAGGTGCCTTCAGAGGCCTCACCCTGGCAGTACCAGAGCCACAGTCCTGGCTCTGCCGTGGGGGCTCCAAGGTGGGAGCAAAGGAGGGATTGGCCATGAGATCTCACATTTTTATAGGTTTTAGTCCATTTGCATACAGGAATTAACTGCCCAGTTAACAGCTTCAAATGATGAAGTTTCATCCCCTTGCTTGCCTGCCCACCCTCCTCTCTTCACATTGCTCATGCTTTGGGCCTGAAGTTTGAGGAGATTGTCCTTGAGTCCCCAGCTGGAATAGGATTGTTTTGTCTCCAGCACTCTGTGCAAAGATCCCAGTGACACTTAAATAAAGCCAAGAGCTGGACACCAACACAGAACAGAAACACTTAAACCCCAAGGTGTCACCCTGAGGGCCAGCAGGGGAAGTCACAGCTCCAGCAGCCCTTGGGCTCAGCAGTGACACTGATTCTCACTGCCTGCTGCCCCTTCCTGCCACAGCTGGGCCCTGAGCTCCCCAACAGCTCAGGACAGGTCTGTTTAGATTCAGTGATTATGTAGGCAGCTTCTCTTCCTTTGAACTCATATCTGCCTTGGCATTTGTAAAGATCCCTGCAATAGGAATAGAATAGCATTACAGGGAGCAGAATCATGTTAATGGCAGCTCCCAGAACAGGGAGCTGTAGCCAGTACATGCACAGGCCCTGCTTGTGGCTTCCTTTGCCTCTTAGAACTCTCCATGCACTGCAGTTTCCCAATGCCAAGTTTTCCCTTTTGCAAGTTCACCCCAGCTGGGTGTGATTGTGGCTCACAAAGAGCTGAGGGCTCCTCACACCTGGCCTGGAAAGGGTCCATTGGCCAAGGGAGAGCAGAGTAGCTCAATCCTACCCATTCCAACAGATCACTTTGTGTTAACACTGAATTTCTTAGCTCACTGCCTTTGCCCTGCATTTTCAGGGACACTTCAATTTTTTTAAAAAGTGCCTAATTCAAAACTACCTAATGGGAACTATTTCCATTAGCCAAAAGGGAAACTTTGCAATTTCATTCCCACATAGAAATAAATCTCTGCCAGCTGTTTTGAAAATGTCATTAGTCTTATCTTCCTTTATTCTCAACATGAAGCATTCCAATGCCATTATAATATTTTTTTAAAGAAAATACATATTTTGTTGTTAAATCTAAGTTCTGCATTTACCTCATGGTCCTGACACAAAAGCTTCTTTTACAAGTTATTTCATAAATACTTACATATAATTTACCTTTCAAAGCAAGAGGATGGTACCATATACCTTAACAGCACATCTGAAATGGATTTCAAATTATTATTTAGGCATTTATCAGATCCTTTAAGAGGGGCTCTAAAAGAAACCTTATCCATTGGGAGAGAAAAAGAATATAGAGCCCACACCTAGAAATTCTTGTTTTTGAGAAACCTCACTGAGGAATGTTCTAAACTTAACTAATTAATAACCTTGTGTGTATGTATATATTTATATCTGTGCATGTATATATATATATACACACACACACACACACTTTCACTTAAACATGAGATAAAATATAACTCAACAGATAAGAACAAGGAGGATATTCAGAACAATTGTGCACTCAGCTGCCTTTAGCACTTGATTTCCCTCCTCTTCTGTGACCACTTGCCAGCCCTCACCCTGCTGGAGGCCACAGAATGCAGGAATCAGCTGCACTGGGGTGATGCATTAGAGCATCCATAAGCACTCCCTGGGATACAGCACAACTTGGAAATGGCTCAATTACTCCAGCAAAGCAATTACTCTGTACTCCATGGCAAAAAGGAAAAGAAAAGGTTTATTTGAGCTCTTATGAGCCAACATCATAGTCCAGGGAATGTCTTGCTCCTTGGCTAGCAGAGACTGAGAATAACAGCAGCAAAGCTCGCTCTCTACCTGTTTAGGCAAATACACCCCCAGGGATATTTGTAGTAAGAGCTGCCAACACTTGGATGTTCACACAATGTAATCCAAGCCACTAACCAGGTGCAAACCATGTTCCTCTCAGCTTACACCAGCTACTGTCTCACTTTCATGTGCAGACACACATTCCTAGGAGCAGCTTTTTGAGAATGGCACAGCCACTGAAGGCACTCTATCCAAGACAGCTCATCTGAGACTTTGGGCCTGCTCAGACCAATGTCCTGTGCAGTCCAGCACATTCAGCTCATCCTGGACACCTTTAAACAAATCACTGAACAAGTTAGTGTGTTTAACAAACACCAGGCCACAAAAGGATTGTGAGATGACACAGGACTCTAATTAAATTAGAAGCCTCCACAGATAATTACTGACACTCAGAAGAGGGCTATATTTCTCTAATCCTTCACAGACACTTCCCGTGGTCCAGAAGAATTGGAGAACAAGACCTTAGTAGGGAACAAGCTCAGTTACAGACAAGCTTTGTCATTTAAAGGCCACATCCCAATGGCACAGGACAGGCAGGACTGTTCCCTACATTGTTTAACTGAACTAATTGCTAAGCAGCCATGGCAAAGCTGCATCTTGTGTAGGCAGCAAGTTCACACATCCTCTGTGACCACTGGGCACAGACATTGTTTGCCAGCACATGCTCTCATCTATTCTTGCTGGGTTTTTTACCTACATGAACCAGCCCCAGATAACACAAATTAAAAGGAATGGCCAAGTTTCTGCCAGCCCTTGGGTGTCTGCCTAAAGGCAGAGAAGGAAGGAAGGGTCAGGTAAGCTCCATGGCAGCTCCTCGTTCCCCTTCCCTTCACTCTCTTGGGCCATGCTGGTTTCCTGCTGCAAGGGCTGTGATGCTGCAGCACTGAAATCAGGTGCCTTAAAGCTGCTTCACATCCATGCAGAAAAATAACAGCAATTGAAGTTGGGATAAATCCCAGGAAAGTGCTGGTCTGAAAGACTACTCTAAATGTAAGTGAATCTTTGAGAAAATACAGCCTCAGGAGTTGTCATATTCCTCAGCAAAGGGAACAGTGATCACAACCTAAATGTTCTTCATGGGAGCTGTTTTGAAGGCAGAAAAGGCAAAGGATGAGGATGGCGTACCTGTGACACCTGGGGAAGTATCACAGGCAGTGTTCCAAAGATTTATCTTTCCCTGCTGCAAACACAGCATCAGCAAAGATGGGAATGTTTATTTCTGATAGTCACAGGTGCTAATCTGTGCCTCACAGGGACAGGAGAATAAGCATTTACTCCTTTTGAAACAACACAAGAAAATCTCAAGGGAAAATCAACTAGAACCACCCCCAATACATTAACATGCAATTAGAGCTCCAAAGTAGCTGAACTTACAAAATCCAGTTCTGCTGAAAACAGAGGTACAGAAACCTGATTAGATTTCCTACCTATATTAACACTATTTTTATTCCCTTTAATGGAAAACATTATGCTAGAGGATACTTTTCACTGAAAAAACCATTTCTGTAAGCATACTAAATGTGTTAGGTGGCCAAGTTTACACACAGTTAGCATTGACTGAGATTCCCTTTACTGGAATGAACTCAACCACTTACTAATATAGATGCCCTCACTATTTGAATGTGATGCCAAGTCACAGCTCAGCAACACTCAACACTACTTGGAAGATGCATTTTCAACTAAGAAATATTTACTTAAGCTTTAGGGCACTAAAAAAAGCTCATCCAAGAGATGTGCATCTTGTAATTCTTCCTCAAAAGTTCAGGATTGCCCTTAGGTATAACCTTACCATACAGTCACCATTACAAATTTCATCTACACAGAGGAAAAAACCCAAGTGAATTTAGCATGGATTATTGTTTGTTTCTTCTTAAATCCATTGATTATTGTTCAGAAGATGAGTGGGAGTTATTCTGGCAGGTGACAGGAGATATATGAGGGAACACATGGGACATGTCAGAGTGCAAGCAATGAATCCAGCTGAAATATCCTAGCTCAGGATTTGCCAAGGAAATGGTGCAACACAACCTGGGGATGCTGCACTGGATGCTCTGAGGCACTCACTTCTTTCCCTTCCTGCTCTCCTTTGGATGCATTCTGAAGCAATTTGAACCTTAAATCAATCTCCCCTTGTGTGACCTCTAACTCTTGCTGACTGAGTGACCCTAGAGAAAGAAGGATCAGTGGAATTATGCACTGCAGTCCATGAACACAGCTGAAGACATCAGCACCAAAAAGACAGGGCTAGGGGAAGAAAAAGGAAAAAGAAAAGCTCAAAAGAAAATCTCTAGCCAAACAAGAAAGACTCAAAGCATTTGCCACAGCTCTATTACTGGCTCTCTCATCATCCACAACAATGAAATGAATGACTTGGAAAAAACCTTCCTAAAAAACCACAATTTTCTTTTTAAGCTCTGAATGAAGAAAAAAAACCCCTCCACACCCATGCTTCATGTTTTCATGTTTGTTTAAAGGCCATATTCCCAAGGGCAGGAGATGAGCATATCTGCATATTAGGAGCCACAAATCTTGCAGAGGCTCACTGAAGTGGAGTCTGTACAATTAAATTGCTACATGTGCACAAATACACAGAGGATCCCAGGGAAACTATGGCAACCACTACTCCTCCAGGTTGTGATTCCTCCTTTGTCCCTACCTTTCTCTGCTCTTCCAGTCCTTCCCAACTTGGACAAGAAAAAGAATAAACAGAAGTGTTAATGAGCTCAGGATTGGACCTGCAACAAAGGAGCTGGAGAGGCAAAGAGAGCTGCTCACAGGCTTGAATCTGGAAACATCCTCAAGGAAAAACTTTTCAGTGGAGTTGTACAACAGTGATGAATGGGATACAGGCAGCCCTGGGGTACAAAGTCCTGCCTAGGAAACCAGGCTAGAGCACCCAGAGTGCCACTGGAGCACTGGCACTAAAAGTGACTTTTAATCTGGATGCCTTATGGGGTTTTGGCCAGCTGAGATACTTACAGCCTGATTTTCATAATTGCTGAGCCACCCCAGCTCCCAGTCCTTTTCTCTCAGGGGACCTGCACCGGGCTTGGACACTGCTCATAAGTATTTAAAAATAGCAAGAATACTGTCTAAGTATCAAATATACCTTTTTATCTATCCTAAATCATGCTTTGAAAGTCTTTTGGGCCCCTGTGAGGGTTACTGATGTTCGCAAAGTCCTCTGGCATTCTCAAGTGGAGAGCCTGGTAGAAGAATAAAGCATTCCTTATTTTCATTTTATTTATTTCATTCCTTATTTTCATGTTTCTGTTTAGCTTCAGGGAGAAGGGCCTTCTCATGTAAGGTAGTGTTTATTGACATTTAGACCAGAAATGCCACTGATACTAAAAAACAGCAGATTTTTTTCACTTCCTATAAGCCTGAACCATGGGGGTTTTTGCACAGTTGTATTTCAAGCAGCATTTGCACACAAGTTTATGCTGTAACAACAGGTCTTTTCTCTTTCAACTGTCACATTTAGCTTCCCCTCTTGATCAATATATTACAACAAGGCCAACCCCAAACCAAAAGGAATTGCATATTTCATTACTGACTGCAGAGGAAGATAACAAACCCAAGACAGTTTTTGCTCCTGTGAACCTCAGAAAACTCTGTCTTTTCTACACAGGGGATGTCAGTTTGTATTTCTGAAATCACACACTGTCAAATGTGTGCATACATAAGCACACATACATCTCTGCCTCTTCACTTCCTTGGAATCTAAATTATCTGAAAGAAAAACTCCAATGGATGCATTCCAATCGTACCTCCCACCTTCTTTTCACCTCCACATTTCAGTCATTTAAATCTGGTTCATTTCTAATTTCCCTGAAGTCAGACAGCAACAGACTCGGGATAAAGACCCCTAAAGAAAAAGTGATGTACACAAGGGGAAAAAGCAAAACCCTCTCTGCCAAGTGCACCTGTGCAGCCTTAAGCACATGCAGAATCCCTTTCAGACAGGGAGAGGGACTGACTCATCCCTCAGACCTTTTTTAATGAAACTTTTTAGTGTTTCCATGCAGTCTGTACTCTTTTTTCCCCCCTAACTCCTTGATGTATCCCATGGAAAGATGCTGGAGGCTCCCTGCTGCTCTGAGAGGACATTGCCACACATTTTAGTTGCTGCTTCTCTCATGCATTGCCAGCTGCTACTGCTCCTGCTGGGCTTTTTTTTTTTTCCTTGGGTTTTCTGTTTGGGTTTTTTGGTTGGTTTAAACAGCGTATTAAATTTTACCATTCAAAAATGTTACTTAGCACAAGCTTTTAAGAAATTCTGCCTCACTCCTCAGACAGGCAATTGATGGTGGAGAGGAGCAGTTCTGCCACAACTTCCTAAGTTTAAGCCAAAGGAGAATTCTGACAGCGAAGAATAAAAACAAAATAAATTTCTCCTAGTGATCTATTTTTCTCAAAGTTTAATTCTAATTCTGACCTGAATTGTATTAGTAGTTAGAGACAAACTGCTCAGAAATCTTTTACCATGAGAAGACACCTACCACACAGGCAGCAAGTAGTCTGAAATGCAGTGATCTGCTTTTATTATTGTATTTATATATCAATACTGTAATTATGAAACTTCATTTGGTTTTTCTCTGTCCTCAGTCTGTCTCCATACCATTTTCTGTTCCATTTCTTCACATCTCTGTTTTTCCTGCTAAATGCATGTGGCATCCGCAAAATGACACCATGCCTCACAGCCTTGGGAGCAAGACTTGTGGAAATGAAAGAGCATTTAGAAAAAACAGACAATTTCAGAGCCTGCTTCTGCCATCAACCTCACCTCTTCTGTATCACTGTACACCATTTGTTTCAAGTGACCTGATTAAGCCCAAGAATGCTTCCAGGGAGGGCAGCTGGCAGCAAACCCTGGGACACAGAGGGGATAGAGCCACTGCTGCAACCCCACACAACTCTGAGCAGAGTTTGCACAAAGACCCTGTGCCACGCTTACACTTCATGCCAATGTCAGAGCATGCTGGGGTTAACCTGCACTCCCAGTTACAGGAGCAAACAGCCACAGATGTAACTGAGAATGCAAAAGCACATCATCTTGTACCTGCAGCCCAAATCTTCCCCCAAAACAGGGCACCAATGGCTTGATCTCTCAGCTTTTTCCTGTCCCTGGACTCTCAGGATGGAAGGTGGGTGGAAATCAGGGAGACTGGGCACCCTGCTGTAGCCCTTTCCTGTATGGTTGTGCAGTTGCTCACACTTCAGCACAGACTCCAGAGCTGCAATGGAGATTTTATTAAACAGCTCTGAATCTACAGCAGCAGATGGAATGATAAAACCTTCCAATAATTAAAAGTACACACAACTAAAGCAGATTACACAGAACTGCACCCTAAATTCTTCCCAAGCCTTAATTCTAGCTGGTAGCACTGGGTATTTTTACTAGGGAAATGGCAGTCACTGATGGCCTTGAAGGCACTTGTCTGAATTTATTTAAGAGAGGAACTAATTTACTGCAGCTCTATTAAAAATCTCTCTAAACAGCAACAGCTGAACAGCTCAGCAGTCATTGGCCAGTAACATCATTGCCAGGATCTTTTGCTAGGATTAGTGGGGAATGAGAAAGCTTCTTTACTATGCTTGCAGTTCAAATATTCAAACCCTAAACAGGCACATCAGTAACTAAAAACCAGAATGCCAGATCCAGACAGGCTAAGTGAGAACAGGTCCAGGCTACATGAACATGCCTCCAAGATCTCTGGTTCAGAAAGACATTAAATAATGGATGGGAAAGCAAAAAGTGAACTTGAGCAGCTGGCTCAGGGAACTGCCTTTCCCTCCTTCAGTGCACAGCAGTGCAACCCTACCTCGCTCTCATCTGCTGCACAGCACTCGCCTGGGCATTTTCTAGAGGCAGTGATACTCTGCACTGGAATTTACACAGAGAAATATCAACTCTATGTGATTACTCTGAAATGAGAAATGTTCCAATAGGCAAGGACAGCTGTAATCAGGTAGAAGCCTACACGCTGTTTCCAAAGCCATTAAAACCCTATTTCTTCCCTCCTGACTTAAGAAGTCTATTAAGGGTCTGTGCTGTTTTGGTTTAGGTTTAAGTCTGCAGAGGGTATAGCTAGCAAACACGGAATGCTTTGGTTGTCTCTCCAGATGAAGATACTCCAGAAGGTTTCGTTCGGTTCCTCAAGGTCAGTGCAATATCATCGAGTAGTTAAAAAAAAAAAAAAAAAAAAAAAGGAAAAAGAAAAAGGAAGAGAAGAGCCCCTTACCTGTGGCAGAGTGCAGACTCTCCAAGCTCCAGTACCTGGACAGGACGCCTCTCATGCCACCACCACCACACACCACCCCGCTGCTGTCTGAATCGGAGCCCGGCGAGAGCCCGGAGCTGCCGCTGCTGCTGCAGTTCTCGGCACTGTGAGCCCCGCTGGACTCGCTGGGGCACTGCTGGGTCCTCATGCGGGCGAATGCCAGGGGGAGCCGGGGGCTCCAGGGGGCTGCGGCGGGGAGCGGGCAGGGCACAGCGAGCGGGCAGGGCAGGGAGAGCGGGCAGCGCTCTGCGGAGCCCTCACAGGGCAGCGGGAGCGGGAACCGCTCTGCGGGGAGCGGGCGGCGCTCTGCGGAGCCCTCAGAGGGCAGCGGGAGCGGGCAGTGCCGGCGGAGCTCTGCGCTGGGTGCCGAGGCTCCGGCAGAGCCCTCACAGGGCAGCGGGAGCTCTGCGCTGGAGCCCTGGCAGTGCCGGCGGAGCTCTGCGCTGGATCCCTGGCAGCGCCGGCGGAGCTCTGCGCTGGATCCCTGGCAGTGCCGGCGGAGCTCTGCGCTGGGTGCCGAGGCTCCGGCGGAGCCCTCACAGGGCAGCAGGAGCTCTGCGCTGGATCCCTGGCAGCGCCGGCGGAGCTCTGCGCTGGGTGCCGAGGCTCCGCTCCGCTCGCCTCGGTGCATCCTGACATCATAGGGGTCCGCTAAGGAGGCTCCCTCCGAGGCGGCTCCGCTGCGCTCGGCCGCAGCTTCCAGCGGCTGATTTTTATTAAAGCCGATTTCAAGGCATTAAGGAAGCAAGGGGTGAGACAGAGATCTCTCCTCCTAATTTAGCAGGACTGTCAGATTAAAAATAAATACGTGGAAATAGTAGAATTTCATGCGTTTTAAAAATGCCCGACTGAGAGAGACCTTGTGTTATCTGCATCCCCTGAGAACTCAGAAAGGATTTAACATATAAACTAATCGTGTTTTGAACTGGCTGCGGCTGCTGCTATTAAAAAACTATTTTTGTAAGTATTCAGAAAAAGAATTCAAAATGAAATTAAAGCCAGAAAAACACAGACTGAGATTTGGGAAGATTGCAGCTGGGAGTTTTGAAAAATCATTTAGCATCCACTCCCAGACTGCAGACCTGGTATGATCCCTAGTTCCATGTGTAATCTTTGCAAGAGACCTCAGTCCCAACTGAAACAGCATCCCCGACTACCATTTACTAGGAATTTTTATATTCTCATTACCTAACAGGAGATTCTCTGTATCCCTGTTAGGTATATAAGAAGGATCCTGAAAGAATCCCAGTTTCCTGGGAATGCAGAAATATCTGTGTACTTTAACAGCTTTGAGGCACCACAGAGATTTTGTAATAAAGGACATTCCTGGGCTGCCACTCTGCTCAAAGACCTTGCAGACAGCAGATTTGCCAAACTACTAAAATAATTCAAGAGTAGCCACATGGTTTGCACGCTGTGCAGCAGAAGGGAGTGTGAGACCAGAAGTAGCTTGGTTCAGTGTGGGATTACACAGGCCAGGTGAAAGTTTAGCCAGGTGAGACTGCAAGTGGAGTTGGACCAAAGCAAAGGAGATCAGCTCCCCCAGCACAGGTGGGAGAGGGACAGCCCCAAGGAACTGCTCCTGTCACATGGGGAGTGAACGTGGCTCCAGACACCCAAATCCAAACCCAGGAACCCAATTTCACACAAGAACTGAAAATGCTTATTTTACAATTTGCCTGTAAGGTGGCTCTTTGCAAAGTAAATAAGGCCATCACAGCTTGTTGCAATAGACACCCCTTTGAGCTGCCTCACTATCCATGCAGTAGCAGAGTTATTTCAGTGTAGTAAGACTTCTGGTTTACTGAGTATTTCCTAAAAGGAAAAAAATGTCACACTCCATCACTGGAGAATATCACAAAGCACCCAATAATGCTGAACGAACTTCAATATTTCAGCTACTTTTCAAAAGAATGGTCTCTATAGCAGTAAAAAAATTAAAAGAAAATTACATTTCTGGTGATCTGTAACAAAATAATTCCTTCAATTATCTTCTGAATGAACCAAATTATCAAATACTTCCTAACAGAGAAATGGAAATCTGTTCTTGATTTGAGTGCAGTGTAACTCTTCTGCATTAATCTGGCTCTTCCAGAACTGTCTGCATTCAAGTACATCTGGAGAGAAACTCCTCTTGATCACAATAATCAGGGGAAGGTAAATTAAACACTGACAACAAAGACAAATGCAGCTGTTCTGTGGATTTGGAGAACAAGGCATTGAGAAGAAGAAAGTAACAATTCAGTCTTAATTATCCTTATGTATGTGTGGCTGTTGTAGGAATGCACTGGAGAGGAATTTTCTGATAGAATGGAAAGAAGAAAAATTCTACACAGCAAAATTGTGGAAAGCAAAAATTTTGTCAGAGCTCAAGACTGCAACCCATCATAGAGGGGTTCCACCAACAACAAATTTTGTTGTTGTTGTAAAATCTACATGGAGATTTTCTTCTGTGACATTAGAGAAGAAGTTATCTAAGGCTGATGTAGCAGTAACTGATTCCAAGTAAAGATTCTCACTGCACAGCCTGGTAAATATTGCCAAGCTAGCCTTGGACAACCTGATCCTAAATATCTGCTGGATTTTTTAGCCTCTGCTGGGTTCTCCTGTAACCTTGTAGCTTTGAACAGTAATTACAAGAATCATTCAGGATTTCCTAGGACCTTCTTCTTCTCTGTTTGCCACACAGAAGGTTTTTATTGGTATGCTAAATCTTTCACCTCAGTAGCTAATACAGACAATCCCACTCAAGTTGCTAAGACAAATTTCAGGGACTCAGCCACTACCAGGCCCTGCTTTTGAGACTGGATGAAACCCTTGGAGTTTCATCCATTATCAAAGACCTCACAGAGGGCAAATGTTTGTGGCTGTGGTTAAACAGAACCAAGACTGACATAGTGGGTCTAATCTTTCTGTGATTAAGAGACAAAGTGAAAAGTATACAGTAGGCAATGTCATTATTTTTTAGCCACTTAAATTTCAATTATACTCCTCTAGTTAATGGGGATGGAACAGACGTTTCATGCTACAGCTACCATGATGCACTTCTGGGAACTTGCATTCCACTTTCTTCAAGAGCTAAAATGACAAAAATGGAATAAATAACTCAGCTTGCTATTTTGCTGAACTACAGGACTGCTAAATATTTATAAGACATAATGAAGTCCTGTTATTGAGCTAATATTTTCCCTCTTGAACAGATTTCTCCAGTGGCTGTCAAACATCTTCACATTAACTGTTGCCAAATGTGAGTTTAACAGCGCATCTATAGCTGGGAAAAGAAGATGAAAGATGTCCACATGATGTTGAGTAAACAAACAGTCCCTTTGCCTCTGAGAAATACTTTCCACTACACCAGGAAGGCTGGAGGATAACTCAGTATCACTAAGTGGTCACTGTTTTCCAGACTATCCACAAAAGATTCAGCCCTTGAGAATGTGGCCTGCCTATTCTTGTTGCAGGATTTCCAAGGCCACCAGTGTGTTCCTCATCAGCACACATCACTCACAGGGAATTCGTGCCTCACTGCTTGGCACAGCCAACCACAGCTCTGTGGTCTAACTCCAGAGCATCTCTTGTAGATAACTGATAGAAAATTCAAAGATCTGAGGCTGTTCCAATCTGACAAGACACGTGGAAAGTTGCCAAAAATATTTGGTTTGTGTTTAGATAATGATATAAAATAATACAGGTATGAGATTTGTTCTAGCACAGCTACAAACCTATCTTGTAATGCACAGGTTGCAGGTTCCTCCCTCTGTGAGGACATGACAGACCCTGGAGGTCTATGGTCCTGTGTCCCTGTCCCAGTCCAAAAGTTTCAGAGTATCTGAGAGGCAGACGGAGGGAAACATCTGGGAAAGGGTGACAAGCTGGCACAGGAATAGAGAAGCGTGTGCCTGAGAGGCATGGATAGAGTGAGAGCAGGGATGTCAAGAAACTCCAGTTCTCAGGCAATTACCTGTGTCTGTCTGTCACTGTGTCACCTTGTGATTGCCTCCTGCTGGAAAGTCCCTAAGGAAAAGCTCAGAAATGGCAGCATCTGCCCTGAATGTTCCCTCTGCTCTAGTCCCATGGGCTGATAGCTCTCACACCCAGAACTGCCCCTCTCTGGCTTCAGCCTTGTTGCAGCTAAATTCTCACAGCTGCAGCCACTGTCCAAACAGCTTCCCAGCAACATCCCCAATTTTAGACAGTCTTCAGTCTATAAATAAACAAACATCAGACTCAGGAGAGATGGGGAAGGAGAAAATAGGTCTCATAGCCTAAAAGACAAACATGCTGATCCACTGCTTCAACCCAAAGCCTTGTTATCCTGCTACTGCTCACTCCAGCACACATTAGGCCCTTCCTCCCACCCCTTTCCTGGTGCAATACCTGTGTCAAAAGGTCTTCAGAGGCTGCTAAAAAGCAGAAAAGTTCTCCCATACCTACTTTAGGAAGTGGCTTGCTTCCTAACCTGGCAGTAAGGAACAGACTGAACGGTACAAATGAAGATGTGGGAGTACCCAGACAACCAGAAAAGGAGGAGACGGAGGGGGGACCTCATGGCAGTCAGACTTTCTCACACAGGGAAGCAGAGGGACAGGCAATGATCTCTCCTCTCTGACAGTCGGTGATAGGACTCAAGGGAATGGCCTTAAGTAGTGTCAGGGGAGATTTAGTTTGGATATTAGGAAAAGGTTTTTTCACTTTTTAGAGGGTGGTTTGACACTAGGGCAGTGGTCCCAGCACCAAGCCAGGCAGAGTTCAAGAATCATTTTCACAAAGCCTTCAGACACGCAGTGGGCTCCTGGGGACTGCCAGGAGTTGGACTTGATGATGCTTTTGGGTCCCTTCCAAACCAGAATATTCTGTGAGCTAAAGGGGAAAGACACTTGATATTCACCAACACTCCCTGCTGAAGTGTGTGCAGCCAAGAAAGCTGTCCCATACCATTCAGGTGTTCTGATGTTTGAGCAGGACAGTGAAGCTCGCGGCCCTGGGGTGCCTGTGTGTGCTGGAGGGGGCACAGCCGCACCCTCCCAACGGGGGCTCCGTGCTGGGCCTGGCCCGGGGACAGCCTGGCCCGGCACAGCCCGGCCTGGCCCAGCCCAGCTCGGGGACAGTGTGGCCCGGGGACAGCCCAGCTCACCTGGGCATAGCCCAACCCGGCCCAGCACGGCACAGCCGGCCCGGCCCGGGGACAGCACAGCCCGGCACAGCTCACCTAGGGACAGCTGGGCCCGGCCCGCCACATTTAGGGGCTGGGAACAGCAGCCCTATGAGGAACCCCTGGGGGAGCTGGGGGTGCCCAGCCTGCAGAAAAGGAGACTCAGGGCTGCCCCCATCGCTCTGCACAGCTCCTGAAAGGGGCCTGTGCTCACCTGGGGCTGGGCTCTGTCTGCAGCAGCACTGACACAGCCAGAGCACACAGCCTCAAGCTGTGCCAAGGGAAATATAGGTTGGATATCAGGAAAGAGTTTTCCACGGAAAGAGTGATAAAGTTCTGGAATGGCTGCCCAGGGAGGTGGAGCAGTCCCCATCCCTGTGTGTGTTTAACAAAGCCTGGATGTGGCACTGGGTGTCAGGGGTGAGTTGAGCTGTTGGGGCTGGGTTGGACTCCATGATCTATAAGGTCTCTCCCAACCTGGTCATCCTGTGATTCTGTGATTCCACAGCGGTCAGAGCCACCTGCCGGTGCCGCCCGGCTCCGCAGGGCCTGCCCGGGCTGAGGCAGCGGCGGGCAGGGCCTGTCCCCCTGCGGGCCCGGCTCTCAGCCTGCCCGGCCCTGCCAGCGGGGCACACGGCAGCGAGAGCGGGGCATCCGACTGCGGAGAGGGCCGGGACGGGCACAGCGCATCCAGCGTTAAAATGAAATTTCTCTGCTGTCATGCTGTTCCAGCAAATTGCACCCAGGATAGCCAGGCTGTCCCCAGCTCTTGTCCCAGCCCCTAGGCAGGTGCATGACAGAATCTGAGCTGTGCATGGCACCTTTTGGGCTGCGACTATCCCAGCCATCATTTCACACTGCAGAACTAGAGAGGTCTCCATCCTCCATCCCTCCTAGTCTCTGCAGCAATCTCCGCACAAGGTGACAAGGTGCAGACTTTGGGAGTGGGAAATTTATCCGTATTTTCAACATGGAAGTATCTAGTAGCACTGGATATTGCATAGTACTTTTATATCCACTGTCTTTTACGACTGCAGCATAGACTGGGATCATTAATACAAGCAGCTGCAGCTTTGCAGTTAGAAATCTTAAAATTAGATTAAATGAATTGACTATTTTATATTTATTTTACATGCCCTACAGCTCTATCAAAAACAACAGGTATTACAACAAATCTGTACAAGAACCAAAGAAGGCATTTTGCTGCACTACTGCCTCAAGGACTTGGCCAATCTTAAAACTGATCTATCAGCCTCAGAGCATTACTTCAGTAACTTGCAGTTTTCTTCTCATCCACATCCCACCACAGGCAGGACGCGTGCCCACATTCATCTCCTCCAGAATACTTCAAATGAAGCCCACATGCAGCAGCTAACACAGATGGCTAAGGTAGAAGAACCTCTGCTTCCTCTCTCCATCAGTTTCCTTTCCCAGGAGCATGGTTTTGGTGGTGGAAAAATGATTCTGCTCAATTTCATTTGTTTTGCTACATTTACTCAGAAATACTTAGGTCATGGTATGAAACTCATTTGTACCTATCTCAGGAATATTGTGTGAATCCCAGATGATTCAGGTTGCAGGCCCCATTTCTAGACAGCATATAAACACCTACAGCACTGCCAGCTGGTCAGTCTGCATACATTTATTTCCCCTATTCACCCTCAGAAATTCATACATATTTTTTAACTCCCTCATGTCCCAGTTGGGAACTACCATGAAATTTGTCTCAGCTGTGCCTCAGAATGTACTTCTATGACAGCAGTGCTCAGGGATTTCAGCTGATGTCAGAGATACACAGACAACTTGACAATGATGGCTTTCCATGTGGGATTTCCAAGGAGTAAAGCTACAGCTTTTTTAATTCAGCCAGGGAGCTGGTCCTAAGCATTGGGGCAGCACCAGATGCCTCTGACAGCAATTGATCAAAGCCCTCAGAGCTGAGAGAGCAAAGGCAAGGCTCTAAGCACCACAATAATAATTAGTTTTCTTATTTCCAGATCAAGCCTTATGACTCTGTGCAAGAGCTGCACTAAGTGTCAGAAAACAAACCAGTTTTGCTTGATAAAATACTATGACCATTCAACTCTGATGTAATTAGTAGAATGTTATTGTCCCTTAATTAGGTAACTCCAGCAGGGTTTAATCGATTGTACAGAGACCTTCTGAGGCAGGAATGGCAGTTTGGCACCCAACTGTGGCTGGCTTTTCCTGGCTGGGCTCCTAAACACCAAACAACTCCTCTGCATTCTGTTTTCCTTATTCCAGCCCAAAGTGCTGTGATAGAGATATCAGCAGTGTTTGGGCAGGCACTGTCAGATGGAGAATTTAAAAACCTGGCAAAGATACATCTCACAGTTTAATAATCTGTGCAAGTTACATTTTAATTCTGAGAAAGTGTCAGTCATCGGAAATGAAGCAGACATGATACTTCATGTGCATTCCTCATGAAAACACAGCATACTTGTTCTTTAGGGGGATTTAAAGTACAGGAAACTTCTGTCTCTAGAGGCTCATTTAGTTGCTTTAGTGCCTAATTAGCAACCTGAGAGGAATCTCACCATACCCACTGTAGTGCTCTCCAGCAAACACAAGGCAGAGCCTATTTCATCAGCAGAAATCTAATTCAAGAGTGTGACAGAGGTGACATCATCATAGGTGGGACAGTTCTCACGAGACAACACAATGTTTCTCCATCAGGCACACTGTTGTATTGCACTACATAGTTATTTAGTTATTTGCACTGGGTGTTTGGTAATTTGCACTGTTCACATAATTTGTATCCTGTCATGACAGGGTCTCCTCCTTTTCCCCCATCAGTGTTGGTGCTCTCTGCCTGGGTTACCCCTCCTCTCACCCTCCTCACTTGGATCCCATCAGCTGTTGCCCCCTTCCTCCGTCCCCCTTCCCCTCAGCTCAAAATCCCCCCCGGGAGAAGGCAACACCCTCTTTTCCATCTGGGGAGCAGCTGGATGATCTGGTGTCTCCTATCAAGGAAATAAATTTCGGACTTAGTCCCCATGTGAAGAAGAGCGCTTCTCATCTTTTGCCTTTGTCCATGTAAGATCATGTGGGCTGGGGTCCATAGCTGCTGGACAGGACCCAAACAGCCCAGCAGGCACTGATTCTTACAGCACACCATCATTGCAAGGAGTGATCTCTTCTTCACTAAAAAGCTGGCCATGCCTCTAAACAGCACCCTGTTCATCCACTCAGGGAGAAAACAAACCCCAAATATGAAAAGCATATGAAAGGTCCCACTCTAAAGCAGAGAAAACGTATGAAAGATTCCACTCTAAAGCAGATGCAGCAATCATCATGGCCAGGTTAGAAGGCTTATCACACTCAGTAAAGCAGAGTTTCACTCTCCCCTGCTCCCAGCCCGGCCCAGGGTACGCACCGGGAGCGGAGGTGCGCCGCTTGCAGCCCACGCAGTCCAGGCCTGTCGGGGTGCTCTTGGAAAAGGAATGCAGCTTCAGGGGCAGGATGTCAAAGGCAACAGGAGATGTGATGGATGGACTTATTCCAGCCTGCAACAGGACAGGGAAAACAAAGGCAACAAACATTCAGTTAAATGCCCAGCATTCATCCCAGAGCACCTCTTCCCACCTCTGAGACCTGCCTGTGTAAGTAAGCAGCATGTTAGTGGACACACATGGATGATTGTGGCTAGAAATGTTAGAAAACGGTGAGAAGGCAAGGAAAACTGCAAGGTGATAAGAACAGATTCATCCTTCACATACAGCCACACACACCTCCATTCACAGAAAGTTTTACTCTTCCCTATAAAGTGTTTCTAGTGGGGGGTGGGGGGCTAATATCACCACAAGAAGTCATCCCCTCAGCTGCAGAACTGTTCCTGAAGCTTTGTGACTAATAGGTCCTCTTCTGGTATTTAACAGGAAAATAAAGCTTTTCTCTTCAAAGATTTATTGGTACCAGCCACACAGAGTGTGGATAACAGTATTTTTCTCTTCAGCTAAAGGTACAAGTAAGAATTCTCATACTCTCCTCTACCTGGCTGATTGATTTTATAAAACTTAGATAACTTAATAGAACTTTGAAAACTCTATACCAATGCCAGCTGTCATTGAGTTACTAACTTTTGCTGGTTTAAAGGGGAAAACATAGAGATACATACACATAGCTCATGGCCTCTAATACAGAATGTAGTAATTAAGGCATGTTGCAGGTATGCTTTTTTCCCCTTTTCCTTTTTTCTCTTTTCTCTCCCGTGGCTGCCACATGCAGAAAACATCAGTGGCTGGGAGATCAGCTGGTCAGTAAGCACTGGTCCCATGGGCACAGACAGTTTTTCATTTCTATCACTATTGCTCCTTCCTTTTTCCACTGACATTGAGTTACAACATATCCATCCTTCTCTGAGCCAGGAACTTGAAATATTGAGGTCTAGTATTCTCTCTGGGATCTTTCCCTCTCCCCACCAGCCCACAGCATGTCCTATCAGCAGAAAGTCTTGACCAGCCTTGATGCTGAATCCTCTCCTGATGATGGTTATTAGCCAAACCCTCCTTCCCAAACTAACCAGCACACACTGCTCACACAGCTGAGAGTGCTGCTGCTCCATGCCTGCTTTGGTTTTCTATTCCTGGACTTAACTTTCCTAAAACAAAGAGAACACAAATCACCATCTCTTGAGGGATAGCATGAACGCTGTTCAAATTAAACTCAGCAGTGCCTGTTTCTCTAGAAAAGTCACAGCAAAGATCCAGTGGGAGCACACACTCTTCTGGTGACAGTGGAAATCAAGCTTACTGGGCCACAGCTCTGAAAATGTCAAGGGTAAAGTTAAGTTATTTACATGAGAGGTGATTGAAAGCATTATTGTTCTGTTTAAGACTAGAAAGCAGAACCCTGGCCTAGGGCTGTTACAACTGCAAGCTTTATTGTTATTAATTCCTGGGACATCGGAGCAAATTTTGGTACAGGCATCATTTGATTCCTGTGGCATGGAAGGCAGGCCTGTACAGCCCTAACTCATGAGAGGAAGCATTTTCAGCAGTGTTAGCTACATGGGGAAGGGATTGCACAACCTACAAGGCAGAGGATGAGAAATGAGGGAGCAGACCATAGTAAAGGTCCTCTCTCCTGTATTTTCTGCCAGAGGTTCCAGAGGTTATTTGTATGCTCTTTTGCACAGCAATTCAGTCCCTGGCAGAGGCTCTATTGTACATCCATGCCTTGTCAGGTGCACATCAGGGGGAGACTTTTTTCATTAAATTCCCTCCTCAAAGTGTATTCATTTCTGTGTTAAAATCTATCTGAGTTATCCACGGTGCTCAAACCATGGTACTACACAACAAAACTTCCTTTTCTCTTATTTTGGATAGGGTAAAATCAGAGTTGCAGAAGTCATATTCAGAGCAATGAGCTAAAGATCTATTTTTCACTGCTTCTCATTTCTTTTTCAAAATCAAAGGGGTTTTTTTTGCACGATACCCCCTCTGGGTATAGCCCCCTGATGGGCCTTTTAGGAATCTCTCTAATTTGACAGTGCACAAACTGTGCTCAAACAAATGCACATAGAAGCCATGTCTGTGCTTCTATTGCTGTGCACTCAAGAGGCATCAAGATTAAGAACCAGGGTTTAAATTTTTGTCAAAACAGGAGAGCACTGGATGGCAATACACAGGCAGTTCAGAGCAAGAATAATTCCCAAACCAGAGCCCATTGCCATTACAGCATTCCATAAGGCAGTGGTTTGGGGCATTGCCTCTGCTCCAGTGAGGGAACTTCTCCTGCATTAAAAACAAGCAAGAGGACCCCAGGCTACAGCCTGAAACCCACACCATCATCTGAAGGGCACAGCCTATGGACAGCAAAAGAACACAGATTCATCCACAGCAATGTTTGTCCTCTTCCCCTTGGGGTGGGCAGCATGGGGAGTGCTGTGTTAAGAGTTTAAAGATCAGAAGCTGCTCAGCTTGTTACTGGCAGCATCTCATTATAAGGGACAGCTGGGTCAAGCTTTGAGTTTGACTGGGAACTTACACAGGCTGTACCCATTTAAGGAAGGAGAGCAGTTTACTGGGCCTAAGCAAAAAAAAAAAATATATTCCAAACAATATATAAAATTGTTTGGAACTGGCATTTTAAATGGTTTTGTTTTTTGGATTTGTTTTTTTTTTTTTAGCTTATAGGTAGTTTCTTGATTGATTGTCCATTTTCCCTGTCCCAACTGCCAGCCCTCAGAGTAGCCTTATATTTCCATAATGCTCCTCTCTGTACATTCATCTGAATGATAGAGTGGTATCAGAAATCAGCACTTGAATAAGCAAGAATTCCTCTCTGCTCTGCCCCATTGAGTTGTTTCCCCAATATTGCAGCATTACATCGCCTTGTGGGCTGACCTGATCTTGACTTAACACAATGTGACTTGTCACAACAGAAGCCACACATCCCAAGGCAGCCGTGTCAGAAAACATCAGACTTGTAATTTCAGCTCTGCAAAGCCCCATACAGTCCCCTTGTTGCAGTCACAGAACCACAACAGACAATGAACATCTTACAGAGCTTCTTTTGGGATAATTTGTTCCTTCTTATTAAAAGGGATTCAGCATCCTTCAAAATTGCCCTCAGACAGTGCAGCTTGTGACAGCACTCCCAAGACACTTGGGAGTATGAATAAACCAGCACTATTACGGGACTAGAGCATTGCAAAGATAGAATAAAATAATATGAAAAATAAACTGTGTGATTACTATTATAAATAAAAAGCACAGGCCAAGAAATTCAGTTATATGGGCATAAAAAAGAGACTTTGAATCCCCACAGTCCTCTCATTAAACTAGCATTTGCTTTCTTAGCCTGCCTACAAAGATTAAGGTGTCAATAACCTACAAAACACAAATGGACAGAAACAGTAAACCCCAAACCTACCTACACCCTTCTGCCCAGAGAAGAATGAACCAGAAATCTGACTGAGGTCCAAGAGCCCCTGGGCAGGTGATGTTCAGAGAGGCCTCGTGGGCACGGGGGCAGCTGCAAATCATTGAGCAGCTGATTGCAATTTAGAGGTGAGTTTGCACCAGAAAATAAGGGTGGAAATGCTTAAAGGAGAAGCTGTTTTCTGGCAGCCTCCAAATGTGCAGTCAATCAGCAGAGCAGACAGCATTCAAGCTGTGTGATCTGATGGCTCCAGGGGAAGCTATTGAAGGAACTGGTCACTCCTCTGAGCAGCCTTAATGGGCTCAGTGCTGGCCCACATGCCCTGCAGCATCAGCTGGATTTCCATCACTACCCATGCTTGTCCAGGAATTGGGAGAAATATTTTTAGTACATTTCACTGATTTCTGTTAATCCCTGACCCTGTGTAAGCCAGGCATTCACTTTCACTAGCCTGCCTCATCCCTGCACAGCACTAAGCACTCAGAACTTCAGCCAACGTAGAGAAGTGACCCAAGTCATTTATTTTTGGTTTTTTTTATCTTAACATACACAAACCTCAACAGCAATGCTCATTGCCTCTCTCATGGAGCTGAGCCAAGGAAGCATCCTCACTAAACTGAGAGTGGGAAACACATCAGAGAATCATATCCAGCACTCACCCAGGCAGCAACTGGCCACACTGTGTTGAAGAGCCCAACACATACAAAATAGCCCAGATTTTTAGTCTCTTGCCTTGAGAAGGGGAGAATGGGGGCAGTTTTTCAGAACTCCTGTTCCTGGGATTGCTGTCCCAGGTGTCTGTCAGTTTGATGGGAGCTCTCCCAGGTGGACAGGTTTTCTCTGGGCAAGCCAATGTTTCCCCTTCACCATTCACAGAACTACCTGTGCACATAAGCTCAAGCACATTCTGAAGTGGTGACAGGACTACTGAGGCCTCATCTCCTCTCCAGAATTGTCATTTTAATGTAATAACAACAAGAGACAGGCAACCAGGACAACAGAGAGAACGGGAAACAAACACAGATAGCAGACCAAAACAGAAACCCCCAAGGAAAGCTTTTATTTGAGTATCTGCTACGTGATTTCAAGCTTGATCAGAAACTTTCTCAATATCATCGTGAGAGGCTTCATAGAGCATTCCTTGATCTCATGTCTTTTTTTCCCCAGAAGTTCTTTTGTATGTATTAAGGCTAATTTTGGCTCTTGGATAGAGATTTGTGACTCTCCCTGAAGGGAACAGACCTTAGCTCTGGATCCAAAAGTAACAGATGCCATCAGTGTGACTCACAACAGCCACAAAGTTTTTCACAAGCAATCATAATGCTGAACTAAAAGTCTCCCTCAGTGGAGAGGAGAATATTAATAGCTAAAAATCCAATGGCAATGTTCTCTTGAGTGTTTCACAGCAGGAATTTGCTTCTGTAAGAATTGTGGAGTTGTCATCAGATACAAGGGAAGTCTAATTTAAAGTCTGTTATTAAAGTTATATAGCAACACCACAGGGCACAGAATGAGATTTCATCAGTTTAATTTATATTGATTTAAGGAAACTTTGATTTGCTCCTTGCCCTCCCCATCACTCAGCTCAGAAAGTAACCTGATTCTCTTGCATTCTATTCCCAACATCTCACAGGGCATGAACTGATCGATTTCAGAAGCTAAGGAACCCACCACCTTCAGATGTTATCACCTAAGAGCCAGTTTGGTGTTTCTGCAGTCTCCACAGGGTACCAGGCCCACAGAAATGCTGACAGAAGTGGTACCAGACAAAGTGTAAGGTCAGGAACATGATGGCAGCAGAGAGAAACAGAGCAGAGAGAAAGGCAATGCCAGAGAACGAGGAGGTTGCTGTGTGGCTTCTTACTTTTGAGGGGTCCTGTGGGAGATGTTGCAACTGAACCCCTCCCTCTGGCTGTGTCTCCTTCTCTAGCTTCCTTTTTTGACTCCTCTCCATCCAAACATCATCGAAGCTGAAGCACTTATAGAGGGGTTTGGGTCTCTTCCTCCTCCTCTCTGGCATCTCCTTGGCTTTTTCCTCGGGAGCAGGGCAGGAGAGCGTGCGGGCTCTGCTCTCCAGGGTGGCCACGGGGCAGGCTGGCACCCGGGGGGGCCTCCTTTTGCGATGGGGAACCCATTTCTTATTGGGCCTCTTCCCAGCTGCTGATTGGCATGGCTGCTTACACTCCTGGTTTACAAACTGCAGGTGAAAACACAGGGTTTGTTGGATGGAAATTTTGTTTGCTTCAAGTCAGTTTGAACAGAAGATGGCAAAGTTCTGTTGCTCAGCCACAGAACTACTCAGAAGGAAACACTTAGCAGCACTCCACCCTGAAGCAGCAGCTCTGCTGTCCTTTGAGGTGCAGTATACACTCCCTGTGCCCAGGACAGTGCCCTGTTCACCCTCATTTTAGATGGCATATCATACTGCCATTCCACCAGGATTTAGGTCACTCTGTCTCTATAATATTGTTTACAAACACAGACATGCCTCTGAAAACAGAAAAATGACCTCTTGTCTGTTTCTGGTTTTCCAACTGTACTTCAGTTATACAATGTAAAAAGGCTTCATAGATGCCTGCAGGTCTGATATATAAAGCCCTGTGCTTCCTGATGTGCTCTTTACACTATCCATTTTATTTGCTTGATGCTGGGCCAAGAGCAAGGAATTGCACAGCTTTGCCCTTCACTCCCATTTGAGTGGTTACAAAATTACAGTTTTTATACTCTAACAACTTGATTTCAAGTGTGCCCTTGGGCAACCAGCTACTACTCCAGGTAGCATCAGTGTGAGAATCAATAATATTTAAGGTAGGAAATAACAGCACTGGGGAATGAGTGAACTCAGGAGTCTCATGACAAAAAAAAATCCTGACAATAGTATCTGTCCAGTTTCTCACAGATCACTTGAAGAACGCAAATAAAACAACCCTCAAACCACTGCAGGCACTTCCTTTCTATTTTCAACTAACCAACAGTTCCAGGTCAATTCTTCTTCTCCCCTCATATGACATGGCACAGTCTAGAAAGAATAGAATCTGTGAAAAAGGTGTTTTGTGCCTAATCCTACCTCACTGGACAGGAGCAAGGAGAAGAACATGTGAATTCCAAACATGGGACATTCTAGGACAGTTTGCTCTTGCCTGCTGAGTAACACAATTTATGCAAATAAAATCATGCCATGAACAGATTAATTAAACATGTAGGGAAGGGCCTGGCAGATGGGCAAACTGGTAATGGTTCTGTCTTGCTGTTTGCAGCATAAAATCTTTGTGCTGGATGAAACCTGGGCAATGTTAACCACTAGCAGGGAATGAGAGAGGGGCTGGTGAGTGCTCCACCAGGCTCAGGGGAGTCACTTACCTGAGTGGGAGCCAGAGGTGTCCAGGGTGAGCTGATCCAGGGCAGTCTGGCACAGCACTAACACAGATAATGCTGACACAGATATAAAAACACCTGGCTGGGGAATAAATAAAATCCCCACCCTGGAGGGCACAGTGGGAAATGAGCTCAAGAGCTTCACTATTACAGGTATGTTTTGCACTAATGTCTTTACTTATGTGGAACAGAAAAGAACTTTTCTTCAAATTCACCAATAAACTGAATTTTATGGTCTCTTTAGGAAGCAGCATACATAAGGAAGGCCATCCTTAGCATATAGATGATAATTATTTTGGAAAGATTTAACACTACAAATATACTTTGCCTAATGTCTGTTGTAATTTCAGAGATTCCTGAAAATACAGCTTTGCTTTAAAAATCCAGGGTGCAATTCTACTTCATTTCACAATGTCATGAAAAGGGAAATAAATAAAGTTCTATCTGTTTTAAAAAATTAGATGATGTGTTTTGAAATCTGGGACATTTGCATTTATTTCTAGACTCCAGCTGCATTTGTCCAATTTCAGATATCATATTCTGCAGCCTCCAGAAGAATCAGGAAAATGAAACTGTTTTTATATGTCTTAGATACCATTTAAATTTTTTATGGTTTTCTTTGAATAATTTAACCTGGCAATCAATTTAAGTAATTATTTATTTGCTCCTAATGCTTACATTATAGCATGTAGGCTTGCCTTTTCAAGGCTTTACACATCCCTCATATCTACACTCTTTTCTAGATGTTCTTTTGAGCTGTAATTTACAGGTCAATGATTTTATTCATCCTCTGAGAGGCTTCATCTGTTGACAGTGTGTATAGTCCAAGTCTCTTGCTTTTTCCTCGGCTGCAGTCTCTTGTTTGGAATGCAGTGTGCAGCATTAAGTTTGTAGGTTAACCTGGTGCCCATGAAACAAAAGATTTTCTAGTAAAGCTAAGCACAGAAGGGAATAAAGCTAATTCTCTTCCCCTGGAATTCTGATACCACAGCTCTCACCTCTCATACTGCCCCCCAAACACTTTGGGTTCCAGACAGCTTTAGAGAAAAACCCCAAGACAATCAAGCAAAACACTTTCATTTGGGAATATGAGGAGATGTTGAGAGCGCTGGGTTTGTTCAAGCTGATTAGAGGGCACTAAAGGCAGTGTAAAGGCAGTCACCAACAATTTTTTATTTACATGGATGATGGAACCCAGCTCTTCTCAGTAGTGCCAGATAGAGCCACAAGACAGGGGCCAGAAACTGCAGCTTGGAAAGTTCTTGTTGGGCATTAGGAAACAAAAAAATCTCAAGGATGTGTTTCCCAGAGAGTCAGTGCAACCTTCAGCAATGGAGGTTTTCAAGACTTGGCTAGAAAAAGAGATGGTTCTGCCTATTCTTTTTTGTTTCTATACAAAAAAAATAGGAAGTTTCTGTAAAAAAGTATGGAGAAAAGACAGGATAAGACCATCTTGGGGGGTATCTTAAAGGCTTAATGTAAACTGAGATGGCAACAGCAAAAGGCAACAGCAGCAAAAGCTGTGAGACTCATTTGAGTTGAACACAAGCTGAACATGTTTTCTTCTTGCTTTCAGGCTATGTCTCTGCTGTTATGAATTGATCAAGAAGCTCCACATTAATGAACCCTCTGAAAATTGTCTGCTTGGGGTATGCAAAAGTTCATGCACTCTCTCAAGTACTACTTCTGACAATCTGCTCAAAAAAAATTATTCTCCCATTTTTTAATGTCAAATCTCATCAGCAATAATAGTGAAAAAGTAGCATGGTCGAGGCATTGTTCTGGGATCTCAGTTACAGCTCAGTCTCAGTCACTCTGGGGGTTGTGCTTAGCCACTGAAAGAGATTCCTAAGCTCCCAGCCACTTACAGCTTGGGAAATCCTCTCTGGGATTAAAAGCCTACTGACAGAGGAAGTCTCTGCTTTTAGAAGTCTCAGCCAATCACAAAATTCCTAATGAAGATCCAATCTGTTCCCTGAGATTCAGCCTGTGCGAAGGACTTAATGTGTTACCTGGATTAGAACAAAATACAACATGAAAAGGAGACCCTGAGCCTGCAGTTTGGGGTCTTTTTCTGTTTGTTGTAGAAAAGGCAAAAGAAGACTTCTAGTAGCAACCAAAAGGTACTTATGGCGACTGCAAAAGACACATGGTACTTCTAAAGACAGCTACTCATTGTGATTTTACTTCTTAAAAAGTGACTACTAGCCATAGGACTTGGTATCTTTGTTGCCTTTCACAATGAGAAACTTATTTACTATACACCAGCTACAAGGCTGAATTCTGTCCTAAAAGGGGTAAAACCCAGCTTAAACCTGGAGATGAACACAGGGTGATGTCTGTACAACGTTTAATGGTGTTGTGATTGCTCCATTCCTTTGGGATTTTGTAGCAAATCCTCCCTTTGAGAGCACATCGATTCATACGGTCTTGAACAGAAACAGGAAGAATGAGCAGTGCTACTTGTCTTAAACCAAGAGGAACATTTTTGCACTCATCTAACCAATGAGACATTGAAGATTTTCACTGGAATTTTCCTAAACCACAGTAGAGCAAACCCAACCACTCCCTGGTCATTCCCTGACAAGAACTCACCTCATCTCGGAGCATGTCACTAATGGAAGAAGCTGTGTTTAAGCTGATCTGGGATTGACTGCTTATGCCACTGTCATCCCTCTGGAAGTCGTCCAACGAGTGTAAGAGACTTCCCCTGGGTTTCAGTGTCTTTGGCCTCTCAGGAGCCTCCAGACTGCTTTCCACTCCAGAGCTGTTCCCAAGAGAGAGCGTAGAAGCGGCGCAAACACGCCCGGGGTAGCCAAAGGTCCTGTGCTGAGAAGTGGATCGTGAGCTCTGAGGTTTGGGACTCATGGGCCTACGGGGCATGTCTTTACCATCAGAATTGGAGAGCTGGGGACATGATGGACTTGACTGACTAAATTCCAGCTGGAAGTCAGGGGGGCTAAATGGAGTTTTAATCCAGTATTCCTCAAGAGAAGTATTTAAACTGTTGCTCAGAACCTCCTGCTGTTCATCACAATCTGAACTCTGTGAGTATCTGATACCCAAGTCATGGGACTGTATTCGTCTTCTCCACATACGTGCAGGTAAAGAGACATCAAGAGGCTCCACAGAGCTGTCAAAATAGTTGGAGTCTGTTGAGGAGCCATTATCTCTTTCTGTTTTTAAAAAAGTGTGTCTATTGGAACTATACTGTTGCTCTAGTGGTGTTAACACGTGGCCACTGGTTGCACTGAGACCCTCCTGTGTGGATGATAAACTTATTAGGACAGGCCTTTTTAGTCCATCTGCCTCCTTGCTCTTTAGAAAAGCTTTCCAGGTGCTCTGGCGAATTTTGACTTTCTCCTTTTCATTTTTCACTGACGCTTTTGAGCTTTGTTCAGTGTTCTCCTTTTCTGGACATTTGGACTCAAATAAGCTTGAGAGGGATTTGTGTGCCAAGGCCAACCTTGTCTTGAACTTCTTACCCTCAGGGGTTTTGTTTCTTTTGTGTTCGTTTTCAGGGAATGATTTTCTAATCCCTGAATGCTCCACAGGTTCACTGTCATTGTTTTCAAATGAACCTGAAACATGTCGATCTGCATCTTCCATCAGTATCCGACCAGAGCCAGAGGCCTTCCTCAGGCTCAGTCTGAAAAATCCTGCAGGTCTCTCATAAAATAAATCATCATCATCGGAGTACTCAGAGGTGTAGCTTTCCTTCCTGTGGAAGACTAAACCAGATGAACAACTTTTGAAAGACAGTAAACTTGCAGTGTCATCATCATCTTTCCCAACATCCAGTTCTTCCATCTTTACCTTGCTGCCAAAGATACTGCTGCTTCCCTGACCTTCCCATGAGGCAGGCTTAGTTTTCCTGAAAGATGTCATTTTTGGGAATACTAAAAACCTGGAAGATTTCCCACTATATTCATTCTTTGTTGGCTTTTGTACAGCTTTATGGAGACTGCTGTTACTCCCCAGGATGTGGGATGAGATCTCATCCAGTTCCTCGCTGTTAGTGCTGCAGGTACTCACATTGTCCAGGCCCAGAATGAAAGTGCTATGGGTCTCCCTGTTCAGAGACTCATCAAAGACATCAGATACATCCAGACTGAGTGCACTGTCTTTGCTGGGGCTAGAGGTGTCTTGTGCAGGAGAGGCCTCCTTTCCTTCCCTAGGAGAGGGTCCTTCACAAATACCAGTTCCTTCCTTTGAGCCCTTACAGCTTTCCTCTCCTTGCCTGCCTACTGCTCGTTCAGAGACCATGCTGGGCCAATGAAGGCTGACACCAGCACCATGTCCCTGCCACAAACTGCTTGCACTGCTGCTCATTTCCAGTGTCTCTGCCCTGGTAATATTCAAACCTTCCTCTGTGCTTCCATGTGCTTTGAATTCCTCTTCCTTGGACACCTGGTCTTCGCTTCTTCCAAGGTTTCCAAAGCCTGACCTTGCTAACTGTTCCCTCCTGAGTTCAAAACCCCTCTTTGTTCTGCAGGGCTCTTCCTCAAAGGCCATCACATCACCTCTACCCTGTGATTTTACAGTGCTGGGCCCTTCAAGGCTGACACCAGCACCACCTTCCTGGCATACACTGCTTACACTGCTGCTGGTTTCCAGTGGCACTGCTCCAGTCACCAGTGGCCTTCCTCTGCAGTGCTCATCCTCAGAGAGCTCCACACTGCTTCCACTGCGGGATTTCACAAGTATTTTTTCACATGGATCTGTCTGAATTTCTGCAGGAAGTGTATCACTGCCTAGTGCTACAGCAACATTCCTGAATTCCAATTCTGCGCTTGCTACTGCAGAGTTACTACAGGTGAGCCCTAAGGATGAAACTTCTGTTTTCTCTCTTTTCTCTTCTGGAATTTCTGGTTTTACTTCAGTTGTATCCCTACCAGAAAGTACCTCTGCGCTGCCAGGAATGGGATGGGTGGCCAGAATTAGTTCTTCGCAGTTACAGCATTCACTCAGATCTCTCTCTGGCTCACCATGAGCTTTCCTGACAGTATGAGGAGACATCAAATCCTTGCTCAGTACATTTCCCAATGTTTCAGCTCCCACTTCAGCAGGAAGCTTATCATTCAGTGTTTGGGACTGTAACCCTTTCTCTTCCACAGAGACTGTAATTAGGGCAGGCTTTAATTCTGGAGTAGTCATTACATCCCTTTCCTGCCTTATATAGTCTGATTTGAGAGTCCTTTCAACAGCCAAGACACTCTCTTCATCCTTTCCCTCATGAGTAGGATGTTCATGTGTTCCTAGCTCCGAGTGGCTCCTCAAGGCACCAGTTTTGCAACTTGCATTTTGCTGCACTGACTGTCCATGCTCTGCCCCTCTGTCACTGCCATCTGGTTGTGATGCAGCTTCCAGGACTTTCCAATCAAAGCCAAGATCAGAAGAATCAGAATCATCTGCCCATCTTTCTCCTGCCACAATCTCAGTATCTGACAGCTCAGATTCAAGGCCATCCTCCTTCAAATGTGTGTGCTGTGTTCCACTACTGGAAACACAGTTTACAGAGCAATCCCAGTCTGGGCTTTCCACACCTGCAGGAGCACCTGCAGGAGAAGCTGCAGGGCTCTGAGTGTCACCAGTGTCTGATTCAACATCAATATCACTTGGGAATCTGCTCTCTTCCAGATCTCTTTCAGCTGTGCTCTCATTTTTTTGTGTCAGTTCAATATCCATATCACATGGGAATCTGCTCTCTTCCAGATCTTGTTCAGCTGTGCTCTCATTGTTTTGTGTAAGTTCAGTATCACATGGGAATCTGCTCACTTCCAGATCTCTTTCAGCTGTGCACTTGTTGTTTTGTGTCAGTTCAATATCAATATCACATGGGAATCTGCTCTCTTCCAGATCTTGTTCAGCTGTGCACTCATTGTTTTGTGTCAGTTCCTCAGCATCTATGATCCCTGGATCACAATCCAGGGAAGAGGATCTTTCCTCATGGTTTGGATCCTCACAAGCATCACTCCATGTTAAGCTGTCAGCACAAGTACCAGCTGGCTCTGGGCTAAGGCCACACATCTCTGATTTAGAGTGCAAACAAGAATCAATGCACTGGGAAGGTTGGGAAGATTGGGAAACCTGACACACCTTTGAGTCTGTGTCAGTATCAAGAAAAGATCTCTTCGTGCCAAATTGGCCCTCTATTTCTATAGGCTTTTCAGGGCTTACAGTTACTCTTCCTAAGTTTTTCCATGTGTATTCAAAATCCAGCTCTTGAAGATGTATTCTGGAACATGACCATCTAAATTTGTCTGTTGGGTGAATACATCTCACCACACATTCTTTCTCCCTTTGAGCACTGATATTTTCAGGTACACTGTGCCATGTTTTACTTTCTGTAATCTCTGACCTTTTTTGTGGTAGCCAGGATTTTGGGTTGAAGCAACTCTGGTAGGAGAGTGAATCTGATGTCAGCATGGTTTCTGTACTTCCATATTTTATCCTTTTACCTGTGGTGTCCTCACTGTCAGCTGAATTCCTCCTGCTGCATTTTATACTGGACATAGACTCTAATTCACACTTACAGTCAGGTGTCTCAGTGTATTTTTTAATGTTAGGCCCATTTGTTTCAAAATGAAGATTAGGCAAACTGCAGCTTGGTGCTGCATCTGACTGGAAGGAAAACTGCTGCCCCTCAGGAAAAATCAAACAACTTTCTGAGTTAGCTTTGAAACAAGCAATGCTGAATACTGCAGGGTGTTCCTTCAGTCTTGCAATGTCATTTTTTGTAAGTACTAGGTTGGTAGACTGCACTTCCCTGCTTTCTAACTCTGCCTTACTCTGCAGTGCTGTTACAGACCCTCTCTTTGCCTGTGATAAAATGTTCTCTTCATAGACTTGGCTGTCTGTGGTGGAAACATCACTGGATAATGTTAGCTCTTCATCACCCAATTCTTCACCTTCTAACTCTGCACATTGGATGCAAAATTCAGTTTTGCTTGGTGCTTCTTTTATTTTGGAGGACAATTCTAGCTGTCCAGGCTGGGTGAACTCTGGTTGCCTGGGGCAGTTCTGTTCCTGGGAGGTTTCTGCCTTTCCTTTGGGAAGATTACAGCACAGGGGCGTTTTTTCAGTAAGCAGGCAGTTTGAATCCGAGCAAGCATTCCCAGTTATGTCACTGGAAAGGGATTCTGTGTCTGATGCACTCTCATAAGGCTCAGTTTTTACATCTGACAAAGAGCCACTCTGATGTGACACGGTTTCAAAATAATCTTCATCAGTTTCTTGGCTGGATCCACGGACCTCCAGCTCCGTTGTGCTCGGGGCAGAAGAACTGAGATCGTCTTCAAACTCTCCTTCACTGATGTAGTTTTCAACTGGCTGTGGGGTCTGTGAATAAAGAAAAAAGATTGATTTAGCAATGATATCCCACAGCAGCAGGGTGACATGAGCTATTATTAGAGAAGGGACTTCAGAACACAATTAATTCAATACATACTGATGTCTTTGCAAGTTATACTCTATGTCTTACTTCTTGATGGTCCTGAGGTCTTTCTATTTCTTGCTCTTTTTTTTTTCTTAGTGTTTCTTAATTAATTCTTTTTTTATTTTCACACGTAATTATGCAGAGGCCAAAATTTTACTTTTGGCCATATCTTTCATAGCCCATTACCAAAACACTTTTCACATTCAAATACATCAAATGGAAATCATCCCTTGCCAGTAGATGTAGAAACCTCAATGAACACATTTTAAAACCTGGGGAGGAGGTTTATGTGAAAAACCTGGGAAGTAAATATTAGTGTCTGCATTACAGAAATGAGGCATAAATATATACAGAATAACTGCACTTGAGTAATCAGGTATTACCCATACCAAAACTTGAACCAAAGGTGAGAAAGGTCTCAAATCTCATTCTCCAGAAGGCTTAGACCAGGAGCACTACATGGATCAGTTATCAGAACACACCCAAATCATTGGCTCTGAGCAGAAGGATTAAAACCACACTGTCAGTACTGGGAAATATTTTTGTCATAGACAGCTGACCTGGGAGAATCTCATAAGTCTGGACATTTCTCAACTTTGAAGCAGAAAATGAAGTCACAGCAAAGTGTCTTCAAAGTTTCCTGAGGTAAAAATAGTACTTGCTGTCTGTCAGCTTCAGGTTCAGCTATTGTCACTTCTACAAATGCACCCAGCTGAGACCCTTGGCTGATTTCAGCTTCAGTCCCTTCACATCTAAAATGAGATGCCACATAAATATAAATGGCAGCCTTTAACCCTATTGCTGGATGCCTCTTTACCCAGGTTTTGGGGACAGTCCTCACAACAATGATTGGCATATTTTAAAATCTGAAAACTGAGATAATGAACAAAGAAAGACTTTTCTAAAAGTAAAAAAATAACACAACACAAAGCAAAGCAAACCAAACAAAAACCAAAAAAAACACCACAAGTGAATGGCATCCACCAAACCAGAACACAAGATCCTTTAGCCTGAGTTGCACATCACATTCACCAGGGTCACAGAGGAATGTGAGTCCTCATACGGGAAGACAAATTGCAAATCACATTGAAGAAAGTGTCACAGAGTTTCTGATTTTAGACTCCAAAACATAGCATGTAAATTGGAAAAAGAAAGACACAAGAGTTAGTTCCAAATGAGAATTTGTCAATAAGAAGAATTTTCTCTTGGTAGAAGAAGGAAAATAGAAATTGAATGGAGGAGGCAAGGGGGAGAATTCAGTACTTCAAAACAAGTCCAGAAATCCCTTCTGAACCTGATCAAATTGCACTGCAGTGGCCCCACAGGCCCCATAACCAGCAGAGCAATGTCCTTTGCTGTGTGCAGGCAGTGGCACGTGGAACTGAGGTCCTGCAGCAATGGCAAACACCAGTGTCCCCAGCCAGGAGTGAGCAGCAGCAGCAGCTCAGAGCAGCATCTCCCAGCAGGAGCAGTTGGCTCTCACAGCAGTGAGTGCAGCAGCAGCTGCTCAGCACCACCAGCTCTGCCTCCTCAACACTGCTCTGAACACTAACTTACAGATGGCAAGAAACTAAGATAAAAACTATTCAGGCAAGTAGAAGCAAAGTCATGAACATGCCCAACTGTACTCAAGGATAATTATGAATTAAATTGCAAAAAAATAGGGCAGAAATCTCTTATTTCCATCTATAATTCTAAACATAGCTATGTCAGTATATCCATGCTGTGACCCCTCGCAAATTCATTATTTTTAATGGGTATAATACAAAATTATGCATTTAAAGCAGAAACAGAGGTCCCACAATTGCTTCCACAAGTTGTGGGAAATAAGGAAAAGCTTCTAAGTAAGAAGGGCACCAAGTGATGCCAGCCAGCAGCCTTGCAGTGAGCCCAGGGCTGCACACAAGCCCCAGAGCTGCTGAGGATGAGAAGCAGTGCCAGGATGGGCCTGGCAGGGCCAAGGCTGCCAGATGGAGCCTGGCATGGAGCTGCCCTGAGGAGTGAGAGGAGGTGGAAGTTTCAGCTTCCACCAAGTCTAGCCAAGCCCTCTGCCTGAGGGAGAGGCCTAGAGCTCACCTTTGGTAAATCTGACATTCATGAGCCCACTGAACTTCCCCTAATACCCAGGGAATAAATCCCTACAGGGCCAGCAACCTTCATTTTGTGCCTTCTGCAGGTCTGCCTGTGTCTGTGGGAGCCCAGACTGTGCTCTGACCAGGTGCTCTGTCACATGTGGTTTAACTTTCTCCCAACCTGAACTGTGTGTATTTTGTTAGGGTTTCTCAGAGTACTTCTCATGGTGTTTTACTGGGATTTTTCTGCAGAAATTGAGTTTAAAGGACTCAGTCAAAGCAAAAGGGAAGGTTTACAATGGGCTCTGATGTAACCCTGTGTTCCCAACACGATCACAGGCTTGGGAGCTGAGTATTTGTGCAGCAGTGATTCTCAGCCAGGCTGCTCATTAGACAACAGCCCTTATGCCTTTAATTTCCATGAGATTACACTGAGAATTTCAAAAGACAAATTATGGGCTTTCTTGGGAGGAAAGCTTGAAAAAACCCTCAGCATCCATGGACAGGGTTGCTTGTTTATACAACTCTTCAATCTCAGAGCAGATAAACATTTGGAAGACAAGGGTCTGAAATAAATGTGAAAAATGAGTACTGAAATAAGGCTTTCACACTTCATAAACAATACACAAAACACAGCAAAGCTCCCCTGACTGCTTTTCTCTTGCATGTCTGTTACCATCTCTGAAATGTGCCAAGAAAATAGGATGAAATTGAAGTTACAGATCTGTCTTGCTGTTATTATATGCAGCCATATATAATCATGTCAAACTAAAGTCACCATTAAAAGGAAACCTTGTGACTTTGATGTGTGAGGTGAAGACCTTTATCTCCATAAAAGAAGACACCTCCTATCCAGGTTGCCCTCACATGTGACATTGGCTCCCATGGGCCAAGTCACTCTTGTCTTGTGAACATTTTTCATTTGGGGGGAAAGTCAGGTATCATTTTTTCTCTAGATTTGATATTTGAATAATTTTCTCACACAATATTATATTGCAGCAATAGTGAGTTTCTCAGATATTGTGTCTCCCTAATTTTCTCTGCCTAACACTTGGCAGGAGAGGTTAAACAGAAAATTGTTTTACTTCAACAGGTCTTTCAATGAAGGATTTTATCCTTAACTTTCACAACCACAAAAGGAATCTGACCATTTAGATGTCTTTTCCTTTTACTTTGGATGCAAGTTCCCTAAGCAAGGCTGACTTGCTTTCCCACTAACTTGGACCTGACCCTAGTTATCACCTCATTTCCAGCTCAGGGAACATCAGGACAGTTTTTCCCTGAAGTCAAGACAACATGAAAGCATTTCAGTTGGTATTTCACAGGATCCAGACAATTGTTTTCCCCACAGGTGATGGTAACAGCTCTTGAGTTGCTATCAATACACATTTTATAAATCTCCATTCACACCTTGTTTGACTGAAAGGCACAGCCCAGTGTCTTTGATTTACAATGGGATGGGGGTAAAATGCAGTTCCTATGAACAGGTGAGAACAAGCCAGTGCTCTGTGCTCAGTGCTCACACATCAGGGAAAGGAAATGTGCAATTCCCAGGGCAGGGAGGAGCGAATCCTTTACAGGAGGTCTGATCCTGCAGAGTGCTGTGTGCTCTGAACTCTGCCACTTAAAAAGCAGGGAAGGAAAGAAAGATAGACAAAACTAGTGAATGAAAGTGTTCCCTTCACTGCTGTAAGATTGGTGATACAGCTGCTTCAGGTTTCAGCTGTAATGTTGTCTGGGGTCACTTGTATTGGTTTGACTTGTGTCAGGTATGTTTGAAAAATAATGGATTTACTGAAATGACTGAGTCTCTGCAACTCCTCCTTGTTCCCAGGGATCCTGACTCCTAACTTTCTAACTTTCCATGATAGCTAAACAGTTAATATTCTAACATGTTAGAATGAAATTCATCCAGCCTCTGTGTAATGAGAGCTGTAAAAAGCTGAGATTTTTCTACAGCCATGTAGGGCCTTATGTGGCCTTGGGGTTTGAAAAGTGCTGGTCATGGAACTGCTATTGTCATTATGGATATCCTGAGCTGAGGGCACAGAGGGAAAAACCAAGTGTGTTCAGTACCAGGACAGAACCAGCATTTGAAATACCCAGTTTCTCCTTTTTGTGACTTTGATACCCCTCTGTTCTGAAGGGGACAGTCTTGTAGGGAGAAGGAAGAGTCTGGCCTCAGGGCCCTGCTCTCTCCAGCTGGGCTGCCAAAGGGTGCCCAAGACAATGTTACTTCCTTGGATGTTCCATTTCCAACCTGGATGTTCACCAGGCTGGAAATGCCTCAAAAGATCTAAGACCACCAAGCCTTTCCAGAAGAACAGCCACAGAAATGGCTTTTCATGAACTAAATGATGTTCTTGGATTTAAAGCAAACACGGCACAAGAAGTGTTCCCTTCTCACCAAGTGTTGTCACAGAGGTCAGAAATGTTCCTGGCAATGATGGAACTGCCATCCCAAGGAAGCAGCCACACCAGCTCAGTTATCACAGAGCTCTAACAAAAAAAGCCCTTCATACATATCTGGGGTAGAGATACAGGCCCAGAATTAATGGTCTCAATTTACCTGCACTTTTCCATGCTCAAGTAAATGCAAAGCCTGTCCAGAAATCCTTAAAGCAAACTGGATGCCAGTCAGGGGTTGGGTTATACATGGTGTAAAGAGACACAGCCTACCTCAGGGGAACTTTGTGTGGCAAATGAATTGGCATGTAAAGATTTATTTTGTGAAAAGTAAACAAAATTCTTTGGGAAAGCCCTCCCACATGCCCAGAGTTGTGTTTTTCAGGGTTCACATAATACAGAAGCACAGAAACTTGAGAAAGGCTCTTAAATTAATGATGACACAACCACCCCTCCAAAAGCTGCCTCTGGGAAAGGACTTCAGACACGAGATGACAGTGCAGGGTACAGTGCTGTAGCTGCAACCCACCCAAATCTCTCTGCACTGATCAACTGTGGCTGGAAAAATGACCCAGCAGAGATTCAAATTAGAAACTACACAGAAAACATCATGTCAAATAGCCACAGAAGGTCCCCGAGGCTTCAAATTATCTTCCTGATCAAATCCAGATACCCAAGCTCTTTTGTTAAATTGCCTTTATTTACTGCTGCCTTGTAAAAACAAACCTTGTTACACTTAATGAGAAAGAAGTAGATTGAAAGACATTAACTTCAAACAGAACTTTTGTTTCTTAGTCAGCAAAAACCACTTTTTCTGAATTGCCTGTCATTTTGGTGGATATTACAGGTGCTACAGATGTTTATAAAGAGCAAAGCAGCATGAAGAAGAGCATTTGCAGCACTGTGCCTTGATGAGGACTGCTGAGCAGGGATGCTGCTGTCAGCAGAGGTTCTGAACCTTTAGACTGATTCTGCTCTGTGCATAAATGGCAATTTGACAGGCACTCTGAAAGGCACTAGAAATGAAAGCCTCTGCAGGTACTGGGGAAAGTGCTATATAACCACTGAACGATGGCATTTTCCTTGCAAAACATATTCAGATTTTGATGCAGGACACGAACATTTGCATCTTAACTGCACAAGAGGAAACAAAATTCACAGATGGATGAGGAAAACAACTTCCCAGGAGGTTCTTGCTCCAGTGCAGATATGTATAGGCATCCAAAAGTAATTTAAGCAGTTGGGTGACACAGATGTTTTTCTAATCATCTCTGCACAGAAATAGCACTGTTTGCAGGGCTCTCAATCTAAAGTGGCAACATTTTTATATACAGAACAATTTATATATGAAATCAATTAAACAACATATCTTCCTTTTGCACAAAAGATGGGTTTTTCATTGTTCCCAAGAGGTGCAGTTAAAAACCTCTCAAAGCCAGTTGTGAAGATTTGTGAGAACTTGCACTGTGTTAATGACTCCTGACACAAGGAATCAACACGTGGACATCCACCTCATGTCCTGCTTTAGTTGTTTTTAGTGCCTTCCCTGGGAAGCCTCCAAATGGTTAAACAAGTCCAAAATCAGCAGGACTGGGTGAGCAGGGCTCTGGCAGCTGCCATCACTCGGGGTGCTGGTGCCAGGTGAAGGCAGGAGGGAGGGCTTGGATCCAATGGCAAAACAAGGCACAGAGTCAGTGAAATATCTGAACATCATAACAGCACAATGACTCCCAAACTTGAGTGTGTTCCCCCCACCCACCACCAGCTGGAGTGCTCTGTTTCTGCTCAGAGCCCAGGGTAACCTGGCCCCAGAGGGGACCTGGGCTCCACCACGGTGCTGTCATATCACACTTGTTCAGAGCAGACAAACACCCCAGCTGTGGGTCTGCTGCACCCCACAGCTTCTCCAGTTCTATCAACAAGCAATCCCAACTTAAAGTTGGGAGAAACAACTGCTCACTTTGAAAATTTAAAGAGGTTTATTAAACCTTAACAAAAATACAACAAAGGACTGCATAAGGAAAAAGCTGCAGCACTGCAGCACACCTCATGGCCAGTTCCCTTCAGGATGGATGCTCAGTGTTTTACACCCCTGGGCTTGCATCAGCCAGCCCTGGCCCCTCACAAAGTCTGTCAGGCAGCTCTCCTTTGCCATTTATCAGTGAAAACTGCTTTCTTGTCACTGCATTGGAGCTCAGGTGTTGCCGTGCCCACCCTCTGAGCACCCCCAAGCTTTTCCATTCCCAGCTGCCCCATGCAAGGGACACCTGTGCAGCTTCTTTGTACCTGTCCCAGACAGCCCAGGCTGTGTGATGGCAACAATACAGGGGGAAAGGGAACTGTGGGGAGAGCAGAGGGCATCTAAACTACAGTAACATAACTGTACATCACTAAAGCTTTTCTTAATATTCATACAATTAGTTGTATTTTAATTGCAAGAGCCAATCATCTCATTATCCATCTATAACAAAGTTGAGAAAACTATAAAATATTTTTATAGTGTTTTTATAAAAAAACCCCACTTTTATAGCCCAAAGCCAAAAGCAGCATCTCCCCTTTGACACCGCCACTCCTGCTGCCACACAGAGCTCAGCAGAAATGCTGGTCAGGGTGTGGGGGACTCCAGAGTGCGGGATCTGGGAGCCATCTAGAGGAGCAGGGGCGCCTGGGCAGAGCACTTTGCACAGCCAGATCCTCACTGCCCTGCTAAACACAGGCTGCATTCCAGATACTCACTGCCCTGATAAACATAGGCTGCATTCCAGTGCCTCAGCACCAAACCCCCAGCTCTAGCTCCAGACAGGTAGGACTGCCCAGCAGGTAAAAGGTGAGGCAGTGTGGAGCCATAAAGGTTTCCTGTGTTATTTGTACAAAATGATTGCACAACACTGAAAAGTTCATGCCTCTCTGCATCTCATATTTGTGGTTTGTTTCTTCCGTTCAGTTTTACAAGCTGCAGTTTGCATCAGAAATACATTTTTTTCATCAGTGCAGCAATAGGAGATGTAACTATTATGAAAATATTTGTAGATTTATTCTCACAAATTGACAGCTGATCTGTACCAAATGAAATGTTACATTTTAGCCACAGCACTTGCTATGTAGTGTCATTTCACTCTTGAAATGTAAAGTATCAACTGTATCAATAATTAATGTTTTACTGTTGTGAAATATAAAAAGATCTTTTTTTGGTCAATATGGCAATATAATATGTCAAATAAAATTTGGAACACAGCTAAAATTCAGACTCCAGCAGTTTACCTGCTCTAGGACACAATCTGTGACCACTGCACTGCAACACTCCCTCTGCTGGCAAATCTCAAGGGAAGATATTGCTTATTGCCTCATAGTACTTCTGCCTTCAACACATGGAGAGCTTATATGTTAGATGGCTGGTTATCTTTTCATGATAATTGGGGTATACTTTGCTTGCCTTATAAAACCAGAGTAACATTCCTTCTCACTCACACCCTTTATTTTTATTTTAATAGGGAAAAGCTCAGTTCTGTCCCAGTAAAAGACAATAACAAGTTTATGTAGAAGACAGTGTAAAGATATGAGCATGGCTGCTCCTGTGAAATGGGGGACTAAGCCTCACTTTTTGTACCAAAAATGAAATCTAACACTCTTGGCCACAGGGAAGGTCCTGCCTCAGAGTCATGGAGCAAATGTCCATCTGTCTGTGTGAATTTTACCATGAACCTTTCTGCAAGGCAGATGCTCTTACAGGAGGTTGAAGCTGCCTTACAGAGGCACCACTCAGCTGTGCACAGACCAAAAGTCTGACCTAGGAACTGTGTGAATGCTTCTCCAAAGACAGGGCCCATGCTGAACTCGGTGCTCTGCAGCTCAGGAACCTCGAGTACTGACATCCATCAAGCAGTGCAAGTTTGTATACTCTCTAAAAGGCCATTCTGGCTGCTACTCTGCCCTGAATGAACACAGCATCCACAGTTGGCTTCCCTTCACAGTGTTTAAAGGCTTGACCCCTTAGCTGAGTGGGAATCCTAAGGATTCCTGGTGAAAAAATGAAGACCTGCTCCAGAAGACCAGGCAGCGAGTGCTGTGATTGTGTGTCCTTCCATGGCAACTCTGCTGCAACTACATTTTTGTCACTACACTTTAGAACAGACATATTTACCTTTTTCAACCTCAATTAGTTTGGGGTTTTTTTCAGAGTGCTGTTGAGAAATTATAGAAGGATTACTGACTTGAAGGAGTATAAAGGCAGGAAATATTTTATAGACAGGGCAAACACCTCCAAAGAAAAAAGACCTCACTGAAGACAATGGTTCAAGAAATCCCAAGTGTATGTGTGCATATAGATGTAGCCACAAGACATTCACTGATATTCCCTCAGCTATCATCAATTCCGTGTTCAGTACTGGAACTGCAGTGAAATTGGAAGCTGAAGGTCATGAGATATATGGTTTGTTTATCTTATAACCACTCTAACCATTCAGTCCACTTTTAGAACCAGTTGTTTTTTGTTTAGTCAAGATTTCAATCAGCAGAGTGTAAATCAGAGTGTTAATTAAAGAGGACTCTGAAGGAAAGGGCCTGCATGAAGCCCAGGAAATGCAAGGCAGTAATTGATACAAAATCCTGCCTTTCTTGACTTCTTCCTGCCATCACTGAGAACATCACCACAAATTATCCAATACACTCAGCCACTGCAGCTCCCTCTTCATTACATTGTTTGCTTTTGAACTAATGTTTCTGTGGTCATGCTTGTCCTTTTTATCAGCCCTGCTGATAGGATTACTCCAAACACCCTTCCTCTGGCACATCCTGCTCAGTTCCTAGATGCTGCAAGGCCATGAGCAACAGTGCTGGATAAACATGGTGAGAGTGTCTGCCCAAGGTGTTTAACTATGTAAGACAGAGGGAGGGAAATAGGGAGAGGGAGGAAGTGCTATGTTCATTAACTGGTTCAGGGAAAATTGTTTGCTCTAGTCATACCAGAGCACCTGCAGCAGAACCAGACATTCAACCACCTCAGTCCCTGCTCATTAATTGTATCTTTTAATTTCTCTGTTTGGTCTAATCACTCTCTAAAGTTTTCAGATCTCCCCACACAGAATAATGTGTAAACAGAGGAGAAAACCTCAGGACCGTAAGGAAAGAGATGTGGCTAAAAGCTGTGCAAATGCACATCAGCTGGAGCCTCTCTGGGTTGCCAGCACAGAAATGCCACTCACACAACTGTAGACTCTCTCCTATGGCATTTTAAGGAGGCGTGATGTCAAAGTGGAGGCAGCAGAGAATGGGAAAAATTAAGTAGAAAGAAAGAACAAATAGGGAGGAGAAGTATAGCACCATATTTGGCATTGTTGAGGTGATTTTAGCGGGGCTCTGAGTGACACTCAGTGAAACATGCACCTCTACCATGAGCTATCAGTAACAGGAGTGTGACAGTGTTCACAGGGGTTCTTGGATTGAGCGAAGAAACGAGGGTCTGACTCCATGTTTCAGAAGGCCTGATTTATTATTTTGTTATATATATTACATTAAAACTATACTAAAAGAATAGAAGAAAGGATTTCCTCAGAAGGCTAGCTAAGAATAGAATAGGAGAGAATGATAACAAAGGCTTTGTGTCCCAGACTCTCTGTCCGAGCCAGCTGCCTGTGATTGGCCATTAATCAGAAACAACCACATGAAACCAATCACAGATGCACCTGTTGCATTCCACAGCAGCAGATAACCATTGTTTACATTTTGTTCCTGAGGCCTCCCAGCTTCTCAGGAGGAAAAATCCTAAGGAAAGGATTTTCCATAAAAGATGTCTGCAACATAGGAGCATCATTTTTTCATATGTCTCAGTCTAAGACATATGCCATTACTGCACGTTCTAGATAGCAACTCTTAAGTAAGAGCTTTGCTAACAAAGTCAGCCTGGGTTTGATAGTTAGATAAGGCTTTTTCCTCCTTTTGGTGTCACGTGCTTCATCTTCAGGTTGACTGCTGGTCTGAATCCCTCCATGTGCATAAAACACACGAGGCTTCCCCTCCTCAGCTGCCCCTCATGACCTTCAGTGGTTGTTTCTTACACATTTGGCTCTGGGCTCCTGCAAATGTTACACAAACAGAAACTCAGAGGACAGGCTGAGCAGCCAAAGGCAGCTCCTAAAAACTGACAACATGAGATCTGGAGCCAGCAGAAAAATGAGGAACGTGGGAAGAAGGATGACTTGCAGACATGGGACCAGGACAGGCTAGGTCCTGCTCAGGAAATGAATTGAATCCAGCGCAGCTTTGCATTCTCACACCTTATTTGAGTTTAGCCCAGCTGGGTGACATGGGATATTCCAGTGCCAGCAGCCTGCTCACTCCCTTCCTCCTGTCTCCAGAGTGGTAGAAAAATCGTCTTCCTCAATGAGCTTTTCAAAGCAGAAGAGATCAAATAACATGCCAGTTTATATAAAATAACAACTTTCAAGGAAAACTGAGCTAGCAACACTGTTGCAGAGCACGGATTCAGCTGCCTGAAGCTGTGCCATTTGCAAAGACCTTTTTTGCCCACTGTTTCCAATTCTCTCTTGACAGGAAATAAAAGGGCTGTTTACAGAGATTTTAATGAGGCACAAGAACTGCAGCAGCAGCGGGCCTGATGTTTGTGGGGTCAGGGTGCCCTGGTTCTATGCAGGGTTAAGTCCTTTCTATGTGGCACAGGGCAGAGCAAGCCTTTGGTGCCAGGGTGGCAGCCCTGACACTCTGAGGCTGAATGTGCTGCACACTGTGCAGGTGGCACCGAGCCCTTCAGCTGCTGGGGCTCAGGGAGTGCCTCCTGTGCCTTTTTCTGGTGCAGCTGCTCAGTGTCCAGCTCACTGCCTTACTTCTCCTTTGATCTTGGGTACCTGATTTCACCTCTGTTCCTTCTCTCTGTAACAATGGCAACACCTCCAGACCCTGAGCTGCACTGTAATACCGGATTAAGTGACAAGGCACAGGGGAATGAAATCTCCTGACTCATGAGATGAACTGAGGTCACAGAAGCTCAACCTTATTTCTCAAAATCCACAGGAGCTGGATGAATCTGTGACCAAAATGCCCCCTTCTCTCTCCAAGTTCCTGCCTTTTCTCAGGACCCTTTTATCCCAGTGCTGATTTCATGTGATGTCCTTGGTTTGATTTAGGTTGGATGTAGTGACTGCAGTGTGTATCTACCAGCTGTGCTTTTGCCACAAGGCTCCTGTCTCATTCATGTTTCCAGGGGTTTCTAGCACTTCCAACATGCAGGTGGCTGAAACAATAGCTACAGCAGTTACAGGGGATGGGGAACCTGAGCTTGGCACAGGTGAGGTCTCAGCTGGGACATTCAAGACAGCTTAATGTGATTCCTACATCAGGATATGTGGAGCAAGTAGCAATAGTCAAAATAAGAGCAAGGATTATTTAGGATGAGTCATGGGGAAGGATTGAAAATACAGTGTGCATCCCAGAGAGAGAGAGTACAGTGTGAAAACAATCTGTAACTGCTGGTACAAGGAAGCAATCTTCTCTCTGAGTGTATGATAAATAAAACAAGATTTAATGGATTTAAATTGAAGCAGACAAGACTGAAGTTAAACAAAATCAATAAACCACCAACAATATGGGTAATGAAAAACTGGGACAGGTTGCCTAGAGGATAGCATGGAACCATCACTTTCAGTGTTTAAGTACAGATTAGACACACCTGGCAGGAGTGACTCAGGGAGAGCTGATCTCCAGTGGTAGGACAGCTGAGAAGATCTTTTTTGGCTCCTTCTAATCCAGTAACTAGTGTCTTGCACGTGCTTATTAATCTATTTTACCACAATACACAGGCCAGGAAGGGATACACAGACATGACATGGAAGAGTGGGCCTGAGCAAGGAACTCCTGCAGCAATCCAGATTTACAGGCAACCCATGAGTCAGGTGCTGAGCTCAGAAAGGGCCCAAGAATATCCACAGATGAGAGGAGAGGTCTAGAAAAGGTGACATGAGAAAAAACTGAATGTCTGTTGCTAAGGCAAGAGAAAACCTCACAGGGCAGAATGGCACATCCCACCCAGTCTTCATCACTGAAGCTGTTTATTCCAATGGTTGAAACTGCAGTATTATAAAAAAGGTATCCAAAGGGACAGAAATGTCCATGTCCCAAATCCTTTGGCAGAATCCACCTTGGCACATCTGCCCTACACTCTGAGTTGTGCCTCTGGGTCACAGAAAATGTACATTGTGGTGGAGATTTTCCCCCTGGCAGAAAGCATTTCATACCCCTCAGAAACACAAATTATGTCCATTTAGTTCCTCAGGAGAGAGGAACTGCTCCTTGGCCCATTTACCACCTAGGGAGATTCTAGGATTGCAGCAAGTGTTCATTTTGGCTTCCCTAGACTGTATCAATGAAGCAGTAATTTATTTTCTGAAATGCAAGGAGCAGAAACTGCTGCCCTGGAAAGGTTAACTACAAGAGCATAATCATTCCTTGGGTCAGTGGGGAGGAACTGGCTTCCCACATTGTAAGGTTAGAGAGACAGCTGAAGGATGTGAGAGAAGCTCTAATAAATTGTGACACAATTTCTCCAACTTGGCAACATTTAGGAAGGAGAAAAAGCTCTTGCCGAAGAAAATCCAGGGCAGCAAGATCATGAGCAGAGTGGGCATGGTTATTCCAAGTCGTTCATTCCTTGGCTGTTCCCAGGCCCCCAAACTGCCCTGTGTATCTCCCCAGGATCAGCAAATCACTTCACATGGCAAGGAATGCAGAGTGAGATGGGAGCAGGATCCAGTCACTCAATCCACACCACAATTCCCCACCTAGCCAGGGCCAATTTGAAAGCACAGAAAGATCTGAAAGCTTATCAGATCAGAGAAATATGCCTTTTAAGCCAAAGCCCAGCTTTCAGCACCATGGAATCAGGAATACAGTAACTATAGCTCCTACCTGATGATTTTGCTTGGCACAGCACTGCCTTAAAACCATCACAAGATCAGAAAAAGAATCTTGCAGAAGTTGTGTCTCATTTCATACTCTCTTAAGGTCAGTTCAAGAAAAATGGCACACAGACCTGCATGAACATCTAAAAAGCTCTAAACTTTGGTTAACAAAACAGAGCTCGATTTTGCTCTTAACCACAAAGATCAAGTGACATTTAAAAGGAAACAAAAAGATGCAAATCATACATTTTCAAGTCTTTGAAGATCCTGCTGGCACTGCCTCAGGTCGAAGTACTTCTCACTACAGCTCATTTCCCTTCAGTCAGCCTTTTCACTTCTCCAATGCTGAATACACAAAGAGTACCAGACATTTTTAGCCTCAATAATGTTTTCATTACCTGTCAGGAATAGCACTAATAACAGGCATTAGAGGTACAATATTCAATTGTTCAGGACAATGTAAACATTTAATGACATTATGGCAGCTAATCACAAATAATTGCCTTAGGGAAGGCAGGGCAGCTGTGAGGGGATGCAGTTTGTCTGTTCAGCTCCTGCAAGATTTCAGCAAGGACAAAGTAAGAAGCACTGGGAGAAATGTCTTCAAGCCATTCACAAATATTTCCTCGTAGTCTTTTAGAGAGGAACTACTTCAGCTTGCTCCTCTGCAGCCCAGAGATGATCACCTTGTTTGAAAAGAGCCTAATTCTACATCGACTGTGCTTTTTATTCTCTTATTTTACTCTCATTTCTGCTTACATTTGTCCTTTTATTGGATCTGGCTCTATCAAATTTTCTTATCATTGTTTCCTTTCTTCCTAACCCTGTTATATTATCTTACACAAATGGTTAGTTACACTGATCTAGCAAAGAGAAATCAAATAGAGGGTGATTATCAGAACCAAAGAGGATGAAATCATTTCTTTAATGAAAAAGAAAGAAAACCAACCAACCAACCAACCAAGCCAAGCACACACACATAAAAAATAAAATAACCTTTAAAAGGAAAAAAGAGAAATAGGAACTGATCTTGCTTTCCTCTGCCACTATATAGAAGTAGGAAGTTTAGGCTAGAATAGAACAGAATACCATAGAGAGACAGATGTTACAGCAGAACTTCTTTGGACTCAATCTTATTTGACAGGTACCTGAGATATAGATACAGTTCTATGATGCCCACTGGCCTGTCCCCTTCTTATATGTCAGTCTTTATGATCTTCAACTACAGATATCTGTATAAATCTGATGCTCCATTCACAACCATTTCAAAGCACAATGACTGTGGAGCAATGGAGATTTCTACAAATCTAAGCTCTTACAGAAGTGAGTTTTACTCCTATGTGTTATAAAGGGTTAAGAAGATTTTCTTCAGGCAGTGGAGAGCCTCCTTTAGTACCAATCTAAAAACTTCATTTATAACGTCACTTCTCTGGCAGGTCCTTTAGCAAATCCTCCAGCCATCACATCAATGCCCCAAACCCAGTGCAGACACTGCTCTTCCAATTGTCAACACATGACCAAAAGCCTTCATGCAAGATTTAAGTCTTGCAAAAGGGAAAAAGCAAAAGTCAAGCATGTAAAAGTATTCAAGTACTGCAGAATAACCTGGAGGGCTGCAACTTAGCTGAGGGTTGGGATCTGAACAAAGAGCAGACCTGCTGTTTGAGTGGCCAGCTCCCAGGAGCCCATGTAGAGTTTTCTGTCCCTCTGTCCCAGGCCCTTTACAACCAGCAGCCTACCTGCATGCTCCTGACTCTCCTGGGGGTTGTTTTTGGACATCTCACTTGCCAGCCCAGGTGCTGTCTCCTCGCAACTGCTGCAGATGGCATTGGGCTGTGACAAAATGGGATGAAGTGATTTTGCTTCTCTTGTTCACATTTTGCTGTGAGGGCAAGAGGCTTTCTCTGTCTCCAGCAGTACCACTGATTACAGCAATTAAAATTTCTTATCTTCCAAATTTTACTAGCGCTGCTGCAGTTTTCCCACTGCCTTGTCAGAACTGGAATAAACCAAGGACAATTTTTCTGCAACACTCTCTCCATCTGTGGTCCCATCTCCACTGCCTGGGCCAGAGTCAAGGTATCAAGTTCCATCAAGAGCTGCTCCTGAGTTCTCTGGTCTGCTGCTTTGTCAGTCAGCTGATGCAGGATCTGCTCTTCCTGCCAGCAGCCAAAAGCACAGGCTGATGCCAATTCTTGCAGTGCTGAAGCAAAGGTTGTGAGAGTTTCACCTGGCATTTGTTCCCTCTGCCTGAACTGGAACATCTGTGAAGCCACACTCCCTGTGGGCTTAATGTGCCCTGAAATCTTCTTCATTTTTTCTCCAAAGGAGGTAGCTGAAATCAAGGTGCAAAAAATCCTCTGAGCTTTCACATCCAAAGTGAAAGAACAGTTCCTGGAGAAGCTTCAGGTTTCAGCCATCTGCATCAGCCAGATCTCACCATCAGCCACTGGCACAGGGAACCTGGGAGATCTCACAGCTCCAGGACCTAAACCTGCCAGCAAGATGCAATGGGAGCTCCCCAGCCTCCAATGCCACAGCCGTGTAAGTTCCACTGGTACTCCCACTGCCTCTGAGCTTGCCACCCAAAGGCTCCTGCCTTCCAGCCCAGGCTGTCTGGCAGGGCAGGAAACACCGTGCTCCTCCCATGCAGGCAGCAAGGGTAGGGGCAGGTGAGTAAAAGAGAAAATTAAATGGGAAGGAAATAAGAAGATGATATGGAAAGACTGTTTCCCCTGCTAGGGAGTGTTCCCCTGCTAGGGAGTGTTTGCTGGATGCCCTAAAATTAAAGCTTGTCAAATATTTACAGCAAGTCAAACATATACCCCAGTAATGGTTTATATAATTTATAAATGATTTATATATAATGGTTTTACACACATTGCTTGCAATAATTAACAGCACAATGTTCACAGCAAACAATACCTCATGTCACCAGTACAGATGTGGGGAGTGTGCAGGACCAGAGCAGCAAGGATAGAGAGCAGACCCACAGTGTGCAAGAGCAGCACAGCCCTGGGAGCACTTTTGTATTGCCAGTTCTGTCTCAGGATGGAGTCTGCAGCTGCCTCAATTCTGTGGCTTTTTTCACAAATCACACAGGAGCTACAACTGGAAACACTGCAGCTTGTAAGTGTTGCAGAAAAGATCATGAGGAAGAAGATGGCTTTGTTGCCCTGCATGTTTGTGAATATTTGTGGTACTAAGAAATGATTTTTAGGCTTTTTTCATATTTTAGTGGGTGTCTGGTGTATCCCAGCCAAAGAGACTTGAGGGGTCTGTGCACCCCATCCTGCAGTCAGGGAGAATAAATGGTTCTCTGCAGCAAATCCCTGCACAGACCAAGCTGATCACAGTTTTAAAATATCCTTTCTCAATGAACCAGACAACTCCATTAGTTGAGTCAGGAGCACTGATCAATTTTGTAATAATGGCAACATAAAAAAATTTATTTGGCTAAAAAGTTATTCCTGAGCAACACTGGAGGGGCTCACAAATGTATTTATACCTGCCCAGTGCCTCACCATGCCCCTTAGCAGGAACATACTAGCTTTTCCAGTAAAGTCTAGGTCACAAAACAAGCTTAGGTAGAGGTGGAATGCTGAAATACTTAAAAGCTTTTGCATTTTTCAAAGACTTGAACTTTAAGAGGTTTAAAAAGTATAGTCCCGGCAATTTATTAAAGGAGGATTTAAGTTCCAATTAATCTGGAGAGTCTCAGACCCATTTTTAGCAATAAGATTTACTGTACAGAGATTAATTGTGACTGGGGGATGGTGCTATGCAGGGCCAGGAGTTGGACCCAATGACCCTTGAGGGTCCCTTCAAACTCAGCTTGTTTTGTGATTCTGTAATTACACAGATTTTGGTTATTTTCATGAGAGAACTCCAAACATTACCCCATGGCCATAACTTTCTGCCACTCAGAATTTTCAGTATCCTCTGTTTTTATGGGGCCAGCTGATTTGAAGATAGTAAGCTAAATGAAAAAAGGAGATGAAGGTAAACATTCCAAAAAGCTAAAAATTGAAAATACCAGAGTGCCTTAATGGCTTTGCTCAGAACACTCCAGTGTACAGTTATGTTGTAGTCACAAGATTTTTGTCTGAAATGCTGTGAAGTAGAATTCTTAATAGCTCTTTATTAGAGCTGGAGAAAACTATCAGTGAAATACACTGATATTATTAGATGATACTAATATTCTATAATATAACAATAATATTAATGGTATGCTAATAGTAGTATTATATATTGTATTATTAATAGTACATTAATAGCAATAATGTACTCTTAACAATAGTATTGTGAAGTTTCAACCACATCATACATTTTTAAGGATTTTCTTTCAGTGGAAAATGCTGTTCATGCCCATTGGAGGAATATGAAGACAAGGTTCCTTTCCTAAAAGATTAGGTTACCTAGAAGAAGAATCCTGTAGAGGGGGGGCAGAGGGGATGGACTCTGAATAATGCTGTTACAGATCTATTTCTGAACTGAACAAGACATTTTTAACATATAAAGCATCTTCGTGCTTCTTTCCACCCTAGATCAGTACTCCCCTTTTCACACAGACAAAAGGAGCTCAGGGACACCATGGGATCTTCTTTTGCGAAGCCAGGATAGGAAATTACGGATTCAGCATCCCCTGCCCCTTTCTTCAGCAGCTCACCAGCCCAACTGCCTTCCCCCAGCTCTGCTTCTGAAAACAGACATTCCAGCCCAAAGGGAACCCAAAGCTATTGGCAGCCCAGCTCCTGACAGCCAGCCCTACATTTAATACCAACCCTGTTTAAAAGGCCTCTCTGACTGGAGAGAAGTGCACAGAATGCTCAGGAGAAGCTTCATAATATGTTTGCCATAATTTTATACCTTTTCCTGGACAGGATATTGAGCTAACTGGAACACACTACATATCCATCTGTCCACTGCCGCTGCTTTTTTCTAACTTTGCAACGGAGAAAACAAGTTCAAATAGGATGATGTCAAAAAACAACTTTCCTTATGAAATTTAAGGACAGATTTTTAATCATGGACACCTGAATCTTGGTGCCTCTTTTGGAAAACTTGCCTATAAAATGAATATGCAAAACTTTTTACTGTAACTATGGCAAGTCAAGTAAAGTAACAGGGGTTAAGAGGAAATAAAGACATTGCAGAGTGACCTTGTGTGAACTACATGAGCTCTTCAAACCAAGAGCTCTGCACTGTAGTGGCTCGGGTGCCACCTGACCTGGGTCTGACTCCAAATCCCTGGAGATCCTGGTGCTGTGATCAGTCCCAGTGAAATAAGGGCTAACAGTGCCCTCAGTTCACACAGGCTGTCCCTGCCAGGAGCTCCCCAGTGTCAGGAGCAGCTCTGGGAGCCAGGAGGGATGGCACTGGCATTGGGACATGGGCTCAGGGACAGTACAGCACTGACCAAGTACAAAGGGCTGGCTGCATCCTCAGCCTCAGTTACTCTGACCTCGCTGCTAAAACATGGCTAAACCACCTCATGCCTCTGCAGAGTAACAATCCTGATGGGACAGACACATGCAAAAAGCTTTGGGTAAGATTAGAAACGCTGCACTGCTGCCTCTCTCATACTTCTCATCTACAGCCAGGATGCCACATGACAAACCCAAGCAAGCAGATGTGATGTTCCTGCTTTCCATCATACCCTGACCTCTGTTGGCTTGGCAATATAAACAAACATATTACAAAGAAGGAAAAACATATCTTGAATGACAGACATGGTATTTTAGTCAAGATTCTTTCTGTAACCATTACTTTGCCCTGCACTGGTGTGACTGAACATGAAGTTTTCAATACTAATTACAGCTGCCCTGCATGAAGAGGTATTTTCTCTGTCATTGCTGACCCAGTTCTATTCCTTTTCTAAGAGTGACTCCACACTTGCTCACTTAGCAGGAGACAGCACACTTGGACTAGAGGAGCCAGAAACACTCAGAAGTGCATTCCTTCTGCTGGCACTGATTACAACCAAGGACACAGATCTTTCTTTGCCCTCCCTGGAAATAAGGTGCTAGGACTTTATAAGTTTGTGAAAGAAAATTGAAGAACAACACCTTTCCTTTTAAAGATTTCCAGTTCTATGGGGTCTGGCCATACTAAACAAAACTCATGACTATAACAGGATCAGGCAAGGGCAAGTCATGCAGACTGGATGTCACATGGGCTGAAAATCCTGCACTAGCTTGTACATATACAGGACTTCCTGGGCATGAAAATTTCCACATGGATTTCTTATCACAGCACATTTCACAAAAAAATCTGCACTTATTTTTTAATTTATTTCATTTTATCCTCTTTCTTCATCCTCTTTATTTCACCCGCTTTCCCCATTTCACCCAATTAGTTTTGAGAGGTGGTTGAAATGCCATTTGGAGGGGTCACAGGATGTATGTGCAGTCCCTTTGGTTGTAAATTGCACATTTCCGCAGGCTGGTATAGTGTTAGCAACATTTCTCCAGTTCTGGCCAAGTAATCCCAGGTTATTTCATGCACTGCAGAAGCCTGTCCTTCCAGCAGTTTGGCTCTGGAGAATGCTCTTCCCTTTGCCAACAACCAGAGGACATTTGGATCTCAATGGCTTAGCAATGCACCACTGAAACAATCCTGACCACATCCCCCTGGCTTTTTGTCTTCTGCAGGACAGGCTCTGAGCCATTTCCCATCTTAGCTTGCTGCATTAGCTACTCAATCATTATAGAAGCCAGAATATGGGTTTCACAGCAGCTAAGCCTATTATTTTAAGCAATGTCTCTGTGCCTCTGCTCCCAGTGTTGGGCAGCCTCAGGGAAGACAGATTTGGTACCAAATGCAGTCACATCCAGCCAGTACTCATGCACATTTCAGAGCAATGGAGACAGGGATCCTGCTCTCCTGGGATTTTGTCCCAAGACACAGCACGTGAGTAGCATTTGCAAGATCATTGCCCTTATGATCCATTCCCAACCAACCCTGTTGATATTTATTCCTGCTCAGGAATTAAAAAGATCATTGCTGTAAATAGTGTTAGGATTCCATGTGACTTGTAATAGCAACAGAGCTTTCTCAGTCAAGAAGTCTCAGACTAAAATTAAGATTCTGATTTGCCATGAGGCCAAATCCCCTCTTTATTGGACATGAGCTGAAAGAGTTACTACCTGCAGTTTATTGTGGCTCCCAGTAACATTCCAGGTGGCAGAGAGCTGGGCAGCCTGTTGTATCAATTTATACCAGGATCTACAATTAGATAAACTTTTTCTATCAGTGCATCTTCAAGGCCAAGTGCTTTGAGAGCACCAAAAAAAGCTCTGCCCACCCCAAAGTTTGTTTCTATATTGGCTACTTTCACAGCTTGACAAAAGCTCCCTAGTATTTGTGGGATGTGGAAAAATACATAAAGCTTCCCTTGGATTCCATACCAAAATTATTACATTCCCCTGTGACAGATTTAAGCCTTCAGAAATAGAGCTGTTGGTTTTCAGAGATGCTCATTCCAAGGTTCTCAGCAAGCAGATCTCTCCTTCCAAAGAACTTCATTCTCTGAGAAGCACTGCAGTGTCTGTGGTGAAAGGATGACACAGTATCTACAGACTAATATCAAGGATTTCTTCATTTTAAATAGTATAAAGAAATATCTCTGAGGTATGTAACTCCTCATTTTAAACAGCATAAAGAAATATCTCTGAGGTATGTAACTCCTCTGCTCGTGGCACAGACTAATTTTTCACTGTCTGCTTTTCCCATTTATTGACTGTCTGAATTCAACAGTCAAGGAGTAAAGTACTTGCCAGACTTTGAGAATGCGACATTTATCCAGTCTTTCCAGGTTTAATCAGGTACAGAGGAATTGGGTTACTTGAGCCAGCCATGACATACATCTACCTGCAGGTTTCCTTCAGACAGGCCCTCAGTGAGGTGTAAACTGTGAAACCTCAGTGGTATTGGAATATAAACCAGAAAAACCAATGAGTTAAAGCCAAGAAAGCTCAGATTAGCCAAAAAAACAGACAAACTCAAAGTGATTGTAGATTGTTTCCAATACCCAGCATTCTTGAAGAACAAGTCCTGCTTTGCTGAGATGCAAAATTTATGTTTTTAAATTAGAAATTTACCTAGAACTCTCTATAAGTACACATATATCACTCTAGATCTTGTCAGAACCTCCCTTTTTAAACCCACTGTTTTCAGGAGGAGCTGAACTTTGTCCCTAGTGAGCTGTAGTCACCAATACAAGGAATTGGCAAAATGCAAACTATAGAGTTGGTTTCTGTGAGCCTGACAGGTGTTTGTTTATTCCAGATCCCAGTGTTTTATATCCAGGTACAATGGCAGCCTTCTCCAAATGTGCTCTTGTTCATGTTTTTGCAAAATTAATTTTTTATGGCAAAACTATTTTCATCACAAAATGACTGTGCTATTCACTAGAGGAGCAGTAACACTAAGAACATGACTGTTACTGCAGCCCCATAAAGATTTTCTTGTAAGACATCAAAGCATTTAATAATAATGATCTAAACCTCCTGGAAAGAACAATTCCTATATTCACAGCTGTTGTGTTTCACCCCAGCTGGCACCCAAGCACAGCACAAGAGGAGGTCAGGTCTGTTGGTTACACTTCAGAAATGCCTACCTTGCTATAAATATCAATTCAACAGTCTGCACTGGAAACCTGCCTCACCTATTTTGTAATTGCAAGAATTCCTTCAGTTTTAAGGCTGTAAATACATGGGGCTGGCTCCCAGCAATGTTACATTCCCGTGAAGATCTGTATCTCTTAAATGACTTATTTACCTAGCACAGTAATTCAGTCTGGTGTCACTGCATCAGACAAAGGGACAGGAGCCACCTTTGCCATGCAATGCACCTTCCTCCTGCCCCTTGCTGACAGCAGGCAAATCATGGATGAGGCCCAGGCAGCAGAGAGCTGATACCTCTAATTATTGCTGAGGAGGGGTTTATTAATTCTATTCCTACCTACCTCCTTGATAAAGAAGATTATTGTCCCAGTTCTCCAGTGGCTGCTGGGCCCAGAGTGCCAAGTGCTCATTAGACACCTCAGAGACAGACAGCATGGCAAACTGGATGCAAATGAGTGCCCCAGAGAAACTCTCCTCAGCCACCAGCTGGGTTTCACTGAGCCATCACCAGGAGCATGCTGCTCACTAGAAAGGCTCTTTGATGAGGCAGGCACATTGTGGCTCCAGCAGTCCTGCCTGGAAGCTTTGAGAAAATCCTGCTCATTACTCATCAGGAGCTGCTCAGTTTCTGAAGTGAGTACACCTTACAAGAAGTGTGAGTCTGCAGTGCTGAGAGACCTCCTGGGTTGGGAGGTGACCCTTCTTTTACCTCTACAAAACCAAAAAAGAGCTGTGAGGAAATTGCTTGAGGCCTGTTTTTACCAAGGATCCTTGCACAATTTTAAGGAGGTGTTCAACTGAAATGTGCATGGTGCTAGGAATATGATCACAAATTCAGGCAAGGCAAATGTTCAGGTTTGTTACTATACAGTGAAATTTGCACCAAGCTTGCAGCACTGAACTAGGTACAAGCAAAGCCTCACATTCTGAAACAAACCACACATTTTCCCATGTCCTAATTGCTGCTTTTACCCCTGCCCTCTTTGGTTTTCATTAGTCACTGGAATATATGGCTTATTTCCAAAGCAGAATGCTCTGTCTGCTTCACTGCTCCACTCTCTGTACCAAGCTGAGATAAACAATATTCTGATTTAACCTCTCCTCTGGGACCCAAGGCAATTTAAAGAACACAAATTCAGCTGGACTTGGCCAGATTTCCAGCATTACCTTGGCTTGCTCCATGTTATGCCATAATGCTTCTATCTGTAACACAAACACAGGGTGAGTGCAAATCCATTGGTATTCACTGCCCTTTGAAATAAGGGGATAACAGAAATAGAATCACTTTTTTAGAGACATAACCATTACTGGTGCTCTGAGGATCTCCTGAATATCCTTGTCTCTTGCTTCCATTGTACATATTTCTCCTATATTACTTTAAGTGTCAAGAAGCTGGAAAAAGCCCTGACCATGAAGGGATGGTAGCTGCCCTCACAGCAGCTGTAGTAAGGCTGCAATACTGGAATATTAAGGGATAAGATTTTAACATTCAAGTGCCAAAAGCTGCTCATAGAAGAGGAATATTTTAGATGTGCTTGTGTATTTTGATGAATAGTAATGGTTTGGGTGCAAACCTGAAGATCTTCCTGTTTGTTTTTTTTCATTAGGTAAAATAAAGAAAAAAGAGCTTCACTGTTCAGCCTTATTGGGTGTCCCATTATAGAAAACAGAAAAAACAGTATTGCTTTCACTCTCTACAGGCCAAAAATTTTATTAAATGTTTCCCCAGGAAAAAAAACAACCCACATTGTCAAAAGAGAGAGAAAGAAAAAGAGAATGAGAAAAACGAAAAAGGATAAGAGGGAGATGGTAAGGTATATAGCTAGGAGATATTCTCTAGGTTATAGTGTGCAAGACAAAAGTTAAACCCAAAAATAGAATTATATTAATATAGAAATTAATATAAAAATCGATGGCAAGATCAGCAGCTACTTGAACCCAGCAGGTCCTTAGTGCAGGGCTGATTCTGAGATCAGTGTGGTCAAGGGTACATTGGACTCTCACCTTATCTAAGATATAACTGCAGAATTTGTGCTGTCAGCTTTATCTAATATGATGTAAAACAAGCATGAGGAATTAAGATAAAACTGAAACCTCAAAGAGTTCATTTCCATAGATGTTGGATTTTTTAACAAGTCCTTGGCTGTAAAGTTCTTGCTAGAACTCACAGAAGATAAGAAGATATGACATGTACCCTGCAACATTTCTTCTCAAAGTTCTGGTATCAGAAGTTTCACATATCTGAAATGGATGGGGTCATTCTTTTCATTTGAGGAAAAAAAAGATCTTAGCTGTGCACCAAGCCAGCAGTTGGAGAGATGAAACACATTTCCTGTAGAGCACCAGATCCAAGTACATTCCTTCTATTCCCAAACCAGGAGAAGTCAGAGGCCAGGGGCAGTGTTCAGGCCTGGAAAAGGCTGATGACTGATTGTACATGGGGATTTGTGTCTCCAAAGTGATTAGAGACCGATACCTTTCTTTTCCCTCTCCATGGCTCACAATGCCGTTGTGTAAGGGAAGCCCAGGGATTGAGGCTCCCTCCTTCAATCACCACTCTTGAGGGCCTGGTTGACTTCTCTGGCTGGGGCAAGGCTAGAAAGGCTTCAAGAACATCTCTGCTTCCAGAGCATTGAGAAGATTAAAGTCAGGATTGTGTTTTGCCGAAAATTTAGTGGATCCATTAGTAAATGATGAAATGTTTCCTGCTGCTGGGGAGGGCATGGCACAGGAAGAGGAGACAATTGGACCCTCACAGACTGAGAGCTGAACAAAATTACCTTTCTCAAGCAGCCTTAAAAACTCCACAAATTCAGTATTGCAGGACAGGACTGTGCTTTAAGCTGTGTCTCCTTGGGAAAAAAGCCCTTGAGAAAGAGGAGTGTGAGAACCTTCCCAGCCCAGTGAGTAACCATGTAACTATTATTTCTTTTCTTTCCTATAAAAGCAAGGGAAGCCTGGCACAACTTTACAAAGGCAGACTGAAAGCATGTGCTGACTTGGCATCTAGTTGTGTCATACAAATTTTAAGCCTCAACAATGCAAACACAAGGAAAACTGGATAGTAGTCAGCAATAACAGGAAACATTGCCAAATCAATTACTGCCCTACTAATAATTAATCAGGACAGCTCATTGAGGGAAGCACATCTTATTTATAGCCCTTGTATAGTAATCCAAGGTGAATTACCACAATGAATCCACAATGCTAACCAAACACAACATGAACTTTATAAATCATGCCATAGCATACTTTTAGACATATTCACTTATAGAAATTTACTTAAATCAAGATTAAGTATATATTTACTTAAGGGTTTTTTACAGAAATATAAAGTTTTTGGCACTACAGTTACTCCTCAATCTCTTCAAAAGCATTTTATCCCAATGTGGATGCTAACATTTGAATCCCTGTCCAAAAAAAAAAAAAAAAAAAAAGAAATGGAAATAATTTCTCCTTTTTAAAAGATTCTTGATGAGTCTTTGTTAGCTCTCCTTAGGTTTTTTTTGTGTAAAGTCCTTGTACTTTAGACTTATCAGGTTGAAGTCTGCAATGCAAAATGCAGCTTCTAATTTTGATAGCATCATTGAAAAATGAGTTTGAGTGCATTTATTACATCTTGGTTTCTCTTCTACTAGAATAGTGACTTACCCTTACTACATAAGACAGAATTTTTTAAAGGATCTTCAGATACAATGGTTGTTGTCAGACAGAAATGGTTTTAAGAAACCTCAGATATATAATTCAATCCTGAGCACAAATGTGGAAGGCTTGGAGTGCATCTTTCTGGCAAGCAACATTACTTTTAAAAGTGCCTCTACATCCTTGCTGCCACTGCTTTAAATAAAGGCACACTAAACCATATTTTTATTATTTATATTAACCATGTAGTAGCATATTTTTGCTACTATAGATTTCCATGGCTTCTCTGAAACCTGAACATCTAAAGCTGTGTCCTGTCCATGGCCTTTAAGCAGCTTTATCCACATTCCATATGCACAGCCAGCCATTCCTTACAAACCCCACACAAATGCATGGAGCCCACAAATGCTCTCCCCAAAGCCTCTGCCTCTCCATCACTCATGCACAGAGCGCTGAATCACAGGAACTGCCCTTCAGGAGCTTCATCATGCAATTTCCAGTCCAACAACAGAGCCTCTGAACCAGGGATTCTTCATAGGAAGACCTATGATTAATGGAAGATTTAATGCTAAAAGAGAAAATCCCACATTTGTACCTCATGTTTACATGCAGAGGGGTTGCTCCAAGGTAATTTTCAAGTAGGTCTGTGGTGTGTTTGGCAGTGAGGAGCACTGTGTAATCAGCACTGGGAAACTGAGGCAGTTCCTCCCAGGTGAACCCTTCAGGAAGGAGGAAAGTGATAAGGGTGGGAGAGGAGAGAAAGGAGCAGCTGGTGACAACTGCTAGGAGATGAGCAGCAGAGGCTAAAGAGCAACCAGAGAGAAAGGCAAACAACTTTTTATCTTCAAATTGAGCTTCTATATGAAGGACTATCTTTAGCCTTCAACAAAAAGCAGTGATGAATCAGAGGAAACTGCTCAGACACAGACTCATCACTTGGCATGGTGCAAGAGGTGACATGCCCTGAGCTGAGCCCTGCTCTGCCCCACGGGGCTGTCAGTGAGCTGGCACCCCTGGAGGAGGCTCATGGCATCTTCCTGCTCCCATCCCTCTGCAATGAGGCCTGCCAGGAACTGTTTTTGGCTCTGGGGAACCGTACCCACAGAGCAGACCTACATTTACCCAACTGAACAAGTAAGGCCAGCACCCCTGCAGTTTGATTTACCCCTGCTTAGTGGAGATACACATCCTCAAGAAACAGAGGAGTCATCTGCTCTATTCACAGCAGCAGTTTCCATGGAAAGTTTGTCTCCAAATGGGAATTTTGCAAGTTCTCAAGGCTGTGGGAAGCACACTGTCCTCTCCACCTTTATGGACTGCTCTCTTTGTTGCTCTTTGCTCTTGGCCACCCCTGTGTTCCTAACTGGGAACTGAGGAAAAGCAAAGAGCAGCTGCCTGGTCTCTGGAAGCCATCCTTCAGCTCTCATCCTCCACAGCTGCAGCTGTGATTTTACTTTTGAGCTGAGCTAAAGGTATGTACCCAAAGACACTTGCCCAGTTCCTTGGAAACTCACAAGTTTGAGATTATATGAAAATGCAACAATAACTCATAATTCCTGTGGTAAATAAACTCCCAATTTGGGTTTTTGCAAAGCTGCTCTTTGCATAACTTCTTTATGCAAAGCCAGGTTTCTGAAAGTTAGGTTTTCTTAGGTGACAGAATTACACTGGCAAGGGCTCAAAATTAATAGAAACCCAGCTTTGCTGGTCAAGGACAAAAAGCAATCCTAGCCTCAACTGTGGTTTATTTAAAAATGATAATAATTAATTGTCCACATTCATTTATTCAGGGAACAAAACCAAATTTTAAAACCACTTCAATTGAAATATTTGTTTAGACTGGAGCGTATAAAATAAATGGTAGAGGTTCAGCTGAGAAATGGAAATGTAAGATGAGTGCAGCAGGAAAGAAAACCAAATTCCTTCTGTGGCAGTGTTTGATCAGCTGCTCCACCATTCCCAAGAGGTGCTGCCGTGTTCAGGCTGCCCAGATCCCCCTTTCCTCTTGGAGATGTGGACAAGGGATAAGATTATCTGTCTGAACTCTGCAACTTCAGGAGATAATGAGAAGGTCTAAAGAGGATATGCTGAAGCACCAAGAGATAAAAGAGAGAAAGGAAAATTCTCAAATAAATTCCAAAATAAAGACTAAAGCTTAGGGGTGGGAGTTATGCACTTCACAACCAGAAGCACTCATTCATCCCAGGCTCTCCTCAGCTGCAGCTTTCACTGCAGCACTTGGTCACTGCAGAGACTGGGATGCACTGTGACAGCACAGGGGACAGAGGAAAAGTCCTTTCGCCAGGGATAACTGGCTCATGCTTCAGAAAGCAGAAAAATAAAAAAGGGACTGGGGCAGACAGCAGTAAGAAAGCAAGAATGTTTATGGTTTGCCATTCTACAAGTCATATCCTAATTCTCAGCTTTGGAATGTGTTATTTGGTTGGTACAAAATGCATGAGGCAAAGGCTGCTCACTGTTCTAAAGGAACACAAGTGAACTCCATTGATAGGAATATTCAGCCTTTCCCATTCACATACTCTGTTTTGGGAGTGGGGGGGAAGAGAGGGGATGCTCCTCTTCAAAGACAATATTTGAGGATGTTGTGTTTAATGCACCAGATTTTCCTTTGTTAAAAGCTGGATTCAAAGCCCCAGTCCATCTCAAAGAAAAGTGAATGTGAGCATTTTATCCTGTTCACTTCTAGCCCTCACAAAAGGAACCCAGAACTGCACTGAAGCTGAAATTTCTGCCCAAACAAGTCCCAGAACTGGAAGAACAAGTGTGAGTGCTTTGAAAATATTTCAGTCCTGAGCTACGTGTGAGCAGTCCAGCCAGCACCTGATGTGGTGCATACAACCCAGTCTGCTACCATTAAGTATTCTGTTTATGATTAAAAACACAATGTAGCATAATAAAACAAAAACTGAATAAGGGAGGGAGAGAATAAAATTGCTTATGCTGCCACTTTGTGGTCTGAAATAGCATTTATTGCTCAATGCATCAATCTAGTTTACACAGCTTCCAGACTCTCATAATCCAGAGTCCCGATACTCCATGCAGAGACAGCAGAAAAAGAAGGAGTTGATAAAAAATCAAAATGGAAAACCCATCTCATGTGAGTGGGCACAAAGCCTGAACTGTAATGCATTGAGCTTCCCTCCCTCAACTTCATTGAACTCCCTAAGGAGTAATAATTAACATTTAAGGACATTTTTCCTTCTTGGCAAAATCATGCTAGCAAAAGAATGATTCATTTTACCCGTTTTCCTCTTTAGAGTGTCCCTTGCTTAGCACCAAGTGTTTTATGAGCACTTCTGAAGAATACTTGCAGAGAACTACAGCAGTATTAAGACCAATATTATTTAACAACACTAATTAAAACCACTGACTGATGCTTCAAAATATACTAAACCTAGCTTTATCTTTCCACACCCAAAAGTTTAACTCTGAGGACTGACTGCTAACAACCAAAGCTCAGTTTTCAGGAGCAGGCACTTGGTACAAACCTTCCTAACACATACAGCTGACAACTGGTGTGCAGAAACCACGACACATTCACATCACGCACACGAGGGAGGACCCTAAAGCCAGTTCAGGGCAGGAAGGACAGCGTTTTCCCTTCTGCCGTGGTTTTTACTCAGTGTACAAGAGAGGGCACGCCGTGCAGGGAGCCCCGGCCAGCAGCAGGTGGAGCCCGGTCACAGCTCCCGCCAGGGAAAGGATGCTCTGCCCTCCACACTGCCTCTGACTGATTCTGACAGGCAGAAGTCGAGAACTGGATTATTCTGACACAGTAAAATTGTGTTCACTTTGTGAAAAATGTGTATTTTATGATTGGCTTCTGGCAAATATTAAGATGAATATTGTATGTTGTGTTAGAAAGTAATGCTGTATTAATTCTCCTAAGTGTCTTAAATATAGTTTTAGTTATAACATAAGGTTAAAATAGAAACTATGCCATGTAGGATACTTTTTTTTCTAAAGAAAGGATTTACACCGAGAAAGCAGCCACAGGACACCCAAATCTTTCAGAGAATGAGAATCTATTGCTCCATTATCAGAAGAAAGAAACTTCTTCACACCTTGCTCAGCCAGGATGATGCTGTCAGGGTTCAGAGGAAGAAGCTGACACTGCCCAGACAGAATCCTGTGTTTGAATGGAATTTATGCATCATGGATGAGATGTATGAATATGCAACAGGTTATTGTTTTTAAGGGATAATCCTCTGTTAACTTGGGTCCTTTTCCAGGCTCATGCTGCCCAGAAAAAGGTACCCAAACTGTCCATAACTTTGTGTTTATTGTCTCATATTGTCCTAATTCAAATTGTCCAAATTATTATTACTCTAATTCTATTACAATTTTTATAACCATTTTATTACTATTAAACTTTTAAACTTTTAAAAAACAAGTGATTGGCATTTTTCACAACTTGTTCTAGAACTGTGTGGTACCGAGAAGGAAAAATCCTTCTCACTCCCAAGTTCAACAGCTATGCAAGGACTCCAGCCAACAATTCAGACATAAAAGAGATTCAGGCTACTTAGATAAGAATTTCCAGCACCTGAATACACATTTGAAATTTATAGGACCAGAACCTCTGGAGAACATTTCAGACCTAATATCATGCACGCTGTATTTCCCTCCTGTGAGAAACAACTGCTCACTTTGAAAATTTAAAGAGGTTTATTAAACCTTAACAAAAATACAACAAAGGACTACATAAGGAAAAAGCTGCAGCACTGAGAACTGCCCTCATGCACACCACATGGCCAGTTCCCTTCAGGATGGATGCTCAGTGTTTTACACCCCTGGGCTTGCATCAGCCAGCCCTGGCCCCTCCCAAAGTCTGTCAGGCAGCTCTCCTTTGCCATTTATCAGTGCAAACTGCTTTCTTGTCACTGCATTGGAGCTCAGGTGTTGCCATGCCCACCCCCTGAGCACCCCCAAGCTTTTCCATTCCCACCTGCCCCATGCAAGGGACACCTGTGCAGCTTCTTTGTACCTGTCCCAGACAGCCCAGGCTGTGTGATGGCAACAATACAGGGGGAAAGGGAACTGTGGGGAGAGCAGAGGGATTCTAAACTACAATAACATAACTGTACATCACTAAAGCTTTTCTTAACATTCACACAATAGTTATATTTTAATTGTGAGAGCCAATCATCTCATTATCCATCCATAACACTCCTGAAAGGCTTCCTCTCCCCCACCTGAGCTCTGTGACCAAAGAGGAAAGGAAGCCAACACTGACTGAAAATTCCTCGTCCCTCTCACACAGAGCTCAGCTGTGTCCCCATGCTGGGCTCCCTCCAGCACTCGATGGCTCTCCCACCTCACAACCTGATGATGCATGGAAAAGCCAAGAGTCAATCCTATCTTAGCCTATCTTGGCTTGCTCCAGATGTGGCAAACCTGTTTATTGAAGCTGTAAAGCATGGTTCAACCTGCTCCTTTTGCCCTTCCCAGGGGAAAGAACAAGCTTTCTACAACCAGCCATCCCCCCACAGAGACAGAGCTGTTCTCCAGGGTATGAGCAGACACACAGAAGGAGAAAGGCACCTTCTGTCACACCAGGCATTCAACCCTTTCTTTATCCTCCTCCCCTCTCCCAGGTAGGGAGGAGCTGCTCTAGGCTCTCTCTCTCCCTCACCTCACCTGTTCTTCCCTAAATGGCTGTATTTTCTTTATCCCCAGTCTGCCTCATATCAGGCCACCTCAGGCTCCTTTGCTCCCATTCTGCAGTGAATCAAGTAACTCTTCAGTCCCTGTTCAGCTGCCAGGCCAGTGTTCTCCCAGCCTTCTTCATGCTGAGGAGGTGTCAGCTTTTCATCACCCCTGAAGTCCTGGGAGGCTCTGACAGAGACATGAGGGCTCTTGGCCTGCCAGAACTTAGGTACTTGAACTTACTCTGTTCTATATTTTGCTTTTTCTGGTTAGACTCAGGTTTTGTCACTATTAGAATAGCACCAGTCAGAAGTACAACACATATCCATACACAGGAACAAATTAATGCAAGCCCTGGCCATAGCAAGTGTTTTTGAGAAGCCCAGAGTAGATTCCAGAGGGCAAAGACTCCAGCATGGTTCCCCCACTACAGAGGCAGGCAGAACCTTCCTGCACACACATAAGGGCTCACACTTTATGTGTGGAATGAGACCAGCCCACTAGGGAAAGGGAGCTATTGTCCCAAATTCACAAATTTTCTCCCTTCAGGAGGCCAAGGAAAGTAGATAGAGGAACTACAGAATCATTGAAAGGTTTGGGTCAGACCCTTAAGATCACCCAGTTCCAGGTCCCCTGCCATGGGCAGGGATGTCACCAACTGGACCAGGTTGCTCCCAGCCCCATCCAACCTGGCCTTGAACACTTTTCGGAAGGGGACATGCACAGCTTCTCTGGGCACCCTGTGCTGGGGCCCCACCACCCTCACAGCTGAGAAGGAAGTCAGTCACCTCATAAAACTTCACAGACAAATTTACAGACCTTATGGAACAGGGCTGTAACTCCCCTGGTCCTGGAAAAGTCAACAAAGGTCCCTCTCTGGGTTTTCACAGGGAGCTGTGACCCAAATGGGGACACCAGATTAGAAGGCTGAGCAGGGACTGCTCCCACACAGCCCAGTGCTCACTCAGTCCCCAGGAGGTTCATTAGCTCCAAGCTGCACCACACTGGAGCTGCCTCCCAGCAGAGCTGAGCACATACAGCTTCCAGAGCCAGCTTGGCCAGGAACAGCTGCTGCTCAGCTTTGCTTTCAGGGCAGGGCTCATCCTCAGAGTCCCACTGCTCTCAAATCCTGATGTGTATTATTGCTGCTTGGGGAATAGATGGAAGGCAAAGGAAGATGGGCAGCCAGGCTTCCCCAGTCAGAGCTGGCAAAGGGACTGGGTATCTGTTTTTCTCCCCAGATACCCCAGCTATTTTTCACTGAGAGATAATAACTTTCCCTCCAAAAGAGTCAAAAAGATGAAGTTTTCTGACATACTGAAGGATGGGACTTGGCAGAAGGGAAACAGGTTTGGACTGGATCTGTGCAAGTCACAAGTGACTTGGCAGGATTTCATTTGCTCTAACATTCAACTCCAGGTGAATTGTATTGGGCATAAAGTTGAAATTCAACACAGGGTAATAATCATCTAAAGCACAGTGTATGGCAAAATACAGCCTGTATAAACATGCAAGATTATGCAACAGTACTCCAGAAAACACTTCCTCAACTTCTCTGACAGATTCACCTCTTTTGTGGGTCTTCCAGGTAAGAGTCTATGTGGTCTTTGGTTTCCAGTAATGTATCAGCAGCAGGAATATCCTTTTCTATTACTAGAGAAAAATCAAAAAAAAAACATGCTCATGGGCAAACCCATGTTCTTTTCTTGCACCGTGCCCATTGTGCCAGCTGTGACTGGCAGCAGGAAGTCATAAAGCAACAGAAGCTTTTCCTCAGGCATCCTGAGGGAGTTAGGAGCCCCAAGGCAAACCACGTGCCCAGGGGCTGGGATTGCAGCTCCATCACAACCCACGGGACAGCTCTGCAGCCAAAGCCAACTCAGCACCGTTTTTACCACTCTAACATTTTTGTCAGTCTTCATTCCTCTTGCACAGGTGCTCAGAAGTTGACACACAGCTCTGCAGTGCTTTCCTGAGGAATGGGCTGACACACACACACACAAACCCCTGCTCTGTCACAGGGGAGGCACTGTAACAGTACCTCTTCCTCTGGCTTCCACCCAGAGCAGCTAAAGCTGATACTTCCTGTCTCTCACTGTTCCCCTGGATCCCCTCCAAACTATTCTTTTTTTTTTTTTTTCATAGCTTCTCTAAGCTCCAAAACAAAACTCAAAGTTTCAGCCTATTGCTCTGTGTCAAATCAGCTGCTTGATCACCATGATGGTGCTAATTAGCTATTTGATTAACTGTGTCTGGACAGCTGCCATGTGGGACACTCTTCCATCAGGATTTAAGACCAGATTCCCATCTATTGCCTTGACTGGCAGAAATGGGTTGTCCCTCTAGTTTTTCTGCAGATAGGGTGGTTTTGCTATGCAGAAATGAGTTCCAGAAGTGCAGCTGTGCCAACACATTACCTGGTTTTACCATATTTACCAAACCAGAAAGGAAGCATCAGCCTGTTTTCTCTATTGTGTTTTTAAAAGTTCAGGCTAAACAAAAACACCCTTAGGGTTTTATATTTGGTCTCTAGTCTATCTTTCCCCCAAAAGTCTGACACTCCCACAACCCCATAAAGAGTTCTGTTTTCCTGCAGTGATCCATCAGTGATGCTGCTCAGTGGCAGTTTCTCCTGTTCCAAGCAGAGGCCATTGTGTCTCAGCTGTTGCATTCTGTAGATTACTCCAAGTAGCCTCTGCTAGTTTAATGTACCAATATGCCCCTGCCACTTCTATCAATCAGAGTCACCACAGCAACTCCTCAGAGCAACACCAAGAATCACCTCCTATCCAATATTTACTACTGTGTCATACTGAAATCACTAACATTTGTAATCAATCAATTCCCCAACAGCTAAGACCTCATTATACTCAGAATGAGTCCACTTATCCATCCTCTCACCATCCCACCTCACAGACCACCCAGAACAGACACAGGGAGATGTCTGTAACTGGAGGGGCCACACTGAGAACACCTTGCTGTCCTAAAAGACCTCCACAATATCCCTGACAAGAGAACAGCACAAGGAAGATGACTGCAAAAGGATAAAATTAAGAATTGTACCCAATGGACACAGGCAGCTGATACACTCCTAAATAGGATACCAGCTCCCACCAAAGGTTTCCCTCTGGCAGCTGGGCTGCCACTGCCTTGGTTTTGACTGTAAAATTCAAACAGTTCAAAGAGCAATCTAAAAACAAAAATCCAAACATCACATTATTCCACTGTTTTCTTCAGTTTCAAAATGGAGGGAAGAGGGATTTCGGAAACAAGTTCTGCCAGTGCTTTCTGTTAGTTAGCATACATTTCTGTACCAAACTTCATAGGATGAACTTCACATTCATATCCATGTGTTGTGTGTGCCAATAGCTGTGCATCATCTGTCTGGGTTACAGTCAGGACACACCAGTTCAGATTCAGCTTTATGGCAGCCCCTCTCTGGAGATTCTCTGACAGAAATGTGTCAACACTTCCAGCTCACAGAGCTGCAAAACTGAGGCCAGGTTGTCTGTGGGACTCTGAAAAGCATGACCAAGAGACACAAATTGGTGCATCAAACTCCAGCACATGTGCACTGTGTCCTCTAAGGACCCACCTTTAAGCTATCTGGATTAGGAGCAGTTTAATACACTGTTCTTGGCAAAAGTAATTGAGGATCCTAAAGTCACAGGAGGAACACAGAACTTTTTTTGCAACAGAATAAAAGGCACTGAGAGCCTATTGGAGCTTCTCACTTTGAGCAATGATCTAGACATAAAACAAATGCAGCCATTGCTTTTCAAGTAGAACCCTTTTACCAACCCTGTTATGTTTTAAGCCACAGGGACTTCATATAGGTGAAAACTTTTACAGGCATCTCCTGCAGGGATATGCTTGATAACAAGCAGCATGCAAAAGTTATAAAGTCTTTGATAAAGTTGTTTGTCTATGCAGCAAGAAGAGAAAGATGACCTCAAAGCCAGGTACCTGAAGAGCATGATCTGCTATTGAAACACCCATGAAATATCTGTAGTCAGAGTCTCCTTCATAATACTCAAAAGCAACAAGTAGATTCCGTGTCCCCTGCTGCTCAACACACAAGAGCCTATTTTACATTTACCCTATTTATAACCATCTCAGTGATCACCAGAGGCAGAACTGGCCCAGGGTTCCTGTCCATGCAGGAAAAGGCTGGCTGGAGTACCCAGGCCCGTGCCATGATTCAGCAAGAACAGAGAGGGCACAGTCAGCCCAAAGCTTGGCTGCAGCAGAATGTGCAGGAGCAGAGCAGCTCTGTGTTTGTAAAGGCATTCCCAACACCTTTTCCCCCTTTGGTGCTGCCAAGGAGACAAAGCTTTTCAAGGAGGGCGAACTCATTGAGTTCATGTTTGCAGGCATAAACTGGAAATCCCAAAGGGGCAGAGCATCAACATCACACTTTATCAGAGCAGCTTCTGCCTTAGGGATAGACACCAATAAACTGGTAACACACCAGTACAACGCACACACAAGCCAGTTCAGGGAAATACACAGTTCTGATAACTTTAAGCAGCTAAATATAGTTTTCAAATTCTTCCCTTTCTTCCTATAGATTATTACATTTTGAAGTTTTCCTTTACAGAGTCTGGAGACTTGTTCTCTAAGAGCATGGTAAAAATAACTCTCCTGAAATCAGCTTAAATATACAATGTACACATTGTATAATGTGTATGTTGTGCAACAAGCCCTAAATATTTACAAATAATTTAAAAATAATGTTATACCTCTGTATCAAAGACTGAAAGTGACTAAGAGCAAGATCTGAAAAGGTTCAGTTGTTTCCAAGGCTGAATTCTTGCTTCAGTGGGGTTTAATAGTATCCCACTTGCAAGAATACAGCCTTGTGTTTTGTTCCCCTTACTTTTGGGGCAAAAAAGGTCCCTATTGATTCAGAATTAAAAGTCTTATTTCTTCTTTCTTGAAAGCTTCATTTATGAGAACGACTGGAATAGGATGAATACTGTTCTCAGAGAGCAAAGGTTATTCCACTTCCATGATTAAAAGTCTCCTTCAGAAAAAACAGTGGGATAGAGAAATTCCATTGTCAAACTTTTCCATAAATATTACCTCTGAAAACCTGCAAATATGCTGCCATTTTGAAGATGAATATATTTTTAAATGTCGATAATAATATCACTTAGATTTAGTAGTGCTGTACAAGAATGCATAAGAAAAAGATGTTTTCCTTCAAAGACCTTTTGCCCAATGGCTCCTGCTCCCCATGCCCATGTTCTGTGCCCCCATATTCAGGTGCTCCCAGTACCCAGGGGCAGCACCCACTGCCAAGGGCCTCACCCAGCTCCTCCCTGTCCTCAGGGGAGGAGGATTCAGGGTATCTGAGCAGCTGTTTGCAAGCACAGGGTATTCTGAAGGGTGAGATAATATCTGAGGTGCCAGACCCGCAGAAGACAATTATTGGTGCTGATACTGAACTCTTGGCAATCTTTATATTTGCTGTTTGTTGTGATTAATGCCAAAGCTTTTTTATGTTTAAATAATTTAGGCCGTTCATAAATTCACACTGAGAATGAACCAAGCATAGAAATGAAGCCTGTTAGTCCCCCGCTGTTGAAAATAGTCTCTTTTTAAAATCATATGTAAATTGTCTAAATAGTTCAGCAGGAGAAATTGTTCTTTCTTAACAAACTTTGGGTCAAATTTCATACCAGCAAGATACTTGTGCCTACAGATGCTTTCTTTAATTCAACCTAGTATTAGTTCCTCATGCCCAAAATTGTGTATTTACTTTTGTTCAAGAAACTGGTCAGATTGAAAAAAGGTCCCTGTATAAAGAAGCAGGACACATTCCAACAGTCTGAAATGCTTAAAACTGGAGGAGTTATGCATCTCTCATCATAAGAAAAGGCAGAATAAGTACCCTCACCTACAAAATGAGGAAAAGCCTCTCTTCTAACTAATCTGATGCAGAAATTCTAACTCTGTAAAATTTCCAGTGCAAAATATTGGGAATGAGCTCTCCAGAACAGTAGTGAAAATAATCTTGTTATCAACAAACATTTCCTGCATATTTCTTACTCAGAAAGCAATCTCTGGCCTTGCACAGTGATCTCAGATCTAGTGGTTCTTTGCACAAAGCATCGGTGTCAATTCCTTTGAAACACCAAATTCCTTGAGTCAAAAACATGTGGAAAGTTTTCCCTTAAACAGCAGAGATGTATCAAAAGAGAAACAGAAAGTATGAGGGAGGGGAACAGGAGGGTGACAGTCACTGGCACTGTGAAATAAAAGTAGAATTGATGTATTTTCAAGTGACAGCTCACAGAGCCTCAGCCCAGACCCAGTGTCACAAACCCAGGACAAAGAGAACTGACTGACAATCCATTTGCCAATATTTGCATTGCAGTTCCACAAGAGAGGTTTAAGATAAATGAGGAGTTAAATTCCCTGTAGCATAATTGTGTTCTACACTGGCATCTAATACTCCTGGCAAGGCATGCAAATATTCAGCAGGCCAGTGAGGGATTTTAGAGATATTGCTTAGGCAATGAGAGCACGGCAGGGAATGAGCCAGGCTGGAGCACAGTCCATCCAGGGTGCAGCTGGAAGTAAAAGCAGATTTGTTGCTGTCCTGCCCTGGGCTGGGTACAGGTTTGGGTGTTGATTAGCCCTGCTCTCTCTCTATTATTGCAGCTGTTTTCATGGCATCCTCCCTGCAGCCACCACTGCATCCCCCTGGCATCAGTCCCCTCCCAAAACCCAGGGCTGGAACAGGCTCTGGAGTGGAGCTTCACCTGGCCCTGCAGGACACAATCCAGCTGTGCTTATCTGCACAAAGGCAGCCCTGGCTACTCCTCAGTTGCTCACTGGTAATGTCTAAATACTGATACAAAGAAGAAGAGACTGAATTTGATGTATTAGCAAACAGAGGCTGAGAATTTGGCAAGTTTGCTACAGTTAATGACATGATTCTCTATGGATTTCTCACAGTCCCATTCCCTACTGCCTTCCAGGCCAGGTTCCACATTATCACCACTGCCCAATGCACTGCCCCATGATGACATATGCTGCATCAGCTCATTTCCAGCTTGCAAATGCAGGTTTCCTCCTAAATGTGGGTGGTCTTGGCTCATGTCTCAGCCTAGAAGGGCCTGCTCCTCATTTGTAGGGCACCAAAGTACTTGGCACTGTTCATGCAAATAGGATGCAGCACTGAATGGCTGCAGGGAGACCATGTGGAAAAGTTTCATCAGTCAGACCTTGCTCATTGCTTGCAAGCCTAGTGAGAAAGCCTGCTCTTTCAAAGGAAGGATAAAATAAATCTATTCAGGAGAGATTTTTTTCAGATCTTGTTAAGACTGGCTTTTTGCCAAAGGGTTTATGATAGATAAATGCAGCTCAGTCTATTGTGAGCACATCACCAGGTACCTGCTGGCTTGCTGAAAGGTGCAGCCAAACCAACAAGTCTAGAACTCAGTGTCAGCAGTTAAAAGGATTTCCCTTGCGAAAATGCTTTGCCCAACAAGGAGGCACACAAGTCAATATGAAGCAAAGCCTTTTGCTGAAGGTAATTCTTGCGTAGTCACTGGAGAGCTGCTCCACTCTTACATAGCCCTGCTCTGTTTTCACGGGGAGAATTTTCTCATGGCTTAGCATGAGATTGACATAACCTCAAGAGCTGCCAAGAAGTACTTCACTGATTCAAAAAGGTAAGGCACAGACAGAAAGGGGGATCAAACCCAAAGCTTAAGACATGCTTATTTGTTTGGTGGAGTTTTGATCCAGAAAGACAAGAAATGTGTGGACAAAAAGCTTATATTCTTGTGTGATAGAAGCACGCTATCTTTGATTTCATCTAAAGCCCTCCTCTGCTAAAACTCTTTGTTTTAGCAAACAAAATGAGTTTCAGTTTGGCCAAATATCTGAGTAAAATCAATTGTAAAGCATCAGATTGTCCCTGGCTCACCCTTACAAAAAAAAAAAAAAAGGGGTTCCCATTCAGGCAAATGTC